>NC_045427.1:187554709-187873459 GCF_902635505.1 Sarcophilus harrisii | reverse complement strand
ATAGGAAAGGCATTTGAGGCCCAATACAAAAACAAAAAGCTTGAACAAAGACAGAGAGTGATTCAAAAGCCTAAAATACCTTTGTAGAACTTAGAATTGAGCACTTTATTGGAAACAAGAAAATATGTCAGAAAGGTAAGCCAATTTGAACTTTGTATAAAAAGCTATAGTAACTCACTGAAAATATCTAAGCAAAGGAGAAGAAAGACTGGTTTTATATAAAATAACTATTATTCTGGAAAGAATATTAAGAATGTATTGACAAGGAGAATATATATGTTGGAAGAACTTTAAGGAAGTTATTATAATAGTTTAGTATATTACTTACATCATTGAATCATGGAAATAAAGATTTAAATTTACAAATAATTTTACAGGTTTATTTTAGAGATAAGCAAATTGAAACCTAGAGTGATAACTTCTGATCACAGTTTTGTAGCTGACTCATAGGAAGGTCAAAGTAGAGAGTTTAATTCAATTCTTCTTGACTCTCAGGATAGCACTCTATCTCTCATTTAATAATAGTTCCTTTGCTTTAATATTATCTCCAACTGATTCTGTCTATACCTTTTCTATTAACATGTTATCAATATTATGAGACTATGAATTCCTTGAAATCTGGGACTTTTTTTTTTTCTTTCTTACAGCAATGATTAGAAGACTACCCTAATATAGTAAGAGTTCATTGAATTCATGTTGACTTGATCTAATGAAAGTCTTCATTTAAACCCCAGTTATCCTTCAAAAATCTTTTGCTAGCATCCCAAATTTTGGAATATCCCAATGTATAGTCCCAGTTTATTGTCCTTAATGAATAGGTAAGGAAAAGCATGCCAAAATGTACAAATAACTTTATATATTGTGTGCAAAAAGGCTTGTATAGTTTATATCTTAAATATCTAAGTCATTAAAGCCTAAATCAATAGTATAATTTTTAGGATACCCTATATTTATTTTCAAAGGATGTGTTATTGATGCCATTATGGATAAATATTTTGATACCTAATATGAGTTGAAAATAAGTTTTGTCTTAACATAAAGTACAAATATAGCTGTGTTTCAAATGAAATTGACAGTTTAGAAGAGAAAATTACCTGTAGTGTTGTTTTGAGAACTCAGATGTCTTTCTTAACAAGGTTATAGTGACGCTTCTTGAGTAGGAAAAACTTAAGGTCATAAAAATCAGAGACAGACATTTTATTTATTAAAAACTAGGGAAATGTAATTGAAAATAAACATCAAAGAGATAGAAGACATTTTTTGGTAGATTTCAGAACATCAACATTGAAGTATCTCGAATACTTCCCCTCTGTATTGCACATGTATTTTTGTGATTAAAGAGAATAAAATGAAGACAAAAAGGGAAAAAATAGCAAATATTTGTTAGATAGAGATATGATTTTTTTGCATTGAGTTGAGAGGGAAAATGGAAGTTACCACTTTTGATGTTTCACAAAATCAGGTCTCCATTTAATAAATTAAATATATATGTTGAATAAAACAACTGGAGGATAGGAAAAAAAAAACTCGAAGAGAGTTGAAGACACAGTAAAGGGTAGAGAAAAGTTGCTATATTGAAGCTGTGGAAATTAGAATTTGATAAAATTTTTGAGCTTAATGATTCCTGATTGGTCAAAGGAAAAAATGAGTCAAACAAGAGTTTCAGTGACATCCATTTAGAAATGGAAAGGTAAAACTTTGCAAAAGGCCTTGTTGTTCTCTGGTCCTCACTTCTGGCTTAACAAAGAAAAGCAGAGACATCTTTATTTTTTTTATCTTGATGACCTGGTTTAAAGAGTCAGTTGGACTATGCTTTTTAAGCTCCATTCTGATAAAAAGCACAGCATTTGGGTGAATGAATAATTGTCTTCTCTGATCTGTGTGGTCCAAAGATAGGCTCATAGATAGAAGAAAACTGCAATTCACATTAAGAGCTAACACTTTTTTATATTTTGGGGGTGCAGGGAAGAGGAGAAGGAAATTTAAATGACTTACCCATAATCACACAGCTAGGAAGTATTAATCTGAACTCAGACACAATTGAATTCAGGTTCTCCTAACTCTGGAAGGGGTTCTATCCATTGTCCCATATAGCTACTGTGTAAGCTAATACTTTTTCTTTTTTTTAATTATTTTTTTTTTAAATTGTAACTTTTAATTGACAGAACATATGCCTGGATAATTTTTTACAACATTATCCCTTGCACTCATTTCTATTCCAACTTTTCCCTTCCCTACCTCCACCCTCTCCCCTAGATGGTAAGCAGTCTCATACATGTTAAATATGTAATAGTATATCCTAGATACTATGTGTGTGCAGAGCCAAATAGTTCTCTTGTTGCACAGGAAGAATTGGATTCAGAAGGTAAAAATAACCTGGTAAGAAAAACAAAATGCAAAGAGTTTACACTCATTTCCCAGTGATCTGTCTTTGGGTGTAGCTGCTTCTGTCCATTATTGATCAACTGGCACTGAATTAGATCTTCTCTTTGTCGAAGAAATTCACTTCCATCAGAATACATCCTCATACTATCATTGTTGAAGTATATAATGAGCTCCTTGTTCTGTTCATTTCACTGAGCATCAGTTTATGTAAGTCTCCCCAAGCCTCTCTGTATTCATCCTGCTGGTCTTTTTTTACAGAACAATAATATTCCATAACATTCATATACCATGATTTATTCAGCCATTCTCCAATTGGTGGGCATTTCTTCAATTTCCAGGTTGTAGCCAATACAAAAAGGGCTGCCACAAACATTTTGGCACATACAAGACCCTTTCCCTTCTTTAGTATTTTTTGGGATATAAGCCAGTACTAGCACTGTTGGATCAAAGGGTATGCAAAGTTTGATAAATTTGGGGGTATAATTCCAGATTGCTCTCCAGAATGGTAGATTTGTTCACAACTCCACCAACAATGCATCAGTGTCCCAGTTTTCCCATATCCCTTCCAACATTCATCATTATTTTTTCCTCTCATCTTTGCCAATTTGACAGGTGTGTAGTATATCCCAGAGTTTTCTTAATTTGCTTTTCTCTGATCAATAGTGATTTGGAATACTCTTTCATATAAGTGGAAATAGTTTCAATTTCATCATTTGAAAATTGTCTGTTCATATCCTTTGACCATATATCAATGAGAGAATGGCTGGATTTGTTATAAATTAGAGTCAATTCTTTATATATTTTGGAAATGAGGCCTTTATCAGAACCTTTAAGTATGAAAATGTTTTCCCAGTTTGTTGCTTCCCTTCTAATTTTGTTTGTATTAGTTTTGTTTGTACAAAGGCTTTTTAATTTAATGTAATCAAAATTTTCTATTTTGTGATCAATAATGATCTCCAGTTCTTCTTTGATCATAAATTCCTTCCTCCTCCACAAGTCTGAGAGGTAAACTATTCTATGTTCCTTTAATTTATTTATGTTCTCGTTCTTTATGCCTAAATCATGGACCCATTTTAATCTTATCTTGGTATATGGTGTTAAACGTGGGTCCATGCCTAGTTTCTGCCATACTAATTTCCAATTTTCCCAGCAGTTTTTATCAAAAAATGAATTCTTATCCCAAAAGTTGGGATCTTTGGGCTTGTTAAATATTAGATTGCTATAGTTATTGAATATTTTGTCTTGTGAATCTAACTTATTAAACTGATCAACTAATCTATTTCTTAGCCAATACCAAATAGTTTTGGTGACTGCTGCTTTATAATATTGTTTTAGATCAGGTACAGCTAGGCCATCTTCATTTGATTTTTTTTTTTATTAATTACCTTGAAATTCTTTACCTTTTGTTCTTCCATATGAATTTTGTTGTTATTTTTTCTAGGTCATTAAAATAGTTTCTTGGGAGTCTGATTAGTATGACACTAAATAAATACATTAGTTTAGGGAGTATTGTCATCTTTATTTGGTTGGCCTATCCAAGAGCACTTAATATTTTTCCAATTATTTAAGTGTTTTGTAATTTTGCTCATATAATTCCTGACTTTCCTTTGGTAGATAGATTCCCAAATATTTTATGCTATCGACAGTTATTTTGAATGGAATTTCTCTTTGTATCTCTTGCTGTTGGATTTTGTTGGTGATGTAAAAAAATGTTGAGGATTTATGGGAATTTATTTTGTATCCTGCAACTTTGCTAATGTCATGAATTATTTCTAATAGCTTTTTAGTAGAATCTCTGGGGTTCTCTAAGTATACCATCATATCATCTGCAAAGAATGATAGTTTGGTTTCGTTATTACCTACTCTGATTACTTTAATCTCTTTTTCAACTCTTATTGCCAAGGCTAGCATTCCTAATACAACACTGAATTGTAATGGGCAACCTTGTTTCACTCCTAATCTTACTTGAAAAGGTTCCACTTTTTCCCCATTACATATAATGCTTACTGAAGGTTTTAAATATATGTTCTTGACTATTTTAAAGAAAAGTCTATTTATTCCTATACTCTCAACTGTTTTTATTAGGAATGGATGTTGGATTTTATCAAATGCTTTTTTCTGCATCTATTGAGATGATCATATGGTTTTTGTTAATTTGGTTATTAATATGGCCAATTATGGTGATAGTTTTCCTAATATTGAACCAGAGCTGCATTCCTTGTATAAATCTTACTTGATCATGGTGTATTATTCTGGGGATGATTTTCTATAGTCTTTTTGCTAATATATTATTTAAGATTTTAGCATCAATATTCATTAGGGAGATTCGTCTATAATTTTCTTTCTCTGTTTTCAGCCTACCTGGTTTAGGTATCAGTACCATGTCTGTGTGGCTCTCCTGCTTCCTCCACTAAGATCAAAACTGGGCCAGATTAAAATTTTAGACTCTATTCTTGACCATTCTGTGGTTTCTATCCTGCTGAGACCAAGGCTCCTCCGGAGAACATCCAGAAGCCTAGCCTAGACATTACAATGTGTGTGTCTAAAGAGTATAGCCTATATGTTTTTGGCCTCTCTAGTTTCTTATTGCTGAATCATATTTCCTAGATTTTTTGTCAGCTTCTCCATATTCATATTTACATTAAAGTCTCAATGTATTAAAATAGGTTTAATTTGGAAGGTATTATCAAGTTCTTTATTTATCTTATCATCTTTATTCTTTATCAAGTTCACTTCTTTTTTGATACAGATTTTAAGTCATAGGTACAATGATTTTCTTAATTGTCTCTTTTGAAAATATTTATCATTAATACTTGTATTCACATAAATATATGGGAATATAAAGGAATTTTTTTTGCTTTTATTTTTGTTTTTTCTTGCTGTACATGGTACCTTCCATGTGGGGCAGCTAGATGGCACAATGGATAGAACATCAGCCTTGAAGTCAGGAGGATCTGAATTCAAATCTGGTTTCAGAGACTTAACATTTCCTATTTGTGTGATCCTGGGCAAGTCACTTTATCCCAATTGCCTCAGGAAAAATATGATCATGTATAGGGCACAAAAACCTTTAAACCAAATGGAGAAAAGCTTAAATATTAAAAGCATCCTTTCTTTGACTATAATGCAATAGAAATCTATTTGATGAATGACTATGGAAATTTGATTAAAAATTAATTGGGAATTAATTTCATCCTTAAAAAGACATTATATGACAATGAATCTGAAAATCTACGTGAAATGGACAACAAATACACACACACACACACACACACACACACACACATATATACAAACACAATCACTTAACCTCAATTCCCTTACAAAAAAAGGGGAAAAAAGAAAGAAGAAATCACACAACTTTTTTAATAGATATGGAAAAACCTTTTGTCAAAATACAACCCATGTCTACTAATAAAACTAGTAAATATAGGAATTAATAGAGCTTTCCTTAAAATGATAAGGAGATTCTATTTAAAATCATCAGCAAGCATTATCTATAATTGCAATAGCATAAAAACCTTCCTAATAAGACCAGGGGTGAAGCAAGGAAGCCTATTATCACCACTTTTATTCAGTATGGTTCTAAAAATACTAGGAATAACAATAGACAAGAAAAAGAAATTGAAGGAATTAAAATAGGCAAAAAGGACTTAAATGTATCCCTATTTGCAAACAATATGATGGCATATACTTAGAGAACCCCAGAGAAGCAACTAAAATTTATTTGCATAAATTAACTTTGGGAAAGTGAAAAGATATAAAATAAACTCATATAAATCATAACAATATATATATTACCAACAAAATCCAGCAGGAATAGATAGAAAGTGTAATCCCATTTAAAATAATTGTAGATGATATAAAATTAAAAACAAAAAAAGGAATCTACCTTAGGTAGGGATCTAACAAGACAAACTCAGAAATTCTATGAATGCTAGCTCAAATAAAGTCAGTTAAAAAACAATTACTCATAAGTAGACCGGGCCATTATGCTGAAAAAAAAAAAAAAAGATAATTCTGTTTGAATTGATTTATTCAGTATTGTACTAGTCAAATTACTACAGACATAAATATAGATATAAGTATGCATATACGCATGCACAGATACATACAATATAGATGAAAAATCATAACAAAATTCATGTGGAAGAACAGAAAATCAGGAATCAATGAAATCCAAGGGATTTCAATGGGAATCAATGAAAAAAAGCAATGGAAGGTGTCAGATCTCAAATTGTATTACAAAGATATAATCATCAACAACTACAGTGAGGTGGGTTAGTCAATAGATTACAGAGGTAGAGTCTGGAAGAACTGAATTAAAATCTATCCTTAGACACTAGTTGTGTGAGTCTTAGTAAAACCTTTGTTTGTTTTAATCTACTGAAGAAGGAAATAAGACACCATCCCAATATTTTTTGCCAACAAAATTCCATGGACAGTGAGGTTCATAGTGTCAAGAGAAACTGTATATGATTGAATAACTGAAAAACAAAATCTTTAAAATAATCTGGTCCTCCTTAAGAAAATGAGTAGTGGATCAGTGAAATAAATTGGGTATACAATACACAGTACTGAATGACCATAATGTTTTGAGAAGCCCAAAGATACAAAATTTTCAGACAGGAAATGAGTGTTTAACAAAAAAATTGTTGGAAAAAGTAGAAAGCAGTTTGGTAGAAACTACATAGACTAAAATCTTAGATCATATTCAAATATAAGGTCAAAATGGGTTACATGATTTAGACATAAAGGGTGATTCCATAAACAAATTAAGGGAGCATGGAATTTTTACTGTAAGATTTATATATGAGAAGAATTCATGACCAAATAAACTTTCTGGGATATAAAATTTACAATTTTGGTTACATCAAATTAAAAAAGGTTTTACACAAACAAAACCCATGTAGCCAAGATTAGAAAGGAAATAAAAAATTGAGGGCAGAAGGATTTTAAAGAAGTTTCTGTAAAAAGGTCTTATTTCTCAAATAGAGTTCTGAATCAAATTTATAAAAATACAAGTCATTCTCTAATTGATAGTCATGAACAGGAAGTTTTTAGGAAGAGTAATTAAATTCATAGTCATTTAAAATTGCTCTAAATCACTACTAATTAGAAAAATGAAAATTAAAACTGTCTCATACCTCGGAAATTGACTAACATGTCAGAAAAGGAAAATGAAAGATGTTGGAAAGGTTGTGAAAAAATTGAGACACTAATGCACTATTTGTAGAGTTGGGAACTGATACAGCTATTCTTTTTTTTTTTTTTTTTTTTTTAATAGCCTTTAATTTACAGGATATATACATGGGTAACTTTACAGCATTAACAATTGCCAAACCTCTTGTTCCAATTTTTCACCTCTTACCCCCCCCACCCCCTCCCCTAAATGGCAGGATGACCAGTAGATGTTAAATATATTAAAATATAACTTAGATACACAATAAGTATACATGACCAAAACATTATTTTGCTGTACAAAAAGAATCAGACTCTGAATTATTGTACAATTAGCTTGTGAAGGAAATCAAAGATGCCGATGTGCATAAATATAGGGACTGGGAATTCAATTTAATGGTTTTTAGTCATCTCCCAGAGTTCTTTTTCTGGGTATAGCTAGTTCAGTTCATTACTGCTCCATTAGAAATGATTTGGTTGATCTCGTTGCTGAGGATGGCCTGATCCATCAGGACTGGTCATCATCTAGTATTGTTATTGAAGTATATAATGATCTCCTGGTCCTGCTCATTTCACTTAGCATCAGTTCGTGTAAGTCTCTCCAGGCCTTTCTGAAATCATCCTGTTGGTCATTTCTTACAGAACAGTAATATTCCATAATTTTCATATACCACAATTTATTCAGCCATTCTCCAACTGATGGACATCCATTCAGTTTCCAGTTTCTAGCCACTACAAAAGGGCTGCCACAAACATTCGTGCACATAAGGTCCCTTTCCTTCTTTATAATCTCTTTGGGATATAATCCCAGTAGTAACACTGCTGGATCAAAGGGTATGCACAGTTTGATAACTTTTTGAGCATAGTTCCAAACTACTCTCCAAAATGGTTGGATTCGTTCACAACTCCACCAACAATGAATCAATGTCCCAGTTTTCCCACATCCCTCCAACAATCATCATTATTTTTCCTGTCATCTTAGCCAATCTGACAGGTGTGTAGTGGTGTCTTAGAGTTGTCTTAATTTGCATTTCTCTGATTAATAATGACTTGGAGCATCTTTTCATATGACTAGAAATAGTTTCAATTTCTTCATCTGAGAATTGTCTGTTCATATCCTTTGACCATTTTTCAATTGGAGAATGGCTTGATTTTTATAAATTAGAGTTAATTCTCTATATATTTTGGAAATTAGGCCTTTATCAGAACCTTTGACTGTAAAAATATTTTCCCAGTTTATTGCTTCCTTCTAATCTTGTCTGCATTAGTTTTGTTTGTACAAAACTTTTCAGTTTGGTATAATTGAAATTTTCTATTTTGTGATCAGTAATGATCTCTAGTTCTGCTTTGGTCATAAAAACCTTCCCCTTCCATAGGTCTGAGAGGTAAACTATCCTATGTTCCTCTAATTTATTAATAATTTCATTCTTTATGCCTAGGTCATGAACCCATTTTGACCTTATCTTGGTGTATGGCGTTAAGTATGGATCAATGCCTAGTTTCTGCCATATTAGTTTCCAATTTTCCCAGCAATTTTTATCAAACAGTAAGTTCTTATCCCAAAAGCTGGGATCTTTGGGTTTGTCAAAGACTAGGTTGCTATATTTGTTGACTGTTTTATCCCTTGAACCTAATCTATTCCACTGATCAACTAATCTATTCCTTAGCCAATACCAAATAGTTTTGGTAACTGCTGCTCTATAGTATAGTTTTAGATCTGGTACAGCTAAGCCACCATCATTTGATTTTTTTTTCATTAATTCCTTGAAATTCTTGACCTTTGTTTTTCCATATGAACTTTGTTGTTATTTTTCTAGGTCATTAAAATAGTTTTTGGGAGTCTGATTGGTATAGCGCTAAATAAATAGATTAGTTTAGGTAATATTGTCATCTTTATTATATTTGCTCGCCCTATCCAAGAGCATTTAATATTTTTCCAATTGGTTAGATCAGACTTAATTTGTGTGAAAAGTGGTCTGTAATTTTGCTCATAAAGTTTCTGATTTTCCCTTGGCAGATAGATTCCTAAATATTTTATATTATCAGTAGTTACTTTAAATGGAATTTCTCTTTGTAACTCTGACTGTTGGATTTTGTTAGTGATATATAAGAATGCTGATGACTTATGTGGGTTTATTTTATAACCAGCAACTTTGCTAAAGTTGTGGATTATTTCTAATAACTTTTTAGCAGAATCTCTGGGGTTCTCTAAGTATACCATCATGTCATCGGCAAAGAGTGATAATTTGGCTTCCTCATTGCCTATTCTTATTCCTTTAATCTCTTTCTCAGCTCTTATTGTGATACAGCTATTCTGAAGAGCAAATTGGGACTATACCCAAAATCTATAAAACCATGTATATCTTTGATCCAGAATTGCCTCTACTGTATCTGTTTTCAAAAGAGATGAAAGCCAAAGGGAAAAAATATATGTATATATATATATATATATATATATATATACACACACACACACACACACACACACGTTTATTGCAGCTCTTTTTCTGTGGGGATGAAGAATTGAAATTGAAAGGATTCCTATCAATTGGGAATTGATTGAACAAGTTGTAGTATATGACTGTGATCAATATACTATAATGCTCTATGAAATGATGAGCAGTATAGTTTCAGCAAAACTTGATAATACTTAAATGAACTGATGCAAAGTGAAATGAGCAGAGCCTAGAGAACATTGTGCGTACTAAAAACAATGTTATGTGATGATGACTTAGCTATTCTCAGTAATGCAATAATCTTAAATACTTTTTGAAGGACTTATAATAAAAAAAATGCTATCTACCTGTAGGGAAGGAAGATTTAAGTTTGCTGTTTTTTTTCTTTATTCTTCTTCCTGATGTTGTTTGGTCTCCCTTCTTTTGCAACATGGCTAATATGATTGTGTTTTATATGACTATATATGTATAATCTTTATCAAATTACATGCCTTCTCAGGGAGACAGAATGTTGAAGAGGGAAAAGAGCTGACATGAAAAATTAAAAATGAAGTTAAATATTTAATATGTATGGGACTACCTGCCATCTAGGGGAGAGGGTGATGGGAAGGAGGGGAAAAAGTTGGCACAGAAGGTTTTGCAAGGGTCAGTGTTGAAAAATTACCCATGCATATGTTTTGTATATATAAAGCTATAATAAAAAAAAATAACAAGGGAAAAATGAAGTTAAAATGTTTATTTACATGTATTTAGGAAAAATAAATAAAAATTAAATGAAAAAAAATTACTCTGAACATTGAGAGTGATCTAGTGAGTACTCTTTGACTATAATCAATTAACCAATTCTAATTCTACATCCATTTAATGAGTCTCAGTCCTAAATTCTCATGGTCTTCTTTCTAACATGTGATATTTAGAATTGAGTTGAATTCAGTGCTTCATATGTGTTTTGAATAGGTCTTACTAGAGAGAAATTATCATCTCTTTCATTCTGGATACTGTGAGTTTATTAATTCACCCAAGGTTTCATAAGTATAGAATCTTGACTACTACATCACACTGATTTATTTTTAAATAAAACCCCTTGCCATTAAGGAACATACAATTAATCTTCCAGGGCTATTTGCCTTTCATGGTTTCAAGAACTTAGTTACTAATGTGAATATAGAAGCACATCATTTCTGTAGAGAGGTGAGGTCAGTCAACTGGAGACTTAAATGGTTGTCATTGTTCAAAATCAAGCTGGAATATCCTTAGATTGTCTTTCTCTGAAATTTGTTTTCTTGTCTTTAAATAAATGAACCATTTCCCTGACATATTTTTGGCCAGGATAGATATTATCTGAATTTATTTCAACACAAATGACAAATTTCTCTTATAGAGTCTAATGTACTTTTACATATTCTGATTATCTTCCTTCTTCTTTGGCTAAAAATTGAGGTATATTTTAGCTAAACTATTCAGTTAAATAACATAAGTTCTTAATGAGTAATATCCCCATTGTTGGCATTTTAAATCATGACTTATTTATCTCATAAACTTCCTCAAATGATCTATAATTAAATCTGAGAAATAAAAAAATTGGGGCTACTAGAAGACTATATTGACTAGATCAACTCATTTCTAGATTCTCTTCACCCAGATCTCAAAATGAAGCTGCTTTGCACCAAATAAAAATAGCTATTATCAGTTCTTATCCTGCTTCTTCCACTTTCTTCACACTTATTTCTACTGTGTACTTCCTGGAATATACACCACCATTTTCCCTCCTTATCACATCTGTCACTCATCTCTTTCTGTTAACATCTCTCTGTACCTTTAATTCCCTACTCAGATGTCACCTCTGTCATAAAGTACATACATGTATATGTTTGTGTGTGATATTTGTATATGTACTTATGCAGTATATTTACACATACATACAAACACAAATGTATATGTGTATATGTATGTACATATATATGTGTGTGTGTATTTGAGTGAAGAATGATGTTAAGAAGCTCAGACAAAAGAAAATTATATTTCAAGTCTTTCCTGCCAAACTAAATATGGTTTTCAACCCCCTAAAATGTTTGTGGTAATTTAGTAATATAAATGTAATCAGATTTGAAAGAAATTGGCATTGATATTGAAGAAAGAACAATTAATCTATTACATATAGGTCTGGCAATTTTGGTCCTGGTAGTTGGATATGAGGACATTGAAGAACACAATGGGAAAACTATAAAGGTGACTTGTGAAGATGAATGTTAAGTAATTCTAAATTTATATTTATAAATTCACTCATTCCAGCCCTTATCTCATCATCTTTTTGTCTGTTTATATATGTCTAATTATTTGCCTATTTTAAAGAAATTATAGATCCAGGAAAATTGACAAAACTTTTGAAAAAGATTATTTGTAGAGGGTCACAGACAGTGGGGAAATTCTGGGTGAGGTATAAGACTCTTCAGCCCAGAGGAAACCTATTAACAATGTCTGGTTGTGCTCCCTATTTCCCCTAAGGGGTCTTGGTCTCCCTGAGAAGTCAGAGGGCAGTGACAACCTTTGCTGTAATTAAAGCAGAGTGATATCAGGTGGCAAATTACATACAATAGCAAGTTGTTTATGTGGTCTCATGTTCACAGTATATACTTGATATATACCCAGAGTTTTTGTTACATAAGGGTATAAGGGTATAAAAAGGGGAAAATTTTCCTTGCAATAAATGGACTCCATTTTCCCACCATTCTTGCGAGTCTCACCTCATTACTTCTCTACTAGGACAGTATATTTTAATTATCCTAGTGTGAGGGCTCTAGAAAGCAGGACAAAACAATTATTGACTTTTTTAATATTTTAAATTTGACAAAATGCCAACAAAAATAAGCAAATACATATATAAAGAATATAAAAAAGAAGATTGCACATAGAAGCTTGAATCTCTAATAAAATGTTCAAGTTCCAAAGTCTTCAGAAAAGAGCCTCATGAAGAGGGGTGAAGAATACTTTGTGAAGTTTAAGACCTATAATGGAGGTGGCTTTTCAACATATCCAGAATTTCCAATTTACCTCCCCAGAAACTTAAGAAAATGTTTCCTCTGCTGAGATTAAGATCTATTAGGATAGTCAAGTGGGGATTTCTTGATTCTAGGTCAGAGTTTCTTTACTCCATTTTCTCTAGCACATTCTGATCTTTAGAACTTCTCTATATTGTGTTTGCTATATACTTCTATAAGTTGGTTTACTCATTATTCATTATTTATAATAATATTTTGTGTAAATAAAATTTGATAAGAATTAAGCCTGTATCTGTAAGCTTGGAGTAGCTTCTTCTTTAAAAGTTTGTTAGCAGGGATATGAGAGGTTTGGCTACATTTGAACCTCAAAAAAATATAACTCACAAACAATAAATTGGGAACAGAGATACATATAATTCTAATACTATTTTTTCTTTCTCAGTGCAAAACATAGAAGCAGATCTCATTATATCTTCTCTTCTCTTCCACGAATGAATCAAAATATTATTGAGGGGTAAAGAATATTTCAGAAATATTTATCAAGTTCTCTCTGCAATCCCTAATTATACAATTTTTATGAATATACAAATCTATATGGCAGCACATATAAAAGCAGCCACTTTAAAAACTAAGGAGACATCTATGTCATTAATGCTGCCACTACTCAAAATATTTTGGATGTTTCTTTAGGAATTCTCTTAAGATACATTTTGCAATAAGTTAAAAATATTCATCTTTTTAGGTCAGATATGATTTTTTGAAAAATAGTTGAAAGTACCTCTGAGCCAGGTTTAATTAATAAGGTAGATTACTTAGCCAGATAATGCCTAAGATGTTTCAAACCAAGATGAGACATGACATCAAAAACTGGTTTTGCTTGGTGGCTAAAAAATGATTCTAAAGTCACCTCTAAAGAGGAGTTTGAAGTAAGAGAAGTAGTATAGGAGAATGTGAAAACAACACAGGATTTGGAATCAGAAGACCAATGTTTGAATGCCAGTGCTGTCATTTAACACCTTTGTTACTTTGGCAAGTATTTTACTTTTTGTATCCTCTGTTTCCTTATCTGCAAAAAGATGAATTTGTTCTTGATAGACACCAAAGTTCCTTTCATTTTTAAACTTGTGATTCTATAGTACTGGTTAACTGACACACCATTAGAAAATGGTAACCTGGATGGTGGGAGAATTGACTGGAGATGATATCTTATTCTTTTTGCCTCCATGGTGACCCTTACAACTGACCCCATCCTCTTTACCATATATGGAGGCACAATTATATTGTCCTCATTTTTTCTTGCCTTAACTATTATTTTATAGTCATTTTCTAACCAATCTTCTTTCCCTCGAAACTATTCTTTTAAAAACTGTCACTTACACTTCTGCCTGAGACCTTTCCTAATATAATTATAATCTTGTCAGAATTTCTCTTGTCAAAAATTTCTGTGGCTTTCCAGAGGTTATTAACTTAAGGTGGTCTACATTAGAAGCCCTAGGTACTGATTAAATGCTTATTGATCTGACAAATTTACTTCCTATTACTCTTCTTTGGATATTCAATATGCAACAGTGATTAAAAAAAATGCACTATCTATAAAAGGCACAATTCTTAATGATTGTGAATTAAAAATAAAAATATAAGTTTCTGTCTTCAAGGAGTTTTCATTCTAACAATGTCAGGGAAACAATTATAATTAAAGATAAGTAAATATAGAATACTTTAGTGAGAAATTGAGTACTATCTATATGTGTGTGTGCATATATCTCAAATAAAGGAAATATTCAGATAGAAAGTATTGAGAAAAAATTTAAAAAAATAAAAGTTATGAGAGGCAAAATAGAGAAATGAGTAACTCTAAGGCAGAGAAAAGTGCTTGTACAACTGTATCATGGCATGAAATCAGATGCTGAGTTGGGGCAACAAGTTGTGATTTCATTTGAAGAAAAAACAGACCACGTAAGCAGAAATCATATAAGTCTTGAAGAATAATTATTTCTAAATTGTGAAGGGTCTTTAAATGACACCCTAAGGAGTTTATATTTTAATCTACAAGCAAAAGAGAGGCACTTGGTTTTGTTTTGTTTTGTTAAATTGGAGTGACAAAGATAGATATGTGTTTTCTTAAGTTGTTTTGTTTGTTTGTTTTGTTTTTTCTTTTCCCCAAGAAGACTATTTTGGCAAGTATAAAAGAAAGGAAAGGTAAACTATAGAATAAAGGAGAAGCATTAGAGGAATGAGTGACACAAAGTTTAGGTGAAAAGTATCAGAACACCCTCTCCATTCTTGCTTTAAATTGAAAAATTATTGATGGAAAAATAATAGTATTTTTCATCTGTTTATCTTTAATGCCCAGGACTATGTATAAATTCAATAAATCTTTGGTAAGTTGGGTAAAATTAAAACAATGTTATGAAATAGTTGTGATGTTTAATCTAGAGAAAATAAAATTTTCAGGGGGGGGAGTGATAAAGTAATTAGCATGAGAATAGGATAAATGAAAACTCTCTTCAAATATTTGATCACCTATAGATTGAAAAAGATGATTTTTTGTTATTTTTATCTAGGGAAATAATATTGACTTGTAATGAGATCAAAGTTCATTTGATGAATTCTAATTCATAAGCAGAAGGAAAGAGGAAGAGAAAAGAAGAAGAAGAAGAAGAACAACAACAACAACAACAACAACAAGGACAAGAACAACAAGAACAAGAACAACAAGAACAAGAAGGAGAAGAGAAGGAGAATGAAAGGAGAAGAAGGAGAAGGAGGAAGAGGAGAGGTGGGGGAAAGAAACAAGGCATAACATTTAAAGGAGAAAAATAATTCCTGAAAACCTTGGTGAGAAAAATCCTATTAATCATCACAAATTTGTATTTACTGAACATTACTCCTTAAAACAATCAATGTATGTTATTTCTTCAAAACAGGCCTAAACTTTCCTACTTTAGAAGAATTTTTATATTTAAAAAACTTAATATTTATGAATGTAAGAGTATGTGTAACTAATATCATAGCCACTTTCCAAGGTAAGACATGTTTTATTCACTCATTATTTCTGATGTTATACCTTAAAGCATAAAAGAAGATTGTCCTCTCTATTATTCCATTGTTAGAGTAGTATTTTGTTAAGGACCATGCCTAGGTGAAGGGACAGGTCAATTCTCTGAGAGGTTCACAGCTGTGAATCACTAACATCTGAAGGAGTTACAAAGCAGCCTTTACTGACATAGGTGTTGCTTGTAGACTAGGAATGAAATGAATTGGAGGCAAAGGGAAGAGAAGAGAAGAGAGATCAGACAATGCAACTGCCTCTCAATCTCCTTTTATCATCATCGTCCTCTCACATGAAGAGATCCATTCTACTAGTCTGAGTTAGACCTCCAGCAGCCATTGGCAGGGGGCTCTGATATTACAACAGTCTTTAGCTTCCACTCTCCTTTCTCTCTTACAAGTGAATTCAGTCATTCATTCAGTAAGTCATGCAAATGATATATTAACAATATAGATTTAGATCTCATCTCCCTAAAGCAAGTTGGTGATTCAGACAATAGGGCACAGGGATACCCCAGTTTAAATCTAGCCTCAAACATTTACTAGCTGTGTAATCCTGGGAAAATCACTTATTTTTTATTTATCTCAATTTCCTCATCTGTGAAGATAATAATAGCATTTATCTCACAATGCTGTAGTAAGTATAAAATAAGATAATATTTGTAAAACTCTTACCACAGTACCTGGTACATAAATGTGAAATATTACTATCAATGTAGTATAGTAGTAGTACTAACAGTTATTGCTACTGCTACTTTTATCAGAAAACTCTCCTAAGTAATAGGATATGTATGTGCTTGTATTTTTTGTGTTTGTTTATGTGCATATGCATATTATATATATATATATATATATAAATATATATATATATATATATACATAATACATTTACATATGTGTGAATATATATATATATATATATACACACAAACATATATATACACACACATATATATATACACACATATATAGTCCACTCCCTAAATATCTCCCCACTCTAATGTTTCCTCCATTACTGAGCTATCAAAATAATTTCTCTTAAATGTAGCTCAGAGAATAACACTGTTCCCTGAAAATAATAAGTGCTAACTTATTTCCCAAAATAAAATAAAACAACATATCTATTTAATGTTGAAACTTTAATAATCTGGCCCTTGCTACCTCTCCAGTATTCTTACAATTTAATTTCTTCACATATTCTGTGATGCATAGATTTTGTCCTCCTTTTTGTCCTTAACATAGAACACTAAGGTGCCAATGTACTGGCTGAAATCCTATCTTCTCACACCTACTTCTTGTCTTCCCTGAACTTCTTCAAGGCTCATTTTAAATCCACATTCTCAGGAAATATTTTTCACTCATCCATACTCTTATGGCCTTCTACCTGAAATTATTTTAGATTTATCTTTTTTTTATATATCTTATATGTAAATTATTGACATATTCTCTTTCCCATCAGAATATGATTTACTGAAAGCAAAAACTGCTATTTTTAAAAATTTATTTGCTTGTTCCTTTGTTTATTTTGCCTTTCTTTGTATCACCAACACTTAGAGCCATACCATATGCGTAGTAAATATGTAATAGTTGATTGGTGAGCTCCAGGGGTGAGTCGAGACAGTGGAATGAAGCCAGAAAACTGCTTGAGCTCTACCAGTTTCCCTCAAAAACCACATAAACCAACCTTCTGAATGAAGTCTTAACAGAATGAAACCAGTCTCCATTTCAAGATAGAGTGGAAAAACTTCAATCAAGGGCAATCTCACTGGGGTTAAAAGAGTTAAGCTCATTTCAGACAGACTCTGAGAAAGCCAGTGAGAAGGTCTTAATCACAGCAAATCAACAACTGAGACCCTTGGTCCTGGATCAATAGCAAAGCAGATCAGTAAGGCAGCCTCTAACCCCAGGTTAGAAAGCACAATTGAGGAAACCAGGCTATGTCTTAGAAAAAAGCAGGCAAAGTTATCCCCTGCAAACAAAAGGATGTCCTGTGTTCCAAGCAAAGCTAAGAGCTGCACAAGAAGCTTGAGACACTACACTGTGATGGTTTTCCTGGAGGCAGCCTTAGTCTCAGTTGAAATAAATAATTACTCCATTATTGCAGCCAGCTGGTAAAAATGCAAACGTTTATTTCTCCTTCCAAATTAGCCTGGTTAGTTGAGGCCTATCTCTCTTCCTGGCTCCAAGAGATCTTGCAGCTTTGTCCTTGGCTTCTGCCTCTGCTTTCTTCAGCCTCCAGCCAGCACCAAGTTGGAAGATGCAATGAATCCCTCTGTACCTCCAGTCAGTTCCACCAGAAGAAGTAACTTCAAGCTTCAAAAGCTCCCTATATTTATGTGATCTCCCAAAGGTTAACTCCACCTTCTGGAGGGAGAGGGATTCTGGGTTATCTCCCAGAGTACTCTCTGGTCCTAAGGAAGGTGAGAATTCAGATATCTCTTTCTAGACCCTGAATCTCCCAAACTGTGAACTCCATTGAGTTCTTAGAGCTCTCTAAAGGTGTGAACACAAGCATTGTTTCCATCAGTTGTACTTATTACCTAGTTCAAGTTCTGGCCCAAAATATCTTCTTCTAAGATCAAATCAACTCCAATGTCTTAACACTTTGTAAAGAAATGTCTTAACACTTTGTAAAGATTCCAACACTACACTCTTGATCCCAGGACAAGAGCTCAACCATAAAGATCAAATTAGAAGCAATACCAAAAGAAAATGAAAAAAAAATGAGCAAGAAACAAAAAAGAATTTTGACCATACAAAGCTACTATGATGACAGGGCAGAACAAAAGACCAACTCGGATGAGAACAAAATATCTAAGTGATATTAATTTGGCTCAAACCCAAAGATGCTTCTTGGAAGCGTTCATAAAAGACACTAAAAGACAAATAAAAGTGGTAGAAGAAAAAATGAGAAAAGAAATTAGAGGTATGCAAGAGTGATGAAAAAGGAAGGCAATTCCTTAAAAAATACAATTGGCCAAATGCCAAAAAAAAAAAAAAAAAAAAAAAAAAGAAAGAAAGAAAACACTGAAGAAAACACCACCTTCAAAAGTAAAATTAATCAAATGGAAACATAGATAAAAAAGGCAACTGAAGGCAACCTAGGATTCCACAAAAGAATTAACTAGCAAGTGAGATTGAGTATCACCTTTCAGAGTAGGCAATGGATCTTCAATGAAAGAAGAGACTTTCAATCATTTCTATTGAAAAAATCAGAACTAAAAAGCAAATTTAATTTACCAATACAGTACTCAATAGAAACATATTCAGGTAAACAGAGGAAAAATATATTATTTGAAAGTTAAACTGTTTACATCACCAGATAGGAAAACCATATCTGTTAACTCTTGAAAACTATATCTGTAACTGGGGCTGACAAAAAGGGGAATCACATGGATGGAACGTATGTTTGTAAATAGACTCTGATGAGGTTATATCAAAGAAAAAGACATTAAAAGTTGGAAAATAGGCCTGTATTGGAAGAAGAGGAAAGGTGAAGGTATAATGGGACAACTTAGTTCACATGAAGAGGCACAACAGACCTATTACAATAAAGGGGAAGATAGGAGGGGGGTGAGCATTGCCTGAAACTTGATCTCATCAGTTTTGGCCCAAAGAGGAAAAAATTTAATCATTCACTTGAGTATAGAAATTTATCTAATCTTATAAAGAAATATGAGAAAAAGGAAGGAAAACGGGGAGGGAGGGGGCTGGATAGAAGGAAGGGCAGAAACACTAGGAAAAAAGATAAAAGAAGTAGCAGAGGACCATAGAAGATAAGATAGTGAGTAGGGTGGATTAAAAAAGCTTAACTAAGTCAAAGGAGATGGGTGATAGGAGATAATGTAAGGGGTGGGGTGGGTCAAAAACAAAGAAACAAAACACTACTCCATACTGGGTGGAAAGAGAAAACAAAAGTATATGTAGGAAAGAAAATAGGATGGTGAGAAATACAGAGGTATTAAATTAAAAGGTTTTACATAAGCAAAACCAACAAAAACAAGATTAAAAGGGAAGTAAAAAGTTAAGGAAAAAAATCTTTATTGCCAGTGTTTGTGATAAATGTCTCATTTCTAAAATATATGAAAAACTATGTCAAATTTGTCAGAATATCAGTCATTCCCAATTAATAAGTGATCAAATTATAGGAAGAGGCAATTTTCCCATGATGAAATAAAAGTCCATAATCATATGAAAAAATGCTCTAAATCACTGTTGATTAGAGAATTTCACATTCAAACAACTCTGAAGTACCATCTCATACTTCTCAGACTGGCTAAGATGAGGTGAAAAGATAATAGTAAGTGTTGCAGGGGATATGGGAAAACTGGCACACTAATGCTTTTTTGGTGGAGGTGCAAATTGATTCAATCATTCTTGAGAGCAATCTGAAACCATGTTCAAAGAGCTATCAAACTGTGCATAACCTTTGACAGCAATGCCATTCCTGAGTCTGTAACCATAGTAGTCAGAGAACATTCAACAGAATTATAGAAAATTTTTGATCAATTTCAATTTGTTCCTACTATATGCAAGGACAGGAGCATCGTCAGATCAAAGGAAAAGTCTGTATCCCAAGGAAATCATAAAGGAAGGAAAAGGATACACATACAAAAATGTCTGAAGTTATTTTTGTGAGAACAAAGAATTCGAAAATTATTAGATTCCCATCAGTTGGGGAATGGCTGAATCAGCTGTGGTATATGAAGGCAATGGAATGTTATTGTTCTATACAGATGATGAAGAAGCAGGCTTTAGAAAGTCCTGGAAAGATTACATGAACTGATACTGAGTGAAACAAGCATAACCAGGCACAAAATAGAAGCAAAAACATGTGATGATCAAGTATGAAAGAATTGATTCTTCTCAGTGGTTCAGTGATCCAAAGTAATCTCAAAAGACTTTGGACAGAAAATGCCATCAATATACAGAAAAAGAAATATGGAAATTGCATATACATCAATACATCCTATGTATTTTTTTCTGTTTTTTCCCTCTCCAATTTTTTCCCCATTTGTTCTGATTTTTCTCTCCCAACATGATTAATAAAGTAATATGTATTAAAGTAAATAAATAATATTTAAGTTTTGTTTAGAGACACTAGAATTTTTAGTTTAGTAAGGGGAAAATTGTTATACTTGAGTAACTATAATGCATAATGATATATGATATATTCTGTAGAGAGTCTAAAAAAAGCAAGGGAGTGATAAACAACCACATATATACTTAACCAGCTCTGTTGAATAAAATAATGTACAATTTGTGATTGATATAATTTCAGTGACAGGTGAAACAGTGTAGAGAGTGCTAATCCAGGTGTCAGAAGGACTCATCTTCCTACATTCAATCTAACCTCAGACATTTACTAGCTATATCAGTTTTGACAAGTCACTTTAACCTGTTTGCCTCAGTTTCTATATGTATAAAATAAAAAGGAGAAGGAAATTGTAAACCACAACAATACCTTTGCCAAAATGGCATCCATAAGAAGTCAGATATAGCTGACAATTGCTGAACAACCACCACCACCACAACAGAAATCTTGGAAAATGATTGACTCACGTTTAGGTTCTGGATTATAGACTGCTAAAAAAAAGGGGAAATAGGTATTAAGGTTCCATCCTCACCATTCAGAAAAACCAGAAAGAATTGTAAATATATTTTAGTAACCATATAACATACAATAGAAGTATAAAAAATTGTTGATCAATTTCAGTTTCTCCATATAGGCAAGTAAGGAACATCATCAGACCAAAGGAAGAAGGCTAGTCTTATAGAAAAACATAGTTCATACTTTTCTTAAAACAAGACTAATTGGGTGACCTTGGTCATCACATATATATTCAGTGTTCTCTAAGAATGACACCCTCTGTATCAGTGAAAAGAGTTTCAGGGATAATTCAGAACGTCCAGGGCAGAATCAAGATGGCGAAGATAATACACATTTCTCGCTGATCTTCTCTACAATCTTCACACTAATTATGAAATCCAGCCTCTTAATTAATGCTGGATTGGCAGAACCAAAAAATATTGGGAATGTAACAAATTATCAGCAGAACATAAATTTGAAGATTGCCAAAAATGATCTGTTTCAATTGGAAATAGGAGGGACATAGCCAGTGCAACCAGCTGAGTACAAATGCCAGTGAAGACAGCACAGAGTCCAGAGGAGTTGCTGACTCTGCCACCAGAAAGGACATAAATTACTTAAATAGTCCCATTTTAGAAAAAGAAATAGAACAAGCTAATAATCAAATCCTTTAGAAAAAATCCCCAGGACCAGATGGATTTACATGTGAATTCTACCAAACATTTAAAGAACAATTAACTCCAATAATATATAAACTATTTGAAAAAAATAGGGAATGAAGGACTCCTACCAAATTCCTTTTATGACATAGACATGGTTACTGATACGTAAACCAGGTAGTATGAAAACAGAGAAAAAAATTATTTGTCCAATCTCCCTCATGAATATTGATGCTAAAATATTTAAATAAAATATTAGCAAAAAGATTACAGAAAATCATCCCCAAAATAATACACTTTGACCAAGTAGAATTTATATCAGGAATGCAGGCTTAGTTCAATATTAGGAAAACTATTAGCATAATTAACTAAATCAATAACCAAATTAACAAAAACCATATGCTTATCTCAATAGATACAGAAAAAGTATCTGATAAAATCCAACACATGTTCCTATTAAAAACATTAGAGTATAGGAATAAATGGAATTTTCCTTAAAATAGTCAGTAGCATCTATTTAAAATCATCAGCAAGCATCATATGTAATGGGAATAAACTAGAACCATTCCCAATAAGATCAGGAGTGAAACAAGATTGGCCACTAACACCATTGTTATTTGATATTGTTAGAAATGCTAGCCTTGGCAATAAGAGAAGAAAAAGAAATTAAAGGAATTAGAGTAAGTAATTAGGAAACCAATTTGTCCCCCTTTGCAGATGATATGATGGTATACTTAGAGAACACTAGAGAATCAACTAAAAAGTCATTAGAAATAATCCACAACTTTAGCAAAATTGCAGGATACAAAATAAATCCACATAAATCCTCAGCATTCTTATACATCACTAACATAATTCAATAGCAAGAGGTACAATGAGAAATTCCATTTAAAATTACTATCAATAATATAAAATATTTCAGAATTTATCTGAAGGGAAAGTCAGGGATTATATAAGCAAAATTACAAAACATTTTCCACACAAATAAAATCAGATCTAACCAACCAGAAAGATATCAAGTGCTCGTGAATAGATCAAGTGAAAGTAATATTGATGACAATACTCCCTAAACTTATCTATTTATTTAGTGCTGTACCAATCAAATTCCCAAGAAACTATTTTATTGACCTAGAAAAAATAACAACAAAGTTCATTTGGAAGAACAAAAGTCAAGAATTCCAAGGGAATTAAAAGCAAATGAAGGTGGCCTAGCTGTACCAGATCTAAAACTATTATAAAACAGTGGTCATCAAAACCATTTGATACTGGCTAAGAAGTAGAGAAGTTGATCCATGGAATAGGTTAGGTTCACAGAACAAAATAGCCAATGACTATAACAATTTAGTATTTGACAACTCCAAAGGCCTCACCTTTTTGGATAATAATTCACTATTTGACAATACCTGCTGGGAAAATTGGATTCTAGTATAGTAGAAAGTGGGCATAGACCCACACCTAACATCATATACCAAGATAAGGTTAAAATTGGTTAATGATCTAGACATAAAGAATGATACTATAAACAAACTAGAAGAACATAGGATAGTTTAACTCTCAGATTTTTAGAGGAGGAAGGAATTTGTGAACAAAGAACTAGAGATCATTATTAATAATAAAATAGATAATTTTGATTATATTAAGTTAAAAAGGTTTTATACAAACAAAACTAATGCAAACAAGATTAGAAGGGAAACAATAAACTGGGAAAACATTTTTACATGCAAAGGATCTGATAAAGACCTCATTTCTAAAATATATAGAGAATTAATTCAACTTTATAATAATTCAAGGCATTGTCCAATTGATAAATGGTCAAATGATATGAACAGATAATTTTCAGATGAAGAAACTAAAACTCTGTAGTCACATGAAAAGATGTTCCAAACCACTATTGATCAGAGAAATGCAAATTTAGACAACTTTGAGATACCACTACATACCTGTTAGGTTGGCTAAGATATCAGGAAAGAGAATGACAAATGTTGGAGGGGATGTGGGAAAACTTGGACACTGATACAATTGTTGGTGGAACTTTGAATGGAGCTAACTGTTCTGTAGAGCAATTTGGAACTATGCTCCAAAAGTTGTCAAACTGTGCATTTCCTTTGACCCAGCAGTGTTTCTACTGGGATTATATCCCAAAGAGATCCTAAAGGAGGGAAAGGGACCCACATGTGCAAAAATGTTTGTTCCAGTCCTCTTTGTAGTGGCAAGAAACTGAAAACTGAGTGGATACCCATCAATTGGAGAATAGCTGAATAAATTATGGTATATAAATGTTGTGGAATACTATTGTTCTGTCAGAAACGACCAGCAGGATTTTTTCAGAGAGGCTTGTAGAAACCTACATGAACTGATGCTAAGTGAAATGAGCAGAACTAGGAGATCATTATATATGGCAACAACAAAACCATACAATGGTCACTTTTGATGGACAAGACTCTCTTCAACAATGAGAGGATTCAAACCAGTTCCACTTGTTCAGTGATGAAGAGTGCCTTCAGAGAGAATTCTTTCAGAAAGAGAACCTTGAGAACAGAGTGTGAAAAGCAACATAGCATTCTCACTCTCTGTTGTTATTTGCTTTCAATTTGTATAATTTTTCAGTTTTTTTTTCTTTTTTTTCCTTCTGTTTCTGATTTTTCTTGTGCAACAAGATGACAGTATAAATATGTATACATATAGTGAATCTGACAATTATTTCAATTTATTTAACATGTATTGGACTATCTGCCATCTAGGTGAGGGAGTGGAGGGAAGGAAGGGAAAATTTGGAGCAAAAGGTTATATAAGGGTCAATGTTGGAAAAATTACCCATGCATATGTTTTGTAAATAAAAAGCTTTAATAAAAAAGAGTTTCTGTACTAGATACTCCTTATATTGAATAAATCATAGGTCCAGACATCTTGTCTATTTAAAACTAATACTGATACTCTTTTCCTAGTATTATCCTATTTTGTCTAGCTTGAAAGAATTATTAATAGTGATGTTCTTTTTAAAATTTTATTTTATTTAAAAAACAGAATAAAAAAAGGAAAACAGAAAAGGAATAAAGGTAAGATAAAATAAAATAAATAAATAAACAAGGTAAAACAAAAGAGACATTATCATATGCCCAGTAAAACAATAGGGAAGATTCAAAATATACAATAAGAAGTTACCAGTTGAAAAAAGCTATACACATTTATATTTATAGTTATATACTATTATATATAGATATAGATATTGGAAGAAATTTTTTCATGAATATTTTTTCCTTACTTTCTTGTAAATTGTCCTTTTGTTGTTTACTATGCATCATGCATCTTTTATGTTTTATACACACACACACACACACACACACTCACTCACTCACACATACACACACACACACAAATACCTTTCCTATCCCTGATGACTATTTGCTTTAATTCCCCTTCTTAACTTGCCTTGATATTACTTAATCTCCCCCAACCCAAAGATTCATCCCTTGTCTTCTTCCTTCACCTTTTGTTTCCCCAGTCACCCATCCCTAATCCCTTATTTTTTTATAAACCTTGGAGGGTGCTATACTTTTTATGTTATATATCTAGTGTTGCCTATTTAAGTTATTCCTGATGTGAAGAGGTTTTTAGAACTATGAGCCCTCTTCCCTGCCAATGGCTCTGTGTCTATTCTTCCTCTGCAGCTTATTTATATAACATAATTACTATTTTTACCTTAACTCTGCCCTAATCTTTCTTTGAGCTACCCTATTGTTGATGTCAATCTTAAACACATGGCATATATTTTCCCAGGTAAAAAAAAATAAACAAATAACATAAACAATTTTTCCATATTGAGTTCAATAGGGGTGTTTTTACATCTTGACTCTCTCTATACACTCCCCATTTCAGCTCTGAAATGATCATGTTGCTTATTTTATTTACATGTAGTTCTTCTCTAAAGTTCTTCCTAAGCCTTTGGATTCCTGAGAAAATACATAGTACCTATTGTACAGCTTTTACGTTAGAATAAAGTTATTTATTAGCAAATTTTTTTTCCCTATTCTCTGTGGATTCCCTAATCAGAAGACTTTTGACAAAAATTGTCAACCCTTTCTCTCACTCCATTCAGTGTTCACCTTCCTTTCACTCTTATCCTAATCAGTTTCTTTCATATATCCCCACCACTAGTCAGCTAGTCTTCTTTTACTACTCTCATTACTGTCAGTCAATTTCTCTCTATATATATGAGAGTATTTTCAAATGTCCACATTTCTATATAATATACATAATCTCACTCTAGTCTACAGAAAAAAGAGTTATCCAATAAGCATTCAAATAGGAGCCAGACCATTTCTTATAATAAATAGAATAGCAATGATTATAGGAATTTCTTGAATTGGTATTGGAAAGAATTCTGAGAGACTTTCTTCACTATTCATCTTCCCTCAGGCAGATAACAAAGTTATGAACCTTTTGAGAATAAATGATTTTTTTGGTAGGGGGAAGAAATGAAAATAATTGATTTCCTGGGAAAAACATTTAAATTAAGATGATCTGAATTTGAATTCTGTGTCCATCACTCACTAGCTTTGTGATCCTTCAGAAAAGCCCCTCAACATTTTCCTAGGATCAGTTCCTCATCTGAAAAATAGGAATAATAATAATAGTCTTTACCTAAAGGTTGCTTCATAGGTTAATTGTTACATATTGTGTGTAATGTTCTTTGCAAACCCTATGTAAATTTTAAACAATATATAAATTTTAACTTATTAATTATTATGATTTTATACCTCTATTCATCCATGCAAAATGACTTAAAAACCAAAGATTATGTTTATATTGTTTAGTGATTTTAGTCATCTACAATTCTGTGAACTCATTTGGAACTGTCATTCTGAAGTGGTTTGTTATTTCCTTCTCCAGCTGTTTTAAAGATGAGAAAATAGAGGTAAACAGAGTTAAGTGTCTGATCCACTGTCACCAAGCTAATATGTGCCTGGGGTCAGATTTGAACTCAGGAAGAGGTATCTTCTTATCTCCAGATCTAACACTCTATCCACTGTGCCATCTAGCTGAACCTTAATTGATACAATGCTTTATAGAAATAAATGAAAGGCATGTGCTTTCTTTTTTATAATTATTATTATAACTTTTTATTGACAGAACCCATGCCAGGGTAATTTTTTACATTTTCCCTTGCACTCACTTCTGTTCTGACTTTTCCATTCCCTCCCTCTACCCTCTCCCCTAGATGGCAAGCAGTCCTATATATATTAAATATGTCGCAGTATATCCTAGATACAGTATACGTGTGCAGAACCAAAAATTCTCTTGTTGCACAGGGAGAATTGGATTCAGAAGGTAAAAATAACCCTGGAAGAAAAAAAAATGCAAGCAGTTTACATTTATTATCCAGTGTCCTTTCTTTGGGTGTAGCTGCTTCTGTCCACCATTGATCAATTGAAACTGAATTAGGTCCCTTTGTCAAAGAAATCCACGTCCATCAGAATACATCCTCATACAGTATCGTTGTTGACCTATATAATGATCTCCTGGTTCTGCTCATTTCACTTAGCATCAGTTCATGTAAGTCTCTCCAAGCCCCTCTGTATTCATCCAGCTGGTAATTTCTTACAGAAAAATAATGTTCCTTAACATTCATATACCACAATTTACCCAACCATTCTCAAATTGATGGGCATCCATTCATTTTCCAGTTTCTAGCCACTACAAACAGGGCTGCCACAAGCATTTTGACACATACAGGTCCCTTTCCCTTCTTTAGTATCTCTTTGAGGTATAAGCCCAATAGTAGCACTGCTGGGTCAATGGGTACACACAGTTTGATAACTTTTGGGGCATAATTCCAGATTGCTCTCCAGAATGGTTGGATTCATTCACAACTCCATCAACAATGTGTCAGTGTCCCAGTTTTCCTGCATCCATTCCAACATTCATCATTATTTTTTTCTGTTATCTTAGCCAATCTGACAAGTGTGTAGTGGTATCTCAGAGTTGTCTTAATTTGCATTTCTCTGATCAATAGTGATTTGGAACACTCTTTCATATGAATGGTAATAGTTTCAATTTCATCATTTGAAGATTGTCTGTTCATATCCTTTGACCATTTATCAATTGGAGAATGGCTTGATTTCTTATAGAGTCAATTCTTTATATATTCTAGAAATGAGGCTTTTATTAGAACCTTTAACTGTGAAGATGTTTTCCCAGTTTGTTGCTTCCCTTCTAATCTTGTTTGCATTAGTTTTATTTGTACAAAGGCTTTTTAATTTGATGTAATTAAAATTTCTATTTTGTCATCAATAATGGTCTCTAATTCATCTTTGGTCACAAATTTCTTCCTCCTCCACAGGTCTGAGAGATAAACTATCCTATGTTCCTCTAATTTATTTATAATCTCATTCTTTATGCCTAAACCATTTTGATCTTATCTTGGTATACAGTGTTAAGTGTGGGTCCATGCCTAATTTCTGCCATACTAATTTCCAGTTATCCCAACAGTTTTTGTCAAATAATGAATTCTTATCCCAAAAGTTAGGATCTTTGGGTTTGTCAAATACTAGATTGCTATAGTTAATTATTCTGAACCTAACATGTTCCATTAATCAATTAATCTATTTCTTAGCCAATACCAAATAATTTTGGTGATTGCTGCATTAAAATATAGTTTTAAATCAGGTACAGCCAGGCCACCTTCATTTGATTTTTTTTTTCATTAATTCCCTTGAGATTCTCGAACTTTTTATTATTCCATATGAATTTTGTTGTTATTTTTTCTAGATCAATAAAACATTTTCTTGGAAGTTTGATTGGTATAGCACTAAATAAATAGCTTAGTTTAGGGAGTATTGTCATATTTATTTTATTCGCTGGCCTATCCAAGAGCACTTAATATTTTTCCAATTATTTAAATCTGATTTTATTTGTGTGGAAAATTTTTTATAATTTTGCTCATATAATTCCTGACTTTTCTTTGGTAGATAGATTCCCAAGTATTTTATGCTGTCGACAGTTATTTTGAATGGAATTTCTTTTTGTATCTCTTGCTTTTGGATTTTGTTTATTATTTATAAAAATGCTGAGGATTTATGGGGATTTATTTTATATCCTGCCACTTTGCTAAAGTTATGAATTATTTCTAATAGCTTTTTAATAGAATCTCTGGGGTTCTCTCAGTATACCATCATATCATCTGCAAAGAGTGATAGTTTGGTTTCTTCATTGGCTACTCTAATTCCTTTAATCTCTTTCTTGACTCTTATTGCTGAGGCTGGTGTTTCTAATACAATATTGAATAATAATGGTGATAGTGGGCAACCTTCTTCACTCCAGATCTTACTGGGAAAGGTTCCAGTTTTTCCCATTGCATTGATGCTTACACAGTTTAAATAGATGCCCCTGACTATTTTAAGGAAAAGTCCATTTATTCCTGTACTCTCAAGTGTTTTTAATGGAATGGATGTTGGATTTTTATCAAATTTTTTCTGCATCTATTAGATGATCATATGGTTTTTTAGTTTTGGTTATTGATATAGTAATTATGCTAATAGTTTTCCTAATATTGACCAGCCCTGCATTCCGGTATAAATCCTACTTGGTCATAGTGTATTACCCGGGGATGATTTTCTTACTCTTTTTTGTAATATTTTTTTGGAATTTAGCATCAATATTCATTAGGAGATTGGTTATAATTTTCTTTCTCTGTTTTCCGCCTACCGGTTTTGGTATCATACCATGTCTGTGTCGTAAAAGGTTTGGTGGACTCTTTCTTCCCTATTTTTTTCATATAGTTTATATAATATTTGGTTAATTGTTTTTAAATGTTTGGTAAATTCAATGTAAATCCATCTGGTCCGGGATTTTTCTTAGGTTGGTTAATACTTTTTCTATTTTTTTTCTGGATGGGACTGTTTGGATATTTACTTCTTCCTTTAATCTGGGTAAAGCTATATTTTTGAAGGTATTCTTCCATTTCACGTTGTTAATTTACTGGCATAAAAGTTGGGCAAAGTAATTCCTAATTATTGTTCAATTTCCTCTTCATTAGTGGCAGGGTTCTCCATTTTTTTTTTAAGACTAATAATTTGATTTTCTCTTTTTTTTAATCAGTTTACAAAGGGTTTTTCTATTTTGTTTTTTTTTTCATAGAAAACTCTTAGATTTTTAATTAATTCAATGTTTTTTTTTTTTTCAATTTTATTGATCTCTCCTTTTATTTTTAGAGTTCAAGTTTATATTTGACTGGGGGTTTTAATTTGTTCTTTTTTCTAGCATTTTTTAGTTGCTAGCCCAATTCATTGACCTTCCTTTTCTATTTTTCAAGTAGGCCTCTAGAATTAAATTTCCCTTATTACCACTTTGGCTGCATCCCCCTTTGGTATGATGTTCATTATTGTCGTTTTCTTGGGTGGGGATTTTAATTATGTCTATGATTTGCTGTTTCACCTTTATTTCTTTAGGATAGTTATTTGTTTCAATTATTTTTTGGTCTACTTTCCCTGGCTTTTTGTTGAATGTAATTTTATTTGCATCATGGTCTGAAAAGGTGCATTTATATTTCTGCCTTACTGCATTTGGTTTGGGTTTTATGTTCTAAATAGGTCTATTTTTTTATAGGTCCCATAACTGCGAAAGAAAGTGTACTCCTTTCTGTCTCCATTTCATTTTCTCCAGAGATCTATCTATCTAACTTTTCTAGTATTCTTTTACCTCTTTGACTTCTTTCTTATTTATTTTGAGTTTGATTTATCTAATTCTAAATCGGTTAGATCTCCCATTATTATGGTTTTTTCTTTTCTTCTTCAGCTCTTTAATTCTTCTTTTAAAATTTAAATCTGCCTACTTGTTATATTTTTAATTTGAATTGCTTATTATTTATCTACCCTTTACAAAGATATAATTCCCTTCCTTATCTCTTTTAATTGATCAATTTTTATTTTTGGTCTGATATCAGGATGGCTACCCCTGTTTTTTTTACTTCACCTGAAGCATAATAGTTTTGCTCCCCTTTTTTACCTTTATTCTCCATGTATCTCCCTGCTTCAGGTGTGTTTCCTGTAAACAACTATTGTGGGATTCTGGCTTTTAATCCATTCTTACTTCCTCTTTAGGGGGTTTCCCCATTCACATTTATGGTTAAAATTATCAATTCTGTATTCCCCATCTTTTACCTCTATTTTCTTTTCTCCCTTCCCCCTTCCCAGCTTCCCGCCCTCCCTTTTGAATCCTCCCCCTCTGAGGTTCCTCCCCATTTTTCCTTTCCCCGTTTCCATCTTCCCTTTCCTTCTTTTTATTTTCCTTTTCCCCTTTCCTTTTCATGGGTGGGGGAAATTTTCTTTTCCAAAATTTTCTCTTAAAACCAATTCTATGGATAAGATACCCCAATTCATCCCCTCCATTCTTTCTTTCAGATTAAATGGGGTTTCCTTTGCCTCTTTGTGAGTTGTACCCCCACTTTACCCTTTTTCTGGTACAATGTCCTTTCCATCTCTAGTTTCTAGAACAAGATATACATCTACTCTTTATACATCTTTATAGCAGGAATATAGTTCCCAAGATTTCTTTTTATCTTTTTTGTTTTCTCTTGCGTTATATATTTGTAGATCAAACTTTTTGCTAAGTTATGGTTTTTTCATCAAAAATAGGTGAAATTTACTTATTTTGTTGAATGACCAACTTCTTCCCTGGAAAAAGATGCTCATTCTGGCTGGGTAAGTTATTTTTTGTTGCATACCGAGTTCCTTATCCTTTCAAAATACCATATTCCAGGCCCTTCAATCTTATAATGTGGATGCCGCTAGATCCTGGGTGATCCTTTTGGGCTCCTCTTATTTAATTGGGTTTTCTAGCCACTTGGATTTTTTTTCTTCATTTTGAGGGGTTCTGACATTTGGGCCTATATTTCATGGTGTTTTGATTTTAGGATCCCTTTCAGTAGGTGATCAATGAATTCTTTCAATGTCTATTTTATCCTCGGTTTCTATGATTTCTGGGCAGTTCTCTTTGATAATTTCTGGGAAAATAGTGTCCAGGCTCTTTTTTTCATCATATTTTTCTGGGAATCCAATTATTCTCAGATTGTCTCTCCTAGAACTATTTCCCAGATCTGTTGTTTTCCCAAGAAGGTATTTCATATTTTTTTCCATTGTTTGATTTTTTTGGACTTGCTTGATTGATTCTTGTTGTCACCTCAAGTCATTCAATTCCATTTGTTCTATTCTGATTTTCAAGGAAGTATTTTCTTCACTCACTTTTTTTATATCTTTTTGTAATTGTCCAGTTGTGTTGTTTTGTTCTATGGGATTTTTTTACATTTCGCCTATTTTATTTTTTAGAGAGCTATTTTCTGTTTCTAGTTCACTAATCCTATTTTTCAAGTATTTGATTTCTTTATCCACTCTGTCTTTAAATGAGTGGGATGACTTCTCAGACTCTCTTGCCAAACCTCCTCTTCTTTTCCCATTTTTCTTCTAGCTCTCTTGTGAGAGCCTTTTTAATTTCTTCTATGAGATTCATCTGTGCTGAGGAACAGATGATCTCCTCCTTTGGGGGATTCACCTGGAGAGAGTATGTTTTTAGTCTCCTCAGGGTTTAGAGTCTGCTCTCTATCCATGTAGAAGCTGTCAGTCGTTATGGTCCTTTTCAACTTTTTGCTCATTTTGTCAGAGAAGAATCAAAAACCAACTACCAAAGAAAAAAAGAAAAGAAAACAAAACAAAACAAAAAAAAAAACAAATGGAATCTGCTTTTTTGGGGAGAGGGGCTGGGTGGTGTGGTGTTACTGAGCTTCCTCTACAGACTGGGGGAGGGGGGCAGCAGTGAGGCACTAGCAGGACTCTGCTGCACCTGTGCTCTGAGACTCTGAGATCGTTCTGAGGCACTCGGGAGGGGTGGCTAGGTCCTGAGAGACTCCAGCTGTTTGGAGCTGTATTCTTCACCCCCAGTGTTTTTAACTTCTCTTCTGTGCTGCTGACTTTTTGCCAGGGCAAAGTATCCAATCCTGTAGCAAAGCTCTCCCCACAGAGACAGCTGAGATCACACTGCACTCCCCTCTGGTCTGCTAGGCTGTGAGCTGTCGCCTGTGCTCTAGCTGCTGCTGCCCTCAGCTTGGGCTGGATCTAAAACCTCGAGCAAAAAAGACCTTTCCTGTCAAATCTCCTGTCTTCTCTTGGTAATTATTTGTGGGTTTTTTTTTCAGTCAAGCATTAATTCAGAGGCTTGTCATGAAATGAATTCTGAGAGAAAACACGGAGCTTATACAGCTGTGTGCCTCCTCTCCGCCATCTTGGCCAGAAGTCCAGGTATGTACTTGCAGTTGCCATCATAAAACTGCTAAGTGTCCCCACATTAGAGCATTATTATCTAGACTCTAAAATTTCAACTTCTGATTACTGACATGCCATAAACACATTCCTAACACCTCTATCTATCAGATAAATCTGAATGTCTATTGTTATTGTTCAGTTTTATCTATGCAACTAATACAGAGAATAAATTTTTAAAAAAAGTTTTGGACTAGGTGAAAGAGGACATTCTTTGCCTTAATTGCTACCTAACCTTAATCACTGAATGGATGCAGCCTCAGTCAAATTGAAACCTGTTGAAGACATTAGCTTAAAAAGATCAAGGTCTCCCCATTTCATCCAGAGCCATCTCCAGTCTTCCTGATCTATATCTGCTACTGGACCCAGATAACTCTGGTGGGTAAACCTTGCACAGCCCTTCCTGATGGGAGCATCCTCTCCCTTATGTTTGGTTTCTCTTCAAGAACAAAGAACAAACAACAACAAATCAAAACCATCCAAGTAAAAGTAATCTTGTTCAAAGAGCATTTATCATTCTTGCCCTACTCTCAGGCTCCTATACTATTTCTCTTTGGCTCCATGAAATTAGATGTGAATGTTAAAATATTTGTTTTGAAATATAAATTTGAAGGCAATGTCATAAGTCCAAAAGTAAAATTTGTTAATCTTTATCTTTGGTGATCATGTACTCTTGTTTTACAAATCTCTACTTAGTGAAATGCCTTCAACCAGTAAATGAGCATTTGTAAAGCATCTGCATTATATTTGATTCTGAAGTAAGAAGAACTTTTGTAGGAACCTCAAATCTCTTATTTAGCAACTATATGTATCTGGTCAAGTTAATGTCCCTATTTAGTCTCTTTCTCTGTAAAATGGGAGGGTTGCATTTAGGCAACAGACTTGTGAATCCAGGAGATCTGGATTTGAATTTGCCTTTTATACATACTTGTTATGGGCCAGAAATCTGAAACAAGGATCCTCCCAAAGACCCCAAAAAAACAAAGGGAGGACATTACACATACTTGCTATGTGATTCTGAGCAAGTGACAATCTCTCACATTCATTTACCTCATTTGTAAAATAGGGATAATCATAGTTACTACCTCAAAGAATTATTATAAGGACCAAATGAAATATCATAAAGTGATTCAAAAACTTCTATAAATACTATTATTAGCTTTACTACTAGATCTCTAAATTCATTATTTTGTTGTTGTTTTGCTCTCAACTTTTGATTTTAACTCTGTGGCAAATATAACCTCCTAAACCCAAATCTATCCATGATGAGAAGCAAAGCATACATCATTGTTGTTTGGTTGCTTCACCTTTGTCTAAGAAATTGGAGCAGTTCATCATTTCCTTCTCTAGCTCCTTTTATAGATGAAGAAACAGGCAATAGGGTTAAGTGACTTGGCCAGCAGTATATAGCTGGTAAGTATCTGAGGCAGAATTTCAACTCGAGTCTTCTTCACTCCCCATGATTCTATTCATTGAACTACTTAGCTACCCCCAAACTTTTATAATTTATAGTTTCAGAGAGTTGCATGAGGAATTATCTCACTTGTCTTTGTTATTATTATTCAACTTCATTTGACTCTCCATAAACTTGTTTGAAATTTTCTTGGCAAAAACATTGGAGTGATTTGCCATTTCCTTTTCCAGTTCATTTTACTCATTACTCATATTTACTCATATAGGTGAGTAAACTAAAGCAAATAGTGTTACATTACTTGTCCAAATGCAAACATCTAGTAAGTGTCTGAAGATGGATTTGATCTCATGAAGAAAGTCTTCTAAGTTTAGCTCAGTTTTAGATCTATTGTGCCACAGAATCACTTAATTAATATGTATCAGAGACAACACTTCAAGCCAGAACTTCCTGAATTCAAAGCCCACTCAGCCACATCAAAATTCTATAATCCTAAAATAATGTACAGAGAAAACATCTAGATTTAATTTATCAAAGCCACATTTGAATACAAGTATTCTTCATATGTGCTGGATTTGGCTTGTTTAATGAGACTGGAATGAAATTTCAATAGAAGAAGTCCTTTAAGGCAGGCCACAATTAGCAAATTATTTCATAGCAATACCCATTTAAATCATGCTGTGCTACCTGGGCCTTGGATGAGCTTTTCACAAAGGAAAAGCAATTCTTTAGTATCTCTTCTCCATCTCCCCTTGCTATTCTTCTCTTCCTGGTATTCAGAGGCAGGCAGACTTTCTCAGCAAGTTTGTCCAAATGCTCAAAGGTCAGGATTGTATGGTTTAGGCTCACATTTATCACAGGGATAAGATAAGGCCTACTTTTCAAGGAAAGGGCAGCTATAGAAAGAGCATCAGTGGCTAGTCTCTGGTGACTTTATTATGTGTAACATATTCTTTATAGCTTGTCTCTGAAACTACCTGTCTCCTGTAGTTCCTGTATGTGACAATAACTGCTTCCCCATTCCATTGACATTACTCTAATTAGGACTGAGCCTCACCCACTGAGATTACCTGTCTCTTTGGCATGCTGTCATTATACAGCTAGAAATCCAAGGCCATTTTAATAAAGAAATAGGGGGAAATATTTTTCAGATAGTTAATTACTGATGGGAGAGAAGTGATGACTTAAAAAGGGAGAGATGAATTTAAGGATGGGATGAATTCAAATGTTAAAAATACATTTTAAAGACCAAAGAATTCAAATGGAAAGGGATCCAAACCATTCTGACATAGCTTCTTTTCAAATGTATTTTTAAAAGAAAGAAAATAACTTTTGGGAGATATTCTTACCTAAATCTTATAGTGATGGCAAATTCGCATTTATTATTATTATTATTTTTTTACTGGGCACTACTAGACATCCCTTACACATTCCATCCCCATCCATGCAAGTTTGGGGACTGAAAAAGTTGGGCAATGTAGCAGCAATTAATGGAGATTTGCAGATAGATAATTGGGGTTGGGGGAGGGAGATGGTCCTGTAAGAATTGTATACTAAATCCTTGTCTTTTTACAGGAGCCCTGAATAAAGTTGAGCAGTTTCATTCCTATAATTGATAATAGACCTAAAGTTCCCTCCCCCACTTTAAAAAAAAGACTTAGTAATAAATTAGCAAAGGGCTCTAATTATGAAAATTCAGATGATGTTGATATATATCTTTAGCATATTTCTGCACTAAAGAAGTAAATTTGAAAGATATATCTTGGAAACTTCTTCAGGTAAAAGAAAAAATAATTCAGTTTCTCATTCCATAAATAAGCTATGAAGCAATGATTATATTAGTTTTGGTTTATAATTACCTAATTATAAATATGAGTAAGAAATATCTAAGAAATAGCTAATCAACCCAAATCTCCTATATCTCAAAATTAGTATTAGCTTGCTGTTTATTTTCAAGGTCATTGGAGGTATAAATTTTATACCTACACACACACACACACACACACACGGAGTTATATTATATATTATTGTACCATATATTAATATAATAATTTATATCAATAATTAACCAATGGTTAATAAAATTCATACATTTTATTCTACATATATAAATACATATAATTTTGATCAGTGAGGAGACCATATGTTTCTCCTGACAAATATTTTTGGTTTTTGTTTTTGCTTTTTTAATTTTATTACTTGATAACCAAGTACAATTCTGGCACGTACACAACAAACATACAGTTTGGCAACAAGATTGTAGGGGTTTGGTGTTGTTTAGGGAAAGATCAAAGTTCAACTTGAGTTTTGAAAACCTAACCTCCTCACAAGAAACTAAAACCTGAAACAATTACATATTTCCATGGATCTTAAAGAGAGGGAATGAGAGGAGAAGGAATGGTAGAGGGCAAGTAGAAAGTAGAAGACAGGAGAGAAAAGAGTTCATCATAAAATATTTTATAGGAACTTAATGTGTGAATGTCAAACCCACCTATTCCATTCAATGTTTTTTTTTTCCCCCAAAAGTAAATTTTAACTAGGTCAATGTATAAAAGAATAACTTGTTTACTTGTTCAAGTTCCTTGTTTTTCTTTTTTTCCTGTACTTTATAGTGTGCCTGTTTTTCATTTGGCTCCTTCTATAAGACATATTAGGACCCCTTTCCTACAAACATTGTAAATTCTTATTAGCATTTCACCTGCTGATCCTGATTTGGATGTAAATTTCTCACTGACAGTAAATTGGAGGATTTCAGTTTGAAGGAAATATTCTTTCAGATCCCTTTCGCTTAACATTACCTGAATTTAAAACATCCCTAGTGTCACATTACACTTAAACATTCCTCTCAAGGTAGTATTGGTTTTAGTTATTTTTAAACTACACAGGCATCTTTTCAGGTTATTCTCTGAAGAAAATACTATATTAGTCTCATTCCTGACTTCGTATCCTTGAGGAATCAAAGGATAGATTGATTGACATTTGTTCATGAGTTAGATGTTTTTAATCCACTGATTGGAGGGGAAATGTTCAAAATTAGAATGAAAAAGTTAAAGATAAGGTGAAAATAGCATTACTACACATGAGTTCATACACATGTCCTTCCTCTGACTCCTTACCCTATATATTGTGAGACAAAACCTACCATGAATTTATATACTCATTAAAATATTTGTTTAAATGGAAGGATGCATAAACTAACAATTTAAACAATTATAGTCATGAATGGAATATATTCTATCTATACTCCACTATAAAATGGACCTTTGTTTAAATTTGTAATGTATGTATAATGTTAGAAGTATACTGTTAGAAGAACAAAGTTAGGAATTAAATATTTTGCACATAGGAATGAAACATTTTAGATGATTCAAAACACGAATATTTTACATAATCATATGCTATTAGAGTGAGATCTCCCTTTATGCCATATTGTCACTGGTTAAGTCAAATAAGAAAAAACAGCATTCTGATGTCTAGAATATATTGTCAATAAAACAATTGCTATAGCTATGTTTGCATTCTTTTTTACAAACTGAATATGGAAGATAGCATTTACACCTAAGGTCAGGAAAGCCACCTAGGGAGTTTCAGGAGATATTTAAGGTAATTGATACCTCTGTTTGTCACCAATGAATAAGGTTTCCCTATAGGTCAAAGAAGAACACACACACACACACACACACACACACACACCTTTAGCTTGAAGTCAACATAGCCAGACTGATTGGGTATTTTGGAACAAAAAGGAAGGTTTTTATATTAATTACCAAGTCAGGGTTCCTGACCATTTGTTATCATTAAAGATTACAAATAGCATATTTAAAGAAGTTGAATTATTTGTTCTTTTGGATTTCTTTATATCCGTGAATTTTGAAGTAATATTACTTCTCCTGTTTATTAACTTTTTGGCAACTGATTATTAATATTTTCTACTTCGTACAGGAAAAGTAAAGGCATCATTATATAGTGTAATGGGACAAAAGTTAACCAGCTGAAATCACTCATTCTATACTGAGATCCTAGTTCATTTACAAAGAGCAAAGGAAAACAAAACTCATACTACAGTCAAAATTAATAAACATCACAATGCTACACTGGAAAGGAAATTCAGTATGGAGTCAGAGAACATGGGTTCAATTTGAGTATACAGAGAATGTCTCTGTATGTTAGTTTCCACATCTTTCAAATGTGGGTGGGAGTAGTGTTAAATTTAATAGTCTTTAAAATTTCTTACAGCTCCAAATTTGTGATCCTAAAATGTAAAATCCTTAACTTTAACAATAACCACAACAATAAACAACAGCAAATAATTTGTACTTAAGTATCACATTTATAGAGGACAAAATATAAAGAATAATCTTTCACTGTTGTGCCACAGTTCCCTTTTATTGTCCTGCCTCAGTTTCCCCAAGTGTCCTGCCTCAGTTTCTCTGAATTGTTCTGCCTCAGTTTCCCTTAATTGTTCTGCCTCAATCCCCTTAGTTGTAACTCCACCCCTTTCCAGTTCATTAACAGTGATATAACTCAGAGCTAGTTACTCTAAAGTTATAAATTGTAAATATGTAAACTCAAGATATGGGGAGTTTAGACTTCCTGGCTCCTAACTCCTCCAAGAATTTATGGTCCTACCCTCCAATCTGTCAGAACCAGATTGATGGTCCCTGCCTGGAGATTCCCACTCACTAGAGTTTGGACTCCACCTCTACCCCCCACCTTTGTTTAGCTAATGGAGCTTGGACTTACCTGTGTATAAATGTCATTGAGAACTCCTATTTGCTGATGGATGATTTGGACATCAGCCCTGGTGGCAGCATACCCCCAGCACAATCTCTCCCTCTCAGAAATCCAAATAAAATATTAAAAACTCTCATTTCTATCTTGCCTCAGTTTCTCTGGCATTACAGCACAAGAAATGTAGTAAAAGCATAATTAGTTCAATGTTACAGTTGAGGAAGCTGAGGCTCAGGCAGTTAAGGAATCTGCCAAAGTCATGCAATTTGAAAGTAAGAGATCCTTTGGACCCATGTGCTCTTTCTCAAGATCCAGTACACCACAGGGACTCTAGGCTCTATTAAGAAAACAAAATAGGACTGAGACACTGCTATAGATATGTTTGTAATAATAACAACTAGTTCTTAGATAATGCTTTAAAGTTTGTAAAGCACTATCTACATATCTCATTTAATCGTATCAATAGCCCTATAAGGTAAATGGTATTATTATCTCCATTTTACAGAGCAAAAACCAAGAGAGATTAAATGACTTTTCTAGGGTCACACTGTTAAGTGACTGAAATAAAATGTGAACTGAATTTATATAATTGTTAGAGTACTAAAAGCAGCTAAAAGGAATTTGACTAAGACACATCATGATTGAACATAAGCTTCTAAAAAGCACACTTATTCAATACTCCATCCCTAAAGCCTCTCCCTCCTTTTAACCAGTGAAGGAACAGGGTGAATATTAGAGAGCTTCTCCCAGATATCCCATAATTTAGAAAGTGTGTTCAGTAAATTCACCTCATGATTTCCATGTACTTTTTACTTTCTATCCTGTGTTGTACTCACCTCCTCTACTTTCCTCAACTTCATTATCTCTAGAAACTTAAAATTTTGCAAAACTAAAATTCTTACCTCCTCTGAAACACCTAGCTCCACTAATCATTTCCTGGTGTTTAGGACTTTATCTTTCCCCTGAGCCCAGTAATTTTCCCTCCTCCTCTTTATCAGCAACTTTTAACTATTGTTTTCCCTAATTAGATTGTGTGTTCCTAAAGATCAAGAACTTCCTTAAACCTTTCTTTGTGTCCCCTGCACTTAACACTGAGTTTGGCACTAAGTAGATACTTAATAAATGTTTGCTAACTATTGATTACTGCCTTATTGTATTTTCCATATAGGCTTCATTATCTTTTTATTTAAAATTTGAGTTTCTCCTATCAATGACTTTGTGTGTGCAAAAGGAAATTGAGCTCCAAGTTTGAGAGGAATATTGTTCTTATTATATCTATTTATTAAATTATTTTTTTTCCTAAAAAACTATTTAAGACTACTGTCTGAATATCAGTGGGAAGTACAGCCCCACAGGGTTACCCAATAAACCCTGAGAATAAATAGTCAATCTAGCCTCTGACAACCCTTTTCATAATATGAGTAGATATTGAGGAACTAGCTCATAATGTATATATTACTCATTCATTCAACAAACAACAAATACTTTCTCTTCTTTCATGTCTCACAAGATGAAGTGATCTTAGTCCTTACCAAGATTAAACACTCTAATTGTTTAAGCAGTCCAATTTTGTGATATCTTCTTCAAAAAACTGCTCCTCTGAACTGCACTTTCATTTATTTTCACTCTCTCTTTATTTACTGGCTCATTTCCTACTACCTGCAAACATGATAATTTCTCCCCTATCCTGGAAAAACAAAACAAAAAAGATAACAAAAAATCCACTTCATTTGATGTTTCCATTTCCACTAGCTATTCTCCTTTATCCCTATAGCTCTTTGAAATAAAGTCCTAAAAATGTTGTCTCCATTAGATGCCTCCACTTTCTCTACTACTCTGACTCTCTTAACCCTGAAAATCTGGCTTCTGACCTTATCATTCCACCAAAATTGCTCCCTCTCTCTTTTTAAAAAAAAATTATTTATTTTTAAAACACATTGCTTAATGAAAAGTTGGTATAGAAAAATCAGAAGAAAAGGGAAAAACCATGGGAGAGCTAAAAAAAAAAAAAAAAAAAAAAAAAAAAAAAAAAAAAAAAAAAAAAAAAAAAAAAAAAAAAAAAAAAGAAGTGAACATAGCATGTGTTGATTTACATTGTCTTCATAGTTCTTTTCCTGGATGCAGATGACATTTTCTGTTCAAAGTCTATTTGGATTGCATTGAATCACCAAAACACTAAAATGAGTCAAGTCTTTCATTGTTTATTATTACACATTCTTGTTATTATTGTGTACAATGTATTCCTGGTTCTACTTATTTCTCTCAGGATCAATTCATGTAAATCTTTCCAGACTTTTTGCAAATCATCCTGTTCAGCATTTTCATAAAGCAATAATATTCAATTCACTTCATATACCATATCTTGTTTTGCCATTCCCAAATTGATGGGCATCTACTCATTTTCCAATTCTTTGCTACTACAAAAAAGAGCTGCTACAAACATTTTTGCACATGTGAGTCTTTTTCCTTCCTTTATGAATGTCTTGGGATACAGACCCAGTTATGGTACTGCTGGGTTAAAGGCTATGCACAGTTTTATAGCACTTTGGACATAGTTGCAAATTGCTCTCCAGAATGTTTGGATCATTTCACAACACCAACAATGCATTAATTTCCCAATTTTCTCACATCCCCTCCAACAATTCTTTTCCTGTCATCTTAGCCAATCTGAGAGTTATGAGGTGATACCTCAGAGCTGTTTGAATTTACACAAAATTGCTCTGTCTCACAATATTAATTGTCTCTTATTTGCCAAATTCAAAAGCAGATTCTTTATTTCTCTGTAGTCTTTGCCACCTGATCACTTTCTTCTCTTCTCTATAGATATTTGGGATAGTATTCTCTGGTTTTCCTCCTCCCTATCTGACTACTTGCTTCTTAGTTTCAATTGCTGTATCCTCACCTAGAACAGGCCCTCTAAACAAGTATCTTTTGTGCTTCTATCATTGGCCCTCCTTTTTTCTCTCAATCTTCAACTTCACTTCTTATTTAATCGATTATTATGAATCTATGCTGATGATTATCAATCTACCTACCTGTCCAACCTTGTGGACCTCCAATCTCATATCAATAGCTGCCTTTCAGTCATCTTGAACTTTATGTTCAAATGACTTCTTTACACATGTCCAAAATGGAACTCATTACTTTCCCCCCAATCCCTTGCCCTCTCCTATCTTACTTATTAATTTAGAGAGCAACATCATCCCTTCAGTCTTGGAGTCATCCTGGATTCCTCATTATCACTCATTCCCCACATGCACCCTATTCTTAAATTTTGTGGATTTCACCTTTGCAATATCTCTCAAACATACTTTTCTTCTGACATTGACATGATACCACTTTAAGCACAGACTTTTATCACTATATACATAGATTATTGAATAACATGCGGGAGGATCTGCCTGTCTCAAGTTTCTTCCTACTCCAATTTATCCTTCATTTACTTATGAAAGTAATTTTTTTTTTAATTTTTAGTTCTGATCATGTCACAAACTTTCTTTTTCTTTTCCCTTACTCCCATAGTCAATGAACTTTAGTGGCTCCCAATTGCCTATAGGACCAAATACAAAATTCTCTGTTTGGCATCTAAAACCCTTCATAATCTAGCCTCCTCCAAACTTTCCAGTCTTATGAATTTCTTCCTGACATGTACTCTTCAATTCAATGGCACTGATTTCCTTTCTCAATATTTTCTCTGGCTCTCCCAGATGCATAGAAACTTATCCCTTCTCCATTGAAACTATGCATCTTCCTGGTTTCAAGTGTCATCTAATATTTTCTATAGGAAGTTTTCTCTAATCCCTCTTAATTCCAGTGCCTTCCTTAGGTCAATTATGTCCTATTTATCCTTTGTATATACTTGCCTCATTGTAGTCTTATTAATTAGATTGTAAATTCCTTGGAGGCAAGGCCTGCCATTTACATCTTTTTGTATCCATAGAACATAGAACTGTGGTCCTGATTATAATAGCTGGTGATTTTGGAGAGAGCTGCTTAGGTACAATGAGGTTCTTAAAATCAGAAGTTAGACTGTAAAGAAGAGAATGAGAGGAAAATATAGTCACCTATTGTGGATGGACTTTTCAGAGCTGAATCCTGAAATAACAGATGGAAATCAATAATTAGCAGCAGTGGAAAAGATCAAATGAGGGTGTTTTTTACTTTTTGTTTCTGTTTTTGTTTTTTTAGGGAAGATATATGACATGCTTGTAGACAGTAAGGAATCTATAGATAGATACATTGAAAATAAAGAATAGAGTGGGAAGATAGAGGGGGCAATTGGATGGAGGGGTAAGAAATAAATAGTTTTAATTGAGCAGGTAGAGGGGTTAAGATTGGACAGGAATAAGGCCACTTCATCATATGAGAGGGGATGAAAGAGAGAATGGCAGTAGGTATGAGTATAATAGGAAATGAGAAAGAAGAAGAAGAGGGAGATCAGAACAAATGGCTTTAATTTTCCTCTAAATTATGAGGCACAATTCTGAGCTGAAATGTGTGAAGGGAAAGGAGTCATGGTTGTGGAAGAGGTTTTTGAAGAAATGATGTACAGACAAGGAGAGTAAATGATAAGGCAAGTATAGAAGGTTTCCTAGCAGTAGTGAGGGGTTTGTAGGGATTGTTTAATATAAATTTGTATTGAACCCAGATAGAATGTTCTGTTATCATCATTGTAGTGCTGCTTTGAATTCTTAGACTTATTTATCTGTGCAGAGTAGACAAAACTTCCATATGTATTGTGTTCCTTAATCAGAATGTGAACTTTCTAAGAGTATAACTTGTTTTTTTTCCTAATTATCTCCTTTCTAATTTAGCACAGTGCTAAAAAATAAATTAATAAATGACTTTCATTATATTTCATTTCAAGAATAAACTAAGTGAAAAAAAAAAGATTCACCAGTAAAAAATATATATATATCAAAGTTTGGGAGAGACCTTAAAATGTCATCTCTCTGTAACACTTGGAGATAAATTCAGAATAGATCTGACAAAAGGACATGAGGTAAATAGAAACACATGAAGGGCAAAGTATATGGCAACTGAGAAGTTATATGGGAAAAAGTTCACACAAAAGAAAAATAGCCAATCTAGAAAACTTTCTGAAAATGGCACCAAATTCAACTTTGAAATTAGTAAGAATGAAGAGAATGAATAATATTACATTATGATAAAATAGAATTGATTGTGTGGAAAGGCAATATTGAAAACTCAGGGCTGACATTCAATGATAAATAATATCATGTTTCAACAGTGAAAGGTCAGTAGACTAGCTAAAGTTAATCATGGAAGTTGCTTTAGAAAGTGCATTATGTCATTCTGTTTTTTATATTCCATCTTGTGAGTATTCCTCTTCTATTCATCATCCCTTTTCCAACCCAAACCCCAGTCTGCTGAGATAATTTATGTTTAAAATTTCCTTTAAGATGGATGAGTGAAAGACATTTTTAAACTACAAAGTATTAGAAAATATATTTTTATTGTTGGTGGTGTTGGTGTTTCCCAAATTTTTAAACTACAAAGTATTAGAAAATATATTTTTATTTTTGGTGGTGTTGGTGTTTTTTTGGGAACTAAAGGAAATAATTGTATATTATTTATCACAATATGAGATGTTTGTATACTGTTTAGTACATCTAATAGTAATGTTATTGTTTTGATGTCTATGTCCAGGTCTTAAAGGCTCTTTTGCTTTGCAAAATTGATAGCACTTGATCAGGCAAATAACTAATAGTCAGATAAACATGGGCTGATTCTGAAGCATATTGGTGATATATATAATACAACTCCTTCAGTTCTTAGCTAAAATTGGTGGCATTTGACAAAGTTTTTCAAAATACTATACTGTTAACAACATTAATTGTTTCCTCATATATTTAATCTGTAAAGTTAATTTATTTGTGTTCTCTTTCACCACACATTACATCAATCACAAATACTGTTTTGGAAATATGGATGATGCTCTAAAAGTGAAAGCAAGATCAAAGGAGGCAAAATTTCTTAAAATCACATATTTTGATTTTGAGAAGGGAGTGTCATTTAGTCCCAGATTTTCACTTTACATATAAGTAAACTGAGTACAGAGTGGTAATGATATGTCCAATCAAAGATTCTTAAGATTGGAAGGGTTGTCAGACATCATCTAGGTCAATTTTTATTGATAGGAATGCCTTCTTTCATTCAAGTAACTACTTTTGTGAAATGATTCCTAAAGTCAATTAAAGAAAAATTCACTCTTTTTTTCAAAATAATCATTCACTTAGAAAGTCTTAATTGTGAAAGGATTTCCATTTTTCTTATATGGAGCCTAAGTTTGCTCTTTCATACTTCCTTGGCCCTTACTTTTTCTCCCTGCAGCCAAGTACTACAATTCTAATCCCATTTCTATCATGATACCTTTCAGATACTTCAAGAAAGAAACCTATTCTTTTCTTTTCTGTCTTCTCTTCTGCCAATAAAATTCAAGAGTCAAGTAGCTGCCTCTAGACAGACATTGTAAACAGTGGCAATCCTCTCTATATTATTGGAAAAGTTTTTGTTTATTTGTTTGTTTGTTTTTCTGTCTGATTTGGTTTCATTTATCCTCTCTCTCCCTAATAAATTATAAATCATGGATCATACACTTATAAAACATTAACATTTAAAAGGATGTTATATATCATCTTGTGCAATACCTTCATTTAAATATAAAGGAGCCAAAGCCCAGACAATAAAGTAACATGCCTAAGATCACGTGGTAAATTAGTAGGAGAGCTGGTCCCAGAGTTACCCTAAAGTAGTACAAATGATTCTTCACTGATTAAGAAGAACTAGTTTCAAGGTTTATTAATGCTATATATTAGTGCTATGATATTGGGCAAGTAATTTTTTTTTTAAATCTAGCAAGTATGTATCTATACATACACTTATGAGACAAGATGTATATATCATTGGAATTTCAGTAAAATATTGTATATAGATCTACCTATATCTATCTATAAATAAAAATGTATATTATCTATATTGTTTATCTATTATATTATATTATCTATATTGTTATCATACACATGTGTGTGTATGATAACAATATAGATAATATAATTCTCTACATATCTATCTATAGTTCTTAGCCTAGGGCATATAAATAAATAAACGAATGCATAAATATGTATTTTGACAATTGTATTACAATAAAATTGGTTTGGTGTTTTTTTGTGATGCTATATATTTTGTTCTATGCATTTGAAATCACTATTCTAAGAAAGATTCTGAAAAAAGTTTCCTTGATAACAAGGAGTACATTACACAAAAGGATAAGAGTTCCTGAAATTAAAGTCATTTTTTGTTGTTAGTGTTGTTGCTGTATTATATTACTATATTCTAGAAAAAATAAAAAAAGTTTAGCTGTTCCGGTTCCTCATGGAATATATAGTTTAGTGAAAGGGTAAGACTCCAATACCGATCACTGTGCTAAATTACATTGAATGATAAGTCACAAGAAAGGTGTAAAGTGCTCCTCATAATGTTTCAGATGGTTTTAGAACTGGGAAAACTGAAGAAGATTTCATGAAGGAGCTAATAATTAAGTTGACCTTTAAAGGATGGGAGAAAAGTAAGGCAGGAATTCATCTGAACTCTCTATAATTAACTTTCTTTTTTTTATTATAAGTTTTTATTTTTAAAAATGTATGGATGGGTAATTTTTCAACATTGATCCTTGCAAAATCTTCTGATCCACCTTTCTCCCTCTTTCCCCCCATCCCCTCCCCTAGATGGCAGGTAGTCCAATATATGCTAAATATGTTGTTATATGTTAAATCAAATATATGCATACAAATTTATACAGTTATCTTGCTGCACAAGAAAAATCTAATCTAGAAAGAAAGAAAAGAAATGAAAAGGAAAACGAAAATGCAAGTAAATAATAACAGAAAGAATGGAAATACTAGCTTGTGACCTACACTTATTTTAATCAAACTCACAAGGAAGTTTTCTCTCTGGCTATAGCTGACTCTTCATTACTAAACAATTTGAAGTAGCTTGAATCATCTCATTGTTGAAGAGAGCCTCATCCATCAGAATTGATCATCATATAATTTTGTTGTTGCTGTGCATAATGATCTTCTGGTTTTGTTCATTTCACTTAAAATCAATACATGTAAATCTCTCCAGGCCTCTGTAAAGTCATCCTGTTGGTCATTTCTTGCAGAAAAATAATATTGCATAACATTCATATATCACAATTTATTCAGCCATCCTCTAATTGATGGGCATCCACTCAATTTCCAGTTTCTAGCCACTACAAAGAGGGCTTCCATAATCATTTTTGTACATGTGGATCCCTTTCCCTTCTTTAAGATCTCATTGGGATATAAGCCCAGTAGAAACACTCCTGAGTCAAAGGGTATGCCCAGTTTGATAACTTTTTGAGCATATTTCCAAATTGCTGCCCAGAATAGTTGGATTCATTCAAAATTCTACCAACAATGTATCAGTGTCGCAGTTTTCCCATATCCCCTCCAACAATAGTCATTATCTTTTCCTGTCATCTTAGCCAATCTGACAGGTATATAGTAGTATTTCAGAGTTGTCTCAATTTGCATTTCTCTGATCAATAATGATTTGGAATACCTTTTCATATGACTAGAGATAGTTTCAGTTTTTTCATGTGAAAATTGTCTGTTCATATCGTTTGAAAACTTATCAATTAAAGAATGGCTTGAATTCTTATAAATTTGAGTCAATTCTCTATATTTTAGAAATGAGGCCTTTATCAGATCCTTTGAAGGTAAAAATATTTTCCCAGTTTATTTCTCTCCATCTAATTTTTCTGCATTAGTTTTGTTTGTACAAAAACTTTTTAACTTAAAATAATCAAAATTTTCTATTGTGTGATTGTTATTGATCTCTATTTTTCTTTGGTCACACATTCCTTCCTGTTCCACAGGTCTGAGAGGTAAAATATCTATGTTCTTCTATTTTATTTATAATCTCATTCTTTAAGTTTAGATCATAAATCCATTTTAATCTTATCTTGGTGTACAGTGTAAAATGTGGGTCCATGACTAGTTTTTGCTATAATAATTTCCAGTTTTCCAGTTTTCCCAGCAGGTTTTGATGACCACAACTTTAAAATATAGTTTTAGATCTGGTAAAGCTAGGCCATTTTTATTTGATTTTTTTTTTCATTAGTTCCCTTGAAATTCTTGACCTTTTGTTCTTCCAGATGAATTTTGTTGTTATTTTTTTCTAGTTCAGTAAAATAGTTTCTTGGAAGTTTGATTGGTATAGCACTAAATAAACAGATTAGTTTAAGTAATATTATCATCATTATTATATTTGCTTGATCCAATTGTTTAGATATGACTTTATTTGTGTGGAAAGTGTTTCGTAATTTTGCTCATATAGTTTTCAACTTTACCTTGGCAAATATATTCCCAAATATTAATACTGTTGATGGTTATTTTAAATGGAATTTATCTTTATATCTCTAATGGTTGGGTTTTGTTAGTGATGTATAAAATTGCTGATAAATTATGTGGATTTATTTTGTATCCTGCAACTTTGCTAAAGTTATGGATTAATTCTAATAGCTTTTTTGGTAGATTCTCTAGGGTTCTCTAAGTATACCATCATATCATCAGCAAAGAGTGATAATTTTGTTTCCTTATTACCTACTCTAATTTCTTTAATGTCTTTTTCTTTTCTTATTGCCAAAACTAGTATTTGTAATACAATATTTTCCTCTTTCCTTTTTCTAATCAAACTTACCAAAGGTTTATCTATTGTTGGTTTTCTCATAAAACCAACTCTTAGTTTTATTAATTCAATAGATTTTTTTTTACTTTCAATTTTATTAATCTTTTCTTTTATATTTTTAGAATTTCAAGTTTAGTATTTGATTGGTGGGGTTAATTTGCTCTTTTCTAGCTTTTTTTAGTGGTACACCCAATTCATTGATCTTTTTTTTCTCTGTTTTATGCAAGTAAGCTTCTAGAGATATAAAGTATCCTCTTATTACCACTTTGGCTACATCCCACAAAATCTGGTATATTGTCTCATTATTATCATTCTCTTGGATTAAATTAGTAATTGTGTCTATGATTTGCTGTTTCACCCATTCATTCTTTAGGATGCGATTATTTAATTTCCAGTTACCTTTTAGTCTATTTTCCCCTGGCTTTTTTGAATGGGACTCAAGAAAGTTGAATGTAGTCATTATCTGAAAAGGATGCATTTATTACTTTTGCCTTTCTGCATTTGATTTTGAGATGTTTATGTCCTCATATATGGTCAATTTTTGTATACATTCTGCATTCAATTTTCTTCAAAGATCTGTAATATCTAACTTTTCTAGTATTCAATTTACCTCTTTACCTTCTTTCTTATTTATTTTGTTATTTGATTTATCTAGTTCTGAGAGTGCAAGGTTGAGATCTCCCACTATTATAGTTTTGCTATTTCTCTTTGCAGCTCTCTTAACTTTTCCTTTAGGAATTGAAATGCTATACTACTTGGTGCATATATGTTTAGTATTGATATTGCTTCATTATCTATGCTACCTTTTAGCATGATATAATTTCCTTTCTTATCTCTTTCAATTAGATCATTTTGTGCTTTTCCTTGATCTGAGATCAGGATGACTACAACTTCACCTGAAGCATAGTAGATTCTGCTGAAACTTTTTTTTACTTTTACTCTGTATGTATCATCCTGCTTTAAACGTGTTTCCTGTAAACAACATATTGCAAAATTTAGGCTTTTAATCCAGTCTACTATTCACCTTTGCATTATGGTAGAGTTCTTTCTACTTTTTTATGCTTCTCTTGAGTTCCACGTTTGGAGGTTAATTTTTTTGTTTAGTTCTGTTTACTTTCATCAAAAATAAATGGAATTCATCTGTTTCATTGAATGCCCAAGTTCTTCCCTGGAAGAAAATACTCAGTTTAGTGAGATAGTTTATTCTTGGCTATATTCCAAGTGCCTTTGTCTTTCAGAATATCAGATCCCAGGCCCTTTGATCCTTTAACGTGGAAGCTGAGTAATATTTATTGTGGTTCCTCAGTATTTGAACTTTTCTGGCTATTTGTAATATATATTCCTTGGTCTAATAGTTCTGAAATTTAGCACAATATTCCTTGGAGTTTTAATTTTGGGGTCTCTTTCAGGAGTTGTTTGGTAAATTCTTTCTTTTTTTATTACAACTTTTTATTGACAGAACATATGCCTAGGTAATTTTTTACAACATTATCCCTTGCACTCACTTCTGTTCTGACTTTTCCCTTCCTTCCCTCCACCCCCTCCCCTAGATGGCAAGCAGTCTTATACATGTTGAATATGTTATAGTATATCCTAGATATAATATGCATGCAGAACTGAACAGTTCTCTTGTTGCACACAGGGAGAATTGGATTCAAAAGGTAAAAAATAACCTTGGAAGAAAAACAGAAATGCAAACAGATTACACTCATTTCCCAGTGTTCCGACTCTGGGCGTAGCTGCTTCTGTCCATCACTGATCAAATGAAACTAAATTAGATCTTCTCTTTGTCGAAGATATCTACTTCCATCAGAATACATCCTAATACAGTATCGTTGTTGAAGTATATAATGATCTCCTGGTTCTGCTCATTTCACTCAGCATAAGTTCATATAAATCTCTCCAAACTTCTCTGTATTCATGCTGCTGGACATTTCTTACAGAATAATAATATTCCATAACATTTATGTACCACAATTTACCCAACCATTTTCCAATTGATGGACATCCATTCATTTTCCAGTTTCTAGACACTACAAAAAGGACTGCCAAAAACATTTTGGAACATACAGATCCCTTTCCCTTCTTTAGTATTTCTTTGGGATATAAGCACAGTAGTAGGACTGCTGGATCAAAGGATATGCACAGTTTGATAACTTTTTGTGCATAATTCCAAATTGCTCTTCAGAATGATTGGATTCATTCACAACTCTACCAACTATGCATCAATGTCCATTTTCCCACATTGCCTCCAACATTCATCATTATTCTTTCCTCTCATCTTAGTCAATCTGACAGGTGTGTACTGGTATCTCAGAGTTGTCTTAATTTGCATTTCTCTGATCAATAGTGATTTGGAATATTCTTTCACATGAGTGGAAATAATTTCAATTTCTTCGTCTGGAAATTGTCTGTCATATCCTTTGACTATCAAATGGAAAATGGCCTGATTTCTTATAAAATAGAGTCAATTCTCTATATATTTTGGAAATGAGTCCTTTATCAGAACCTTTAACTGTAAAAATATTTTCACAGTTTGTTGCTTCCCTTCTAATTTTGTTTGCATTAATTTTGTTTGTACAAAGGCTATTTAATTTGATGTAATCAAAATTTTCTATTTTGTAATCTCTAGTTTTTCTTTGGTCATAAATTCCTCCTCCACAGGTTTGAGAGGTAAACTATCCTATGTTCCTCTAATTTATTTATAATCTCATTTGTTATGCCTAAATCATGGATCCATTTTGATCTTTTTTTTTTAATTTTATTTTTATTATAATAACTTTTTATTGACAGAACCCATGCCAGGATAATTTTTTACAACATTATCCCTTGCACTCACTTCTGTTCTGATTTTTCCCCTCTCTCCCTCCACCTCCTCCCCTAGATGGCAAGCAATCCTACATATGTTGAATATGTTACAGTATATCCTAGATACAATATGTGTGCAGAACTGAACAGTTCTCTTGTTGCACACAGGGAGAATTGGATTCAAAAGGTAAAAATAACCTGGGAAGAAAAACAAAAATGCAAACAGTTTACATTCATTTCCCAGTATTCTTTCTTTGGGTGTAGCTGCTTCTGTCCATCATTGATCAATTGAAACTGAATTAGGTCTCTTTGTCAAAGAAATCCACTTCCATCAGAATACATCTTCATGCAGTATCGTTGTTGAAGTATATAATGATCTCCTTGTTCTGCTCATTTCACTTAGCATCATTTCATGTAAGTCTCTCAAAGCCTCTCTCTATTCATTCTGCTGGTCATTTCTTACAGAACAATAATATTCCATAACATTCATATACCACAATTTACCCAACCATTCTCAAATTGATGGGCATCCATTCATTTTCCAATTTCTAGCCACTACAAACAGGGCTGCCACAAACATTTTGGCTCATACAGGTCCCTTTCCCTTCTTTAGTATCTCCTTGGGGTATAAGCCCAGTAGAAACACCGCTGGATCAAAGGGTATGCACAATTTGATAACTTTTTGGGCATAATTCCAGATTGCTCTCCAGAATGGTTGGATTCATTCACAACTCCACCAACAATGCATCAGTGTCCCAGTTTTCCTGCATCCCCTCCAATATTCATCGTTATTTTTTCCTGTCATCTTAGCCAATCTGACAGGTGTGTAGTGGTATCTCAGAGTTGTCTTAATTTGCATTTCTCTGATCAATAGTGATTTGGAACACTCTTTCATATGAGTGGTAATCATTTCAATTTCATCATCTGAAAATTGTTCATATCCTTTGACAATCAATTGGAGAATGGCTTGTTTTCTTATAAATTAGAGTCAATTCTCTATATATTTTAGAAATGAGCCCTTTATCAGAATCTTTAACTGTGAAGGTGTTTTCCCAGGTTGTTATTTCCCTTCTAATCTTCTTTACATTAGTTTTTTTTTACATTTAGTTTTTTTTTTTAAAAAGCTTTTTACAAAAGCTTTTTAATTTGATGTAATGAAAAATTTCTATTTTGTGAACAATAATGGTCTCTAATTCTTCTTTGGTCATAGATTTCTTCCTCCTCCACAGGTCTGAGAGATAAACTATCCTATGTTCCTCTAATTTATTTATAAACTCGTTCTTTATGCCTAAATCATGTACCCATTTTGATCTTATCGTGGTATGTGGTGTTAAGAGTGGGTCCATGCCTTATTTCTGCCATACGAATTTCCAATTTTCCCAGCAGTTTTTGTCAAATAATGAATTTTTTTTATTTTTTTATTTAATAGCCTTTTATTTACAGGTTATATGCATGGGTAACTTTACAGCATTAACAATTGCCAAAGCTCTTGTTCCAATTTTTTACCTCTTACCCCCCACCCCCTCCCCTAGATGGCAGGATGACCAGTACATGTTAAATACATTAAAATATAAATTAGATACACAATAAGTATACATGAACAAAACATTATTTTGCTGTATAAAAAGAATCAGACTCTGAAATATTGTACAATTAGCTTGTGAAGGAAATCAAAAATGCAGGTGGACATAAATATAGGGATTGGGAATTCAATGTAATGGTTTTTAGTCATCTCCCAGAGTTCTTTCTCTGGGCGTAGTGGTGCAGTTCATTACTGCTCCATTGGAAATGATTTGGTTGATCTCCTTGCTGAGGATGGCCTGATCCATCAGAACTGGTCATCATATAGTAGTGTTGTTGAAGTATATAATGATCTTCTGGTCCTACTCATTTCACTCAGCATCAGTTCGTGTAAGTCTCTCCAGGCCTTTCTGAAATCATCCTGTTGGTCATTTCTTACAGAACAGTAATATTCCATAATATTCATATACCACAATTTATTCAGCCATTCTCCAACTGATGGACATCCATTCAGTTTCCAGTTTCTAGCCACTACAAAAACGGTTGCCACAAACATTCGTGCACATACAGGTCTCTTTCCCTTCTTTATAATCTCTTTGGGATATAAGCCCAGTAGTAACACTGCTGGATCAAAGGGTATGCACAGTTTGATAACTTTTTGAGCATAATTCCAAACTACTCTCCAAAATGGTTGGATTCGTTCACAACTCCACCAACAATGCATCAATGTCCCAGTTTTCCCGCATCCCCTCCAACAATCTTAATTATTTTTTCCTGTCATCTTAGCCTATCTGACAAGTGTGTAGTGGTATCTTAGAGTTGTCTTAATTTGCATTTCTCTGATTAATAATGACTTGGAGCATCTTTTCATATGACTAGAAATAGTTTCAATTTCTTCATCTGAGAATTGTCTGTTCATATCCTTTGACCATTTTTCAATTGGAGAATGGCTTGATTTTTTTATAAATTAGAGTTAATTCTCTATATATTTTTGAAATGAGGCCTTTATCAGAACCTTTGACTGTAAAAATCAAATAATGAATTCTTATCCCAAAAGTTAGGATCTTAGGGTTTGTCAAACACTAGATTGCTATAGTTGACTATTCTGTCTTGTGAACCTAACTTGTTCCACTGATCAACTAATCTATTTCTTAGCCAATACCAAATGATTTTGGTGACTGCTGTTTTATAATATAGTTTTAGATCAGGTACAGCTAGGCCACCTTCATTTGATTTTTTTTTTTCATTAATTCCCTTGAGATTCTCAAACTTTTATTATTCCATATGAATTTTGTTGTTATTTTTTTTTTAGATCATTAAAATATTTTCTTGGAAGTCTGATTGGTATAGCACTAAATAAATAGCTTAGTTTAGGGAGTATTGTCATTTTCATTATATTCACTCGGCCTATCCAAGAGCAATTAATATTTTTCCTATTATTTAAATCTGACTTTATTTGTGTGGAAAATGTTTTATAATTTTGCTCATATAATTCCTGCCTTTCCTTTGGTATATAGATTCCTAAATATTTTATGCTATCGAAAGTTATTTTGAATGGAATTTCTCTTTGTATCTCTTGCTGTTGGATTTTGTTGGTGATATATAAAAATGCTGAGGATTTACATGGATTTATTTTGTATCCTGCAACTTTGCTAAAGTTATGAATTATTTCTAATAGCTTTTTAATAGAATCTCTGGGGTTCTCTAAGTATACCATCATATCATCTGCAAAGAGTAATAGTTTGCTTTCCTTATTACTTATTCTGATTCCTTTAATCTCTTTCTTGACTCTTATTGCCAAAGCTAGCATTTATAATACAATATTGAATAGGAATGGTGATAGTGGGCAACCCTGTTTCATTCCTTAAATTCATGTTATTGGGAATGTTTCCAATTTATCCCTATAATATATTATGCTTCCTGATGGTTTTAAATAGATGCTACTGATTATTTTAAGAAAAGACCCTTTATTCCTATCCTCTCAAGTGTTTTTAATAGGAATGGATGTTGGATTTTATCAAATACTTTTTCTGCATCTACTGAGATGATCATATGGTTTTTGTTAATTTGGTTATTAATATGGTCAATTATACTAATCCCCAGTATTGAACTTATAAGCACTACTTGCTTCTCACACTCTCCCTTTAAGTTTCCTACCTTGGAATATCTCCCCCTATCTTATCCCTTTTTCTCACAATTTCTGTATTCCCTTCCACTTACCTTACTCCTTCCCTTTTCACTCCCCCTGCAACTTTTCAATGAGGTGGGAGAAGTTTCACCATAAATTGAATATCTCTATTATTTTTCTTTTTAAGTCAGTTCTGATGGCAGTAAGATACACACTATGTTCATCCACCTCCATTCTCTCTCACATATAGTAGGTTTCCTTTGCCTCTTCATGAGATGTAGTACCCCCACTTTATCCTTTTCCAAGTACAATTTCCTTTTTACCTCTAGATCCTAGAACAAAGTATACATGTGTTCTTCACATATCTTTATAGCAGAAATATAGTTCCCAAGATTTCTTTTTACCTTTTTAGGTTTCTCTTAAGTTCTCTATTTGTAGATCAAACTTTTTGTTCCGATTTTCTCATCAAAAACAGATGAAATTTATTTAGTTCATTGAATGTCCATCTTCTTCCCTGGAAAAAGATGCTCATTTTGGTTGGGTAAGTTATTTTTGGCTTCATAACAAGTTCCTTAGAATTTTGAAACATCATATTCCAGGCCCTTTAATCCTTTAATGTGAATGCTGCTAGATCCTGCGTAATTCTTATTGTGGCTCCTCTATATTTGAATTGATTTTTTCTAGCAGCTTGCAGTATTTTTTCCTTCATCTGATAGTTCTGGCAGTAGCCACTATATTTCTTGGTGTTTTGATTTTAGGGTCCCTTTCAGTAGATGGACGATGAATTCTTTCAATTTCTATTTTACCCTTTGTTCCTAAAACTTCTGGGCAGTTTTGTTTTATAATTTCCTGGAAAATAGTGCCCAGGTTCTTATTTTCATCATATTTTTCAGGGAGTCCAATAATTCTCAGATTATCTCTCCTAGTTCTATTTTCCAGGTCTAGTGTTTTCCCATATTTTTGGTTTTTCTTGATTGATTCTTGATGTCTCATTTAAGTCATTCATTTCCATTTGTTCAGTTCTGCTTTTTAATGAATTATTTTCTTCATTTACTTTTTTTTTTTTTTTTGTATTTGTCCAATTGAGTTTTTAGATGAATTGTTTTGTTCTATGGAATTTTTTTTTTCATTTCACAAATTTTTTAAGGTGTTATTTTTTTTCCCAATTCACAAATTCTGTTTTCCTGGGAATTCTTTACCTTTTCTAGTTCACAAAGTCTGTTTTTCAGGGAGATGTTTTCTTTTTTTACTCTATTAATGAATTTTATGCCTTTTCTAAACCCTCTTGCTAAGTTTGCCTTTCCTTTCCCCATTCTACTTCTATCTCTCTTTTAAGATTCTTTTTAATTTCTTCTAGGAGATCATTGTTTGGTGGAGATCTGGTCATAAGCTCCTTTGGGGTTTCATCTGGACACAATCTGCTGTTAGTCTCCTCAGGGTTTGAAATCTGTTCTTCTCTTTCACTATAGAAACTATCCATAGTTAGAGCTTGCTTGCCTTTTTACTCATTTTTTAAAAAATATTGAGATCTGCTTTTAGGGCAAGGAAGGCTTTCCAGGCCTCCTTTACATGCAGTGTGAAGCAGAGTTACAGAGGCTACTCTGGGATTGTGCTGACTCACTCCCAGTGCTGCATGGGTGAGACCAGGTCCCATGAGATTACAGTGCTTGGGGGTTTATTCTTGACCTTTTGCATTTGTCTTGGATGTTTTATAACTTCTCTCCTATTCTACTGGCTTGTAAGTAGGACAGAGTAGCCAACAGTTTGATAGAGTCCTCCCTGTAGATTTTTGACAGCATGGAGTCTGTACCTGCAGAGATGGCACCAAATTCTGAGTCTGCCCAGCATGTGGTGGCCTCCGTGCTCTGCCTCCCTGCCTGCACTTGGCCTCCTCCTCCTCTACTACCACAGTGATCTTTGAAATTATCTTCTGTTGTTAAGTTGCTACACTCCCAATTTTCATGGATTCTGGGGGGTCCAGCAGTATTTCAGAGGCTGAATTTCATAATTAATGTGAGGGTAATAGGAGAGCTCAGAATGAAGCATGTGTCCTCTCCACCCTGTTGGCTCTGCCCCTCTAAAATTCACTTCCAAGCAATTATAAAATGTGCTCCAACAAGTCAATGACAACTCCTCAAGCCCCTGTGGAGTTCATTTTTGAAGCTCTCTAAATTCCTGCTCAGGTCAGTGGCTAAGGTCCCACATCACTGTGCAACAAGTTTGAATCATCCCCCTTCACCCTTAAAAAAAGTTCAACTTTAACATACAGTTAAAAGTCAAGAAATGTCCACAAAAATGAGCAAATAACTACACACATTCAGGTACAGGCACACACACACACACACACACACACACACACACACACACACAATTCACACACAAAGGACCTAGTTATAAAAAGCTACTATGGTGACAGGAAAAATCAAAGCACAACCTTAGAAGAGAATAATAATGTCAAAGCACCTACGTGTGCAGCCCCAAAGAAAAAATGTAACTTGTTTTCAGGTCCCCAAAAAATTCTTGGGAAATCTCAAAAAGTATTTCAAAATTCAAATAATAGAAACAGAAGAAAAGTTAAGATAAGCAAGAGAATGATGAAGGTAATCATGGTGGGGTGTCAGGAAGTCAACAGACTGGTAAAGGAACAACAACAACAACAAAAAAAAAAGATAAAAGATGTACACTAAAGAAAACAACTCCATAAAAGTAGAATTGACTATATGTGAAAAGAAGTACAAATGTCCATTGAAGAAAATGATTAAAAATTAGAATTGGACAAATGGAAGCTAGTATTAGACATCAAGACATTTAGATATTAGATATCAGACATCTAGACATCAATTAATATTAAAATTAAATCAAAAGAACAAAAAAATTTAAAAAATGAAAATTCTTATTGGAAAATAAATGAACTGAAAAATAAATCAAAGATTGATAATTTAAGAATTATTGGGCTACCTGAAACCCATAATCAAAATAAGAAAGAAAGAAAGAAAAGGGACTAGACAGCTTATTTCAAGATATTACCAAGGAGTACTGTCCATTATTATAGAACTAGAGGCTAAAATCGAAATCGAAAAAATCCACCAATAATTTGTTTAAAAAATCCCAACAGGAAAACTCCCTAAATGCCAGAGCTCCTGGAATATGGAGAAAATACTACAAACAACTAGAAATAATATTTTTTAAAAATATCATGGAGTCACAGTGAGGATTAGAAGGATTTAGTTGCTTCTGTATTAAAGGCTTAGAGAACTTGGGTCCAAAGGGCAAAAGGAATTGAATTACAAAAAAAAAAAAAAAAAAAAAAAAAAAAAAAAAAAAAAAAAAAAAAAAGATTCAACTACTAGGTGAAATAATCCTTCAAGGGAAAAATGGATATCCAATGAAAGCACTTTCAAGCACTACTGATGGAAAGATCATCACTGAATAGAAAATTTAGTTTTCAAACACAAAACTCAAGCCTATTTGCTTGTATATCTATTGGACAAGAATGGACCAATGTATTAAAGCATGCATGTTGTCCGAAATACTGACTTCACCAAATAATAGCATGTTTTTTAAATAGCAAAATATATTTATTAAAAGTTTATTCTTTGCTAGACATTGTGCTAGGCACCAATGATTTAAATAGAAAGAAGGAAGCAATTCCTATACTTCCAAACAACTTATATTCTCTCAGTATGTCCTTCTATGCTAAAAATAAAAACAAAGGATAGGAGAAAAACAAATAGAAGATAAGAATGATGCAGGGCATGTCAGACATACAGAATGAATATAAAGGTCTAGTATACTGAAAGGTATGTATAAGCTCATAAGTTCATGTATCTAGAGCTATAAGAGACCCTTATGATTCCATTCCTCATTTTACAGATGAAAATTTGATGGCCTTTAGAAGTTGGAGGTTAAGTGACTTTCCTGGTCACACATATAAACATCAAAGATACAATTTTTACTTAGGTTTTCCATCTGCAAGGTTACACAATGTTTCCTCCTCTAGTTTCAGTTTCCTTATCTTTAAAATGGAAAATAACAACACATTTTAATCTCAGAGATATTTGTGAAAAATAAATGAGATAATACATGCAAAATGATTTTTTTTGGAGCCAGACCATTTGTTGTTGCAAAATTGTAATGTTTTGTAGGAAACAGTATATCCATTTCCAAAGGTAGCATGTTTATTTGGTAGTACATATTATATACATGTAGCAAATTTTTTCTATTAATGGAAGTATAGACTCAGTGGTGGATTATTTTTTATTTGTAATTTTTTGTTGAAACTATAAAACATATTTTACCAAAGGAACATTGTTACATAAAATTGGTCTGGGGATTCCATGCTATTTAAGAAAAGAACATAATAAGCTCTAATTTAATTAAATTTCTGCCTTAAAAAGAGGAAAGAGGAGAAAATAATATTGTTAACATCAAAATAACTATAGAAAATTATCAATACAATTAAATAAGAAAGTATTACTTTTCCTTTTTTAAACACTAAATGTTGTTTATTATGGGAAATTAGGTTAATTAGGAAAAAAGATTTTTGTGTAGATATTTAAATTGACTTCTGAATATATCTAAAAATCTTAGAGGAATATATTGTTTTTCTTGTGTTTTGTTTTGTTTTAATATAATTGTGATGGATTACTACAATGCTATTACTACAATGCTATAAGAAATGAAGAGAAGGATGGTTTCAGAAAAAAAGAAGACATAAATTGAACACATTCAAAATGACCTGATGCCATTGTACATAATAACAATATTGTTATGATAATCAACTGTCAAAAAAAATTAGCTACTCTGATCAAGACAATGTTCTAAGACAATTCCAAAAGACCCATGTTGAAAAAATATTACCTACTTCCAGAGAGACAAGGAATTTTTAGTGGAAATGAAGCAATTTTTAAAAAATCTCTTTATATTTATTGTTTGATTGGTGTTGTTTTTCAACATGACTAATACGAAAACATTTTCTGTGGCTTCACATGTATGTGTGTGGAATAAGTAGGATTGACATAGGTGAATCCAATCAATGTTGCATATTTGTGGGCAATCATGGGCTATAGTCACCTAGGATGGATAGTCATGAATAAGTATTGATCTTTACCATAATAGAGAATGTCTGCCCATATGATATTAAAATTTACTTGAATATTTAAGTATCCTATGTGATCAGTTAGCATAGTAGACAAAGTCCTGAGTCTAAAGTCAGGAAAATTCATCTTCCTGAATTCAAATCTGACCTTAGACACTTACAAGCTGTGTGAATGTGAGCAAATCATTTAACCTTGTTTCCTTCAATTTTCTCATCTGTAAAATGATGTGGAGAAGGAAATGGACCAAGAAAACTCCAAATGGAGTCATAAAGAGTTGAACATGCCTGAAAAACAATTCAATAACTGCAAAAAATCATATTGGATCATATTTATATAACTAATACAAATAATTTATATAACTAATACAAATAATACAAATTATATAACTAATACAAATATAAAACTAATACAAATAATACAAACAAATACAAATAATTTAGCATTAAGAAAGCCACGATTAAAAAGTCCATAACAATCCAAACATCCCATGATTATATCAATACAAACAGAAAAAATGACAAAAAACAATTTTGTGTTAAAGTACAATTCATTTTAAAATAACTAAAATTTATAGAAAACAAAAGACTTCTTTATAATATTCAGAATATCCAAGTAGAACTGAAAATCAGCATTATTGTGATAAAACATAAAGGTTATTTATCTTGCAGCCACCTCTTCTACTTATTAGTTACACAACTGTGAAAGAGAAACATATCCTTTTTATGCCTCTCAGCATCCTCATGTATAAAAATAAATCAATTAGATTAGATGAGCTCTTGATTCCTTCTCAATAGAAACTAATGTTCCTTCAGTTCTATGATTTATAATGGAGAATTGTTAGAATCTCTCCAGTGACATCACAGTTAAAGCAAGGGTGTTCTTTTCCCCCACTATTACTAAATAGAGTTATAATCACTATCTATAATGATAATATATATACATATATATATATATATATAAATATGTACTTATAAATAAACATGATAGGTTCATTAGAAATTTATATTGTATTAAAACTAAGTAAATATTTGAATCAAAGCTTAGTTCTTATTAGCTGGTTTATTTCATGGACCCCTTTGACAATCTCATGAAGTATATTGACACCTTTTGACTAATAATATTTTATTAAATAATTAAAAAAATGATAAATTTCAATGAGAGATTAGTGAAAACAATTTTTATCCCCATACCTGTTCTTGGATCCCCTGAAATCTATTATGTATATACCCGTATATGTGTGTGTCTGTGTATATATTTATACATACACATAAAAATGATCAAATAAATTATATTCCCAACATATCATCTCCTTGACCTTAATGGAACATTTAACACTGTTTAGTATCAAGTTTTCTTTATTTTTCCCCATCAGTAGCTGCTACAACACTACTTTATTCCTTCCCAAATAATTTACTTATTTGTTATATGACATATATAATTATTGAAATAAGGTTCTTAATGACAAAGTCCATTTCATTTTCTTTTTGTCTATATTCTCAAGACCTGTTAGATACTGAGTATGTAGTATTTGGTATAGATACATGTTTGTTGAACTAAACTATTTTATTTATTTATAATTTCTTTATAGTTTGGTTAGTCCCTTTATTGATGTGGATGGCATCCTTTGGGATATTTAATATTTGATCTTGGATAAGTATTTTGCTTAAGATAGATCACCCTGCAGGAGGCAGGATAAGTCTCTCAAAGAGTATCATTCTGTGCTAGCTTTGGCAATAAGAGATGAAAAAGAAATTAAAGAAATTAGAGTAGGTAATGAAGAAACCAAATTACCACTCTTTCCAGATGATATGATGGTATACTTAGATAACCCCAGAGATTCTACTAAAAAGCTATTAGAAACAATCTACAACTTTAGCAAAGTTGCAGGATACAAAATAAATCCACATAAATCATCAGCTTTTTTCTATATATCACTAACAAAATCCAACAGCAAGGATACAAAGAGAAATTCCATTTCAAATAACTTTTAATAGTATAAAATATTTGAGAATCTATCTGCCAAGTGAAAGTCTGGAATGAAATGAGCAAAACTACATAACACTTTTCACACAAATAAAGTCAAATCTAAACAAGTGGAAAAATATTAAGTGCTTTGGGATAGGTCAAGCGAATATAATAAAGATGACAATACTACCTAAACTAATCTATTTATTTAGTGCTATACCAATCGGACTCACAAGAAATTATTGTAATGACCAAGAAAAAATAACAACAAAATTCATCTGGAAGAACAAATGATGAAGAAAAGGTCAAGAATCTCAAGGGATCTAATGAAAAAAAAAATCAAATGAAGGTGGCCTAGCTGTACCAGATCTAAAATTATGTTATAAAGCAGTGGTCATCAAAAACATTTGGTATTATCTAAGAAACAGACTAATTAATCAGTGGAATAGGTTAGGTTCACAGGACAAAACAGTCAATACCTATAGCAATTTAGTGTTTGACAAACCCAAAGACCTCAGCTTTTGGGATAAGAATTCATTATTTGATAAAAATTTCTGGGAAAATTGGAAATTAGTATGGCAGAAACTAGGCATTGACCCATACTTAAAACCATACACCAAGATAAGATCAAAATGGGTTCGTGATCTAGGCATAAAGAATGAGATTATAAATAAATTAGAAGAACATAGGATCATTTACCTCTCACACCTGTGGAGGAGGAAGGAATTTGTAACCAAAGAAGAACTAGAGGTCATTACTGATCACAAAATAGAAAATTTTCAATTATATTAAGTTAAAAAGCTTTTGCACAAATAAAAGTAATGTGGACAAGATTAGAAGGGAAGCAATAAACTAGGAAAATATTTTTACAAATAAAGGTTCTCGTAAAGACCTCATCTCCAAAATATATAGGGAATTGACTCTATAAGAAATCAAGCAATTCTCCAATTTATAAATGGTCAAGTGATATGAACAGACAATTTTCAGATGAAGAAATTAGAACTATTTCTAGTCATATGAAAAGATGCTCCAAGTCATTATTAATGAGAGAAATGCAAATTAAGGCAACTATGAGATACCACTATACACCTGTCAGATTGGCTAGAATTACAGTGAAAGATGATGTGAAATGTTGGAGGGAATGTGGGAAAACTGGGACATTGATACATTGTTGGTGTAATTGTGACTACATCCAGCCATTCTGGAGAGCAATTTGGAACTGTGCTCACAAAGTTATCAAACTGCATATCCTTTGATTCAGCAGTGTTACTACTGGCCTTATCTCCTAAAGAGATATTATAGAAGGGAAAGGGACACGTATGTGCAAAAGTGTTTGTGGCAGCCCTTTTTGTAGTAGCTAGAAACTGGAAACTGAAGAAATGCCCACCAATCGGATGGCTGAATAAATTGTGGTATATGAATGTTATGGAATATCATTGTTCTATAAGAAATGACCAACAGGATGAATATAGAGAAGCTTGGAGAGATATACATGAACTGATGCTAAGTGAAATGAGCAAAACCAGGAGATCATTATACCCAGCAACAAGACTATATGATAATCAGTTCTGATGGAATGGCTCTCTTCAACATTGAGATGATTCAAACCAGTTCCATTTGTGCAGTGATGAAGAAAACCATCTACACCCAGAGAGAAAACCATGGGAAGAGAGAGAAGAGTTTGGAACACAACATAACATTTTCACTCTTTCTGTTAATGTTTGCTTGCATTTTTGTTTTTTTTTTTCTTTTCAGGTTATTTTTACCTTCTTTCTAAATGAGATCTTTCATATGCAACAAGATAATTGTATAAATATGTGTATGTATATATAATATATATATATATATATATTATTTAACATATACTTTAACACATTTAACATGTATGGGACTACCTGCCATCTAGGGGAAGAGATGGGGGGGAAGAGGGGAAAAGTTGGAACAGAAGGTTTTGCAAGGGTCATTGTTGAAAAATTACCCATGCATATATTTTGTATATAAAAAGCTATAATAAAAAATAAAATTTAATAAAAAAAGAGGGAAAGGGACCCACAAGTGCAAAAATGTTTGTGGCAGCCTTTTTTGTAGTGACAAGAAACTGGAAACAGGGAATGCCCATCAATTGGAGAATGGCTGAATAAATTATGGTATATGAATGCTATGGAATACTATTGTTCTGTAAGAAATGACAAACAGGATGATTCCAGAGAAGCTTGTTGAGACCTATGTGAACTTGATGTAAAGTGAAATGTGCAGAACCAGGAGATCATTAACCCAGCAACAACAAGACTATATAATGACAAATTCTGATGGACATGGCTCTCTTCAACATAGAGATGATTCAAACCAGTTCCATTTGTGCAGTGATGAAGAGAACCATCTATACCCAGAGAGAGAACCATGGGAAGAGAGGGTACAACATAGCTTAGCTCTCACTCTCACTATTATTATTTCCTTGCATTTTCATTATTTTTTCTCAGTTTTTCTTTTTCTTCCTTCTTGATCTGATTTTTGTGTGTGTGTGCAAGTGGATGGCTGTGTAAATATGTATACATATATTGGATCTAGTATGTATTTTGGCATATTTGGCATGTATTGGACTGTCTGCAGGGTTGGGGAGGGGATGGAGGGAAGAAAGGGAAAATTTGGGGCAGGGAACTTCTTCAGAGATCAATATGGAAAAATTACCCATGCATATGCTTTGGGAATAAAAAACTTTAATAAAAAACAATAAAAAAAGAAAATGTAAAAAAAGAATAGCATTCTGTTCTTTGGACAATAAACATGTAATGAGTCACCAGATCCATATTTGATTCCTTTCTGGAATGGCATATCCTTCAAGAACTAAAAAATAAACATTTGCTTATGTTTAATTTTTATGAACTCAAAATCATTCCCACACCATGATGAAGTATTAGAATATGACTTGGGAGCATAAATAAATGTTGCTTGACTCATTTTTCTAGAGATAGAACAACTACATCTTCCCCTTGGGATTATCTGGGTACCCCTGACACATTGGAAGTACATTTCTCTATGATTATTATTTGAATCATATAATAGGATCAGGGGGCCTTATTTTACCTAAAATGGGAAGTTATGTTTCCTAAAAGGCACTAACACTATGTCTGAGATTTGATGGATTTCTGCTTTGTTTGGCATCATTTCCTGGTCACACAAGGCATAAAAGTATTACCATGTGAAGTCAGCGATCTTCTGACTTACTGGATTTCTGAAAATAACAGGAGTCAACATATTCTTACCTTTGGACCATATATTTCAATATGGAAACTAATTGTTTCATATCATTTCTATATTGGGGCAAAGTAAACTTTTTTGTTAACTGTTCAAAGACATGATAATCTCATTTTTCCCAACATTAAACCTGAACAAAGTTCTAGGTTTACACCTGCCTTTAACATACCCTTATTCTAATAAGTTTTTATTCACTATTAATAGCCAAAGTATACTCCATTTCCAGTTTCATGAAACTAATTGGCACTGAGTAAATTTTACAAAGAAATATGTAGTACTTTGTTTAATCATTTTTAGTTGTGTATGGCTCTTCATGATCCTATTTGGAGTTTTCTTATCAAAGATATTGTAGTGATTTGTCATTTCCTTCTTTAGATAATTTTATAAGTGAGGAAATTGAGGAAAATGGGGTTAAGTGATTTGCCCAGAGTCACACAGCTAAGATCTTAGACTAGATCTGAACTCATGAAGATAAATCTTTCAGATTCCAGGCCTGGCAGTCTGTACACTTTTTTACCTAGCTTCCAGCAGGTAGAACAGATATAATCAATCTCCCTTCAAGCCTTCAGAAATATATTCTACCAAATACCACTTCAGTCTTTGGGATAATGGACTTATCCTGCATTTTTTTTTTTACCAAGCATTAGGTCTATCAAATTCATATGCAAATTCTGTACATCTGGGAAAAGTTCTGAATAATTACTTCTTTCTTCTTAGAACACTAATGCTGGACTAGATGATAAAACATGGACTCAGCTTCCAGATCTTTAGCACCTTGTTCCTGACTCCTTCAGCTTCCAGACTCTTGGACTTCAACTGTCTTCTCTTAAGACTCTCTTAAACTTTCAAATTTACATTGTTGCTTCCAATTTGTTTTGCCTAAAATTAAAAAACAACAACAAAAACACAAAGACCCATGGCCCATATTTATGGAGACCCTAGGCAAAGAGTGATCCAAAGATCATCTAGTCCAGCATTAGTGCTCTAAGGAGAGAGAAGTAATTATTCAGAACTTTTCCCACATGTACAAAATTTGCACATGAATTTGAGAAACCTAATGCTTGGTAAAAAAAAAAAAAAATGGTGTCAAACCTAACAGGAGTAGCTGAAGATTTTTGCCCACCTGCTCATTAACATACCCAATCCCCTCATTGATTGTCACCATACTATGTGTGATTAAGAGGTAGGGTGGGGAAGAGATAAAATGAAATATTCCCTGACCTTAAAGGACTTTTCATTCTACTGAGGATTAGTTGGGTGAGTAGGAATGTAAAAATGATAGATGCTTTTAGCAGACTAGGAGCACTGACATTTGGAGGATGGAAAAATTGGGAAAATGTTGCCTAGGAGGTTGCTCCTAATTCATACTTAAAGGGTCCAAGGGATTCTTAAGATTTAGGAAAGGAGAATTCTAACTTATAATTATTGTCACTATTGCCTCTCTCCTCCTGATCTAAGGTTCCCCTAATAATTATTATTGTCCCCCTACATATTAATTGCCCTTTCGTTTTTATAATTAGTAGAGCCCCTACTCCATTCCAGTTAAATGTTTAGATTATATCTCCTTAAAATACTGAAGGTTACTTATCAGGTATTTTCTTGCTGATTGTCCTTAGCAACTTCCTAGCAACTGGCTTCTTCATAAGTTACCTCAGATAACTTCAAGTCCTGGTGTTAGTAACAGTGGACATTAAAAAAATGAAGATAAATTAATTACCCTGAAAGAAGTTTTGTTGTGGAAAATATAACTCAAAAGATATCACAGATGATACGGAAATAAAATGGAGTATCTGGCTGTTTTTATAAGCATGATCAGAAAACCTAATTGGATGAAAGCAAGTGATCTCAAAACAACTACCAAATGTTGACAGAAGCTGTGGTGTTGAAAAAAAGCATCACTAGAATATTTATAATTTTGGAAATCCAGGAAGGAAACATATTTGGAAGCTGCATATAGAAACTGATAGTAAAATAAAGATCCAGTCCATCTCTTGGAGAAATCCCAGATGCTCAGAACTTATTCACAAATCCTAATGGAGAGGTTCCTTTGTTTCCTTTAGAGTTATTAACTATTCTAGTGTCATATAAGGAGCAATCATGTAGTACAATATATAGCGTACCAGGACTGAAGTAAGAAGATTTTTTTCCTCTGAGGTTAAATTTGACTTCAGACATTTTCTAGCTGTGTGACTTTGTACAAGTTCAGTTAATCCTGTTTACCTCAGTTTCCTCATCTGTAAAATGATCTGGAGAAGGAAATATCAAACTCCAACATCTTTGCCAACAAAATCCCAAATGGGCTCAAGAAGTGTTGAATATAACAAACTGAACAGCAACAAAAGTACCATGGAACTCTCAGGCAATATTATGAAGTCTATGTGTTACTTATCACAATACTATTTTAAATGCATAAAATAAAATGCCCAGCATTAAACGGAAAAGAAATGATATAATTATACAATTATATAACAATTTTTTTGTAAAATTTTACAAACCCTAGTTTAAACATTACTGCCATAAAAGTTTTTCCCTTCTTGGATTTTATGTAACAATTTGTTTTCTGGAGAAAAGTGGTCTCTCGGTATGCAATGGGCAATACCTGTCACCACAGCTTTGACCCATTCATGAACTGTGTCAAATAAAAAAGCTGATAGCAGAATTTAATTAATTGATACGGCATCTAATAGTTATTTTTCTTCTCACATGAGCTTATACAACAGATTGGAAATACTTGCATTTTTGTTCAATTTGTATGTAATTGAACCTCTTAAATTTTTAAAAAGTCAGTTTGCTGAATCTAAAATCAGGAAATGTTGCCTTTGAATCCTATCTCAGAAATTTACTTTCTGTGTTACATGGGGCAGATCATTTAACCTCTCTCAATCTTAGTTTCCTCATCTGTAAAATGGGGATAATAACAACATGTAAATTTCAGGGTTGTTGTGAGATAATGAATGCAATCTATTTAAAAACATCAGTAAGCATCATATGTAATGGTGATAAACTGGAATCACTCTCAATAAAATCAGGAGTGAAACAAGGTTGCCCACTATCATCATTAGTCTTCAATATTGTATTAGAAATGCTAACTTTGGCAATAAGAGTCGAGAAAGAGATTAAAGGAATCAGAGTAGGTAATGAGGAAAGCAAACTATTACTCTTTGCAGATGATATGATAGTATACTTAGAAAATTCCTGAGATTCTACTAAAAAACTATTAGAAATAATCCACATCTTTACAAAGTTGGAGGATACAAAATACATTTACATAAATAATGTGCATTTTTATACATCACTAACAAAATCCAAGAGCAAGAGATAAAAAGAGAAATTCCATTTAAAATAATTATCGCTAGTATGAAATATTTGAGAATCTCTCTGCCAAGAGAAAGTCAGGAACTATATGAGCAAAACTACAAAACACTTTCCACACAAATAAAGTCAGATCTAAACAATTAGAAAAATATTAAGTGCTCCTAGATAGGTCAAGTGAATATAATAAAAATGACAATACTACCTAAAGTAATCAATTTATATAGTGCTATACCAGTCAGATTCACAATAAACTATTTTAATGACCTAGAAAAAAATAACAACAAAATTCATCTGGAAGAACAAATGATCAAGAATTTCAAGGGAACTAATGAAAAAAAAATCAAATGAAGGTGGCTTAGTTGTACCTGATCTAAAACTATAATATAAAGCAGCAGTCACCAAAACCATTAGGTGTTGACTAAGAAATAGACTAGTTCAGCAGTGAAATAGTTTAGGTTTATAGGACAAAATAGTCAATAACTATAGCAATCTAGTGTTTGACAAACCCAAAGACCCCAACTTTTGAGATATAAATTCACTATTTGACAAAAACTGCAGGGAAAATTGGAAATTAATATGACAGAAACTAGGCAGAGACCTGGTCTAGACACAAAGAATGAGATTATAAATAAATTTGAAAAACATAGGGTAGTTTACCTCTCAGACCTGTGGAGGAGGAAGAAATTTGTGACCAAAGAAGAAGTAGAGATCATTATTGATCACAAAAATAGAAAAAATTGATTATATCAAGTTAATTTTTTTTTGCACAAACAAAACTAATGCAGACAAGACTAGAAGGGAAGCAATAAACTGGGAAAAGATTTTTACAGTTAAAGGTTCTTATAAAGGCCTCATTGCCAAATTATATAGAGAAATGATTCAAATTTATAAGAAATCAAGCCATTTTCCAATTGATAAATACTCAAAGGATATGAACAGAAAATTCTCAGACAAAGAAATTGAAACTATTTCTAGCCATATGAAAAGATGCTCCAAGTCATTATTAATTAGAGAAAGGCAAATTAGGACAACTCTGAGATACCACCACACACTGGTCAGATTGACAAATGTTGGAGGGGATGTGGGAAAACTGGGACACTGATGCATTGTTGGTGGAGTTGTGAATGGATTCAACCATTCTGGAGAGCAATTTGGAACTATGCTCAAAAAGTCATCAAACTATTTATACCCTTTGATCCAGAAATGTTACTACTGGGCTTATATCCCAACGAGATATTAAGGAAGGGAAAGGGACCTGTATGTGCCAAAATGTTTGTGGCAGCCCTTTTTGTAGTGGCTAGAAACTGGAAATTGAATGGATGCCCATTAATTAGAGAATGGCTGTGTAAATTATGGTATATGAATGTTATGAATATTATATTTTGGTAGGAAATAGTAGGATGTATACAGAGAGCCTTGGAAAGACTTACATGAACTGATGCTAAGTGAAATGAGCAGAACCAGGAGATCATTATACACCTCAACAATAATACTATATGAGAATCAATTCTGATGGAAGTGGCTATCTTTGGCAATGAGAGGATCCAATTCAGTTCCAATTGATCAGTGATGAATAGACCCATAGAACCAGCTCTACCCAGCACAAGAACACTGGGAAATGAGTGTGGACCACAATATAGCATTTACACTTTTTCTGTTGTTGTTTCCTTGCATTTTTGTTTTCCTTCCCAGGTTATTTTTACCTTTCTAAATCCTATTTTTTCTTGTGCAACAAGAGAATTGTATATATGTTATATTTAAGATATACTTTAATATGTTTAACATGTATGAGACTGCCTATTATCTAGGGGAGGGTGTAGAGGGTAGGAAGAGAAAAGCTGGAACAAAAATGTTTGCAAGGGTCAATGTTGAAAAATTAACTATGCATATGTTCTGTTGACATAAAACTATAACAATAAAAAAGAGATAATGAAGGCAAAACACTCTCTAAATATTAAAGTACTATGTAAAACTGCTATTACTTTGAACCAGCTTTAGATATAAAGTTTCTTCATCATTAAAGAACTCCACTTATTGACTTGAAATTTTGGAATCATTTCATACTACTTCTTTCGATTCCTCCTTTCCTCCCTTTTAATCAGTTGAGAAGTTCTGTGACTCTGTCTTCTTAATTTCTTTAGCAGTAATATTCCCCTTCCAGTTCCAATTCTCTATATGTTAACTGGGTACTTTACTTCTTGGCTGTACTAATGTACCCTTAGAACCTGCTTTCCCTGTCTCTATTGTCTACAAGTTCAAAACTATCTTGTACACTGTTTCTAAAGTTAACTTTCTAATGTTCAATTTAGATGGGGTTATTCGACTTTCAGTGCCTTCCCTTTGCCTACAGAATGAGATATAACAGGCTGGCATTCCAAATCCTCCACAATTTAGCTCCAACTTGTTTTTCCAACCTTGTTTCATACTACTCTCTTTCACAGACTCCATTTGCAGCAGCCAAAATTAATTACTCACAATTCCCTGATGTTTTCTAGCCTTGTCCCATCTCAGTCTTCATGCATTTCCATGCACTATCTTTCAAACCTGGAATATATTTTTCTCCAATAATTCAATAATTAAGCATTTATTAATCACTTATTTTGTGCCTGACACCGATTTATCTTTGTGTTGGGGATGCTAAGAAAGGCAAAAACATTGTTCCTGAACTCAAGGAGTTTATATTCTAAAGGCTATATGTAAATAACTATATATTAAGGGTTTTTAAAAATATTTATTATATGAATTGCATGCATATACCACACAGAGTTTTGAAAATTGCTAGGGAAGTTAGGAGGCAGAGGTAAGGAGAGAGAGTATTCCTGCAAACTACTCATTTGCCCCAATTAAATTAAAATCATTAAAATGATTATTAAATTATTAATCATTAAAATGCCCCCAATTTTGAGATGTACTACTGTATGTCCAGAGTAACAGAAAAGTAAGTGACATTGGATCATAGAGAATGTGCAGAGAAATAAATATTAAAAAAGACTGAATGGGTGTCCTTTTGTTGCTATATTTTACCTCATTTAAAATTTATTTAACACAATTCAGCCTCACAAATTCAATTTATGCAGTAATCAAAAGATCTGCCCGAAATGTTTATATAGATTATTTGTGCCTGACTTGTGGTACTGCATTCAGAGCTTACTGTAACTTGACTCTAACATGTTGGTATAATTTTGGTCCTCTTTGAAAATAAAGTATAATAACCAATTAAAGTCTCAGATTAGGTGGCACATATTCTATTATTTTTTTTTTTTTTTTTTTGCTGTGGCAATTGGGGTTAAGTGAGACCAGATTTGAACTCGGGTTCTCCTGACTTCAGGGCTGCTGATCTATCCATTCAAACTTCTTAATTAAAAAGAAAGAACGAAACTTCTTAATGACTGCTATTTGAAGAGTCTGAAGGATTTTTCTTTAAAAAAAGAAAGAAAGCAACAATTTACTTCCTTCACCTATCAGTTTAAATTCCTACATTTGATAACCATTGCTATTCCAGATGAATGATTTGGTGATCAATCAGCATTCTTGTCAGAAAAGAGAAAACAGAAGCCATGAACAAAACTTTGGTATCTAAATGAGATTTAATGAAAAATTTCTTATAGCTAATTGAGTCCTCAGGAAAGTTCTTTTTTAAATGTCTTCCCAGGGGTTCTAAGGATTCTTGTGAAAGAACTATGTTATCTTATAATATAAGGTATACACTTTGGTGCCTTTTAACATTAATTGTTTGAGCAACAACAAAGATAGAAAAGGAGGGCTGGAGGCATTGAGTTTAAGTCCTTTTTTATTTGAACATTTTTAGAATAAAATTCATCTCTAATAACTTTTTAAAAAATCTTCAGTCTCTTAAAAATGTTTTATGATACTCTAATCAGTATTTTTTTAGTATTTCTGCTTTTCTTCATACGTTTAAAATGTCTTTATGCCATAATATATGGTCTTTTTTTGTATGTAATATAGATTTCTTGGTTATCTTTTTAAAAACTTATCCATATTTACCATAGTGTTATCTGAAATGATAAAAGCTACCCTGCTTTTTTGTATTGATTTTGCTCTGCACATCCCTTAAAACAATTTCAAAATATTTATATTTCAAGTGTGTTTCTTGCACATAACATATTTTTTAGATTTTATCTTCTAATGAATTTGACTTTCCTCTTCCATTTTATGTTTGTTCATCCTATTCATATTCACTATTACGAATGTTAATTATGTCTTTTCTTCCATCCTCACCCTACCATCTTTTTTTCCTTCTCTTTGCTTAACCCCTTTTTTTTATATGTAAAAAGAAAGTGGTAAAAGAGGAAGTTTATTTGAAAATTTTCTTCTATAAATGAATCAGTCTGTTTTCCACTATTACAACTATTTTCCCACTTACCCTTTCTAATTCCAATTTTGTACTCTCTTTTACTGTCATTTTTAAGTTATGCTTAACTTGAGATATAATTTGGAGTTTTCTTGCAGAAGATACTTTTCTGATTTGCCATTTCCATACCCTGTTTATGACAAAACTGAATCAAACAGGATCAAGTGATTTGCTCAGTTTCACAAAGCTATTGATTATATATAAGATCAGATGTGAATTCAGGAAGATGAGTCTTCAACTCATTGCCATGTATTACATCTTATTTTATCTTCTTTTTACTGCCTCTCTCCACAATTTTGTTCTTACCAATAGTGAAAATTATTTTTCTTATTACTATTATATAAAATACATCTTACCCTTTTCTTATCTTCCTCTTTCCCATATATTTCTATTGTCTTCTTTTATTTCCTTTTGAATTGAATGTATTTCAATATTAGAATAATTATATGTATAAGCAACTAATTTTTTTAATCTTCTTTTATTGCATTGAGACAAATGTTAGATCTGGAAAATATCTTTTCTCCTCAGACCTTTAGTTTAGCATTCCTCATGCTATGTAGTTGTTATATGAGATACCGATTATTCTCCCCTTCTTCCTTTTTCCCCTGATTGATCTATATTGGAGTTTCTACAGGATAGCAATTATACTGTGAATCCCTGGATTGGTTAAAGGATTATGCTAGTGATTCTCCCCATCCCTTTATAACTGGTGCATTTTAAAGTTTATTGAGGTGTTTTCAGGGGAACTGGCTCCTCTAGATCTAAATTATTACTAACTTCCCACATTTAAAGTGACCCGATTTTATACGACCTTAGTTATGGGAAAACTTCAAATGAAAAAGTCTCAGGAATATCAGTTTCTCCAATCTTCAGGACTTCAGTCCATTTTGTCCAAAATTTTTCTTTATAACCACAGAAGACAGTTCTTTCCTCTCCCTAGTCTTCTCTCTGATACTTGCTTTGAATTGTAGAGGAATCAATAGCTCCCCTTCAGCTGTCAGTTCCCTTGGAATCTTGTTTTTACTTGTTTGGTTTGGCTTAATTAGGCTATTTTACAGCAATAGTTTACCATTGCTTATCCTGTTTGTTTTTTACAACCATACTTTCCAGTGAGATTTCATGCAACTAAAAGTGCACATGTGAAAAGGTACAACCATTGCTGGAGAGGATAGCCAGCTATTTATTGGTCCACCTGAAGAATTGACAGGAAACAATGAACTGTTGTTACTAGTTCACTCCTCACACATAAGCTAATCATAATATTTGCAACCAGGCAGGAAAAGTATGAGAGAGACTTTTCTTGGTCAGTTAGTGCCTCTTGAATTAAGGATATTATGCAGTCACTTGCAGGTAATTAGCAAGAGATCAATGTTAAATTTTCAGTGTGAACATTAATACTTTAGAAATCAGCAAATGAAAAATTAAGGTTTGATTTATTGTTTTCTTGATTGTCTAACATTAAGAAATGTTAATAATATAAAATTATATTATATAAAATTATAAATACTATGAATTAATTTTTATGTAAGTAACCTGTTTTTAAAAACATCTACCAGTATACCTCTGCATCGCTCTATAAACATTGATTTATTTTGTCAGGAGCACATTAGAAGATTCAGAGAATGAAGTCATTACCAGACTGGAGAAATGTGAGTAACTATAGGTTTATAATTTTAATGATAATGATAATGATTGTGAAAAACATATATTTTAAAAGATACTAGAATTTATATAGTGCTTTAAGTTATTGGAAGTGCTTTGTTTTCATCATGTAATTTGAGCTTTACAACATCACTGTCTTGAATGCACAACTTATTTTGGCTCATTAACCAACCAAAAGTTTTTTTTTTTTTTTTTTTAACCACATAGCTAATGGACCAGAAACAATTGTGTATGATCTAAAATCTTTTGGTGGCATTAGAACAGAGTTTGCTCTTTATAAATACTATTGGCTGGTGTCTCCCTTATATTCACATACCCGGAGTAGAGTCTAGACAAGTATCTTGGTTTGGATATTTTTTTCTAATAACTCTCAATTAAGTCCTCAATTTCAGCAAGTTTGTTCTCCCTATATTTAACATCCATCTACTTTACTAGCACAAATCCCTTTGAACTACTTACACAATAAGCTGCTTTTTAAAATTTTGCCTCAATTGTTTTCCTCCTACTTCCCCCATTTCTTACCCCCCTGCAAAGCCAGAATTAGGGTCTTTGTAAGGCTTCAATAATTAAGGCGAGATAAATGGCCATCTTAGTTTTCTTGCCAAAGGGTTTTTAAGAAAGAAGGAAAGTTAGATGCTAGAAAATCAACATCCATGTTATGGCAGTGAGTTCAACTGGTATATACAGATAGAGCCATAAACTCAGATGATGTTTGATAATTGGACCAACCTTGTTATTTGTATAAGCTTGTGATTATAATCACAAGTATTTAACAAGGGAACTATTGGTATCAGCACACTATTTTTTTAGCTGAATATATTCATTAAGTTTTCAAGAGTTTGAATCAGTGAACATAGTGTAGAAAGAAATATCTATGTTACCTTAGAATTGAAAGACAGGGACACACAATTAAAGCTTGGGATATGGTTCATAGATTATTAATGATAGCTGGAAACAACTTTAAAGGTCTTGAGTCTACCCTTCTCATTTTTCAGATAAGGAAACTGTAGAACAGATAGATTAAATAGATTAAATGACTTCCTCAGGGTCATATAACTAATGTCTGAGGAGATATGTTAAGCAGAGATTGTTCTGACTCCAACTTCAGTACCTTGGATAGACCACTCAGTCTGGAGTCATGAAAATTTGAGTTAAATTCCAGCCTCAAGTACTTACAAGCTGTATGTCCTTGGGTAAGTAATTTAACTTCTGTTTGCTTTAATCCACTGGAGAAGCACAAGGCAATCCATTCCAAGGCTTTTGCCAATTAAATTCTACAGACAATATTGTCCATAGAATCCTGAAGATTTGGAGATGACTGAATGACCAAAAAACCCACAAATATACTATAATACTCTTTAACTAAGAGATATAAAAATCAACAGGACAGAATTAATCTCTGAAGATGTAGAAATAAATAAATGACACCCATGTGACAGAACACATAGAAATAAGAGAGGAGAAAATAAAAAAGATTCAAGACAGAATTTTGGAAAGTGTCCACATTTAAGGGATCCAGGTATGAGAAAGGGACAGAGAAGGAAAAAAAAAGGACTAATCAAATAATTAGGAGAACTAAAATATAACATTATTGGACAAGTTATTTCAAGAATAAAAGGAGTGATCAATAGTGTTAGGGGACAGGGCAGACCAAGGGAGAAGGGAGATTCTAAAAAGATTTTGGTACAGTAATGTTTTAACATTGTTACAGGGACACAAAGAGAGAGATGATTGGAAAGAAAGAGCAATCAGACCAAATTTCCAAGATAGTCTTTTCCCTGGTTATGATTTTAACCTAATAAGCCTTCTAGTAACACCTATGCTAGACCAATTAAAGTTTTACTGAGTTTACTAGACTCTGACCTTAGTTAACATAAATGTTAATAGTTCCTTCTTTTTACAGGGCATTGCCAATGTTCTTTTCACTTGGGAACCACAAAATACTGGAATCATTCTCACATGTTTCCCAAACATAACTTTTTATTGAGGTATTAATGATTTCAGTCACTGTATTGTTGAAAAAATCAACAGCAACAGAGGGTTGAAGGACCAGTTCCTTTGAAGAAGTTTCTCACATATGATTTCTAGAGCATGAAGAAGGTTTATAAGTTTTATAGCTACCCAAGAAAATATATTCCCTTTAGAAATTCATAAATTCATCCAAGGAATTTTAAAATGGAACATGAAGTGAGAAACAACCCTTAGATTCTTTTATAACACATTTTTGCCATCTAATCTTGTTTAAATATTCCTGAAATGATGCAAAGATATGTAGACCAGTACATATATGTAGATCAAATATAGGCAAAAGAATGGAAACAAAACACCTTTAATAAAACATTTTCATGATAGTGGAAGTAAAAAATTGTAAAAAAAAAAAAAACTTTAGTCTGCTTTTACTATGAAGAAAATGGATATTTACAACTTGCAAATACATATCTTTATATAACTATTCTTGCGTGACTTGAAGCTAAAATTTCTTCTTAGTGAATTTCACCTTCCAACATTAATGTACTTATTTTAGGGTTTTACATACTGATTTACTGATATTACTTGATTTAGAAGAGAAAAAAAAATGATATGTTACTACACAAAGTCTTTATCTCCTCTTTGTGATATGAGAACAATTCTAGCAATAAATTGATAAAAATAAAATGGACTACCTTGATAACACACAAATACCAAAGCCTCATCTATACAAATCATGTCTCATTAAATGGAGTCCAATCTGTATTTCTTTTATAACTAGAGAGCTGTCAGAATTCCATGCAAGGATTTCATGGTGTGACTTAGGAGCAATTGTGTTTCACATAAGATAGACTTAGCTGAATCCTGCATCACTGCTAAGTCTTTGCAAGATCTTTTTACCTAATTTGATCTCTTCACTCACCCCTAACTTTAATGAAAAACGTACACTTGTAAATGTTTTATTATTTTTTTTAAAGTTCTTACTCTCTACAAAGTTTCCCAAGGCAATAAAAATCCACAGCTTGGGTAAGGGACCATGGAAGAATTTTTATTTCACCTTCAGGTGAAAGGGGGAAGAAGCACTAAGAGGATATGCAATTATCACCTGGTCATTTTATACCACTATTATAGTATATATATATATAGTCACAACACATTCTAAATGCAAGCTTAGACTTATTCTCTCAGTATTTACATACTGTGTTTGCATGCATGTGTGCATATGTGTGTATGTTAGTGGTAGTGTTCCCAAAGCCCAAATCTTTCCTTGCTGCAAAAGGCCCAGCAGGACCCTGAGGACAGAGGCAGCTCCAAAGCTGCAAAGCCCTGCAGGGTATACAGTCACATGGAACTATAAGACTGTGGCTGTCAGTCAAAGAATCATTAGCAATGAACGGGAGGCAGCAAAGCTTGGTATGTTGTCATCGCACTGTAAGAAGGTTGGCCATGGACCAAATTAGCTTGCTTAGGGAGTGTGAATCAAAATGACATGTAATCTGAATGTTAATGAACATTTTCTCTTGCTTCAGGCTTCACATTCTATCCAGAAACCTGTCATCTGGAAGACATTATCTTCCCTTCTCTTTGTCTTTTTGGTATACCGTTTTAAGATTACAGAAAAAGTTTGTATGTGGAGGGATTGGAAACTTAAACCAGAAATACTTGGACAATTGTTATTTGGTGAATTCTACAATCATGACAACCATGGCCCTGCTTCCCACATTAATATTTACAAATGGAGATGCTTTCAAGATAGCAACAACTTTAGGGAGTTACTTTCAATGACTGCATTTTTCAATTTATAACCATTCTCAACTCAGCCCAATGTATTTTCAACTGAGGTACCTGGGTGGCATGGTGGATAGTGCTACTTTTAGAATCAAGATCAACTGAGTTCAAATTCAATCTCAGACATGTAGCAGTTGTGTGACTTATCCAAATCACTTACACTCATTCAGTCTAGATTTCATCTTCTGTTGAATGGTTGTACTAAGACAAACTCCATAAAAGGTTTGGGATTTTTTTTAAATTAAATTATTTAATACATGCAAAGTATTTTGCAAGTCTTAAAACTTTTTATTATATTTCTCTAAGGTTTATAAAATATTTTAATTCATTACTTCATTCAATCCTCACAACAATGTTGTAAGGTAAATATTAATATTTATGTGTATATAAATGAACAAATACACATATAACTATATACATGCCTGTCTAGGCTAACTAGCTAATTGCAGGAAGGATGAAACTAGGTATTGCACCAGATAAAATGCTGGATTGGAGTTAGGACAGACCTGAATTCAAATCTAGCTTCAGAAACTTAATAGCTCCATGACTCTAGACAATCACATCACCTTTTTTCCTCAGTATCTTCATCTGTAAAATGGGGATAATAATACCAGTTACTACTCTGACTGTAGTGAAAAACAAATAAGTTGATGCTTTTATATTGCTTAGCATAGGGCCTGAAACATAAAAATCACTATGTAAATATTATCATCATCATTAAAGATTAATATTATTATTATCTTGTTTGAACAAAATTATTTATGTTGTCTCATTTTGACCTGTTCTTTGGGAACAAGGACTATGCCTTTTTTTGTATTCTCTATTTTTTTGTGTAGCTTAGTAAAATAAATACAAATAATTCTAGTTATACTTTGATTATGGGAATAGGAAGTTTTTGTTATATAAATAAATCAGTTAGTGAGGATTTGTTAGATACCCATACTGTGCTAGGCACAAAGATATAAAACATTCCCTGTCATCAAGCTTATATTCTATTGAGAGAGACAATATGTACATATATAGGTATATATACACATATACTGAATATGCAAAATAATATTGAGTATGCAATAAAATTGGGGTGAAAAAAGGTTGCCAGCTATCACCATTACTATTCTTAATTGTATTAGAAATGTTAGCTTTGGCAGCAAGAGAAGAAAAAGAGATTAAAGGAATTAGCATAGGCAATGAAAAAAAATCAAATTATAACTCTTGGCAAATGATATGATGTTATACTTAAAGAACATTACAGAATCAACTAAAAATTACTAGAAATAATCCACAACTTTAGCAAGGTTGCAGGAAATAAAATAAATCCACAGAAATCATCAGCATTTTTATATATTACCAATGAACTCCAGCAGCAAGAGATACATTGAGAAATTCCATTTTAAAAAACACATCGATAATATAAAATATTTGGGAGTCTACCTGCCAAAGCAAAATCAGAACTAAACACTTTCCACTCAAATAAAGTCAGATCTAAACAATTGGGAAAATATCAAGTTCTCTTGGGTAGATTGAGCAAATATGATTAAAAAATGACAATACTACTTAAATGAATTTACTTATTTAGTGCCATACCAATCAAGTTCTCAAAAAATTGTTTTACATATCTAGAGAAAATAATAATGAAGTTCATATAGAAAAACAAAAGGTCAAGAATTTCAATGGAATTAATGAAAAAAATGCAAATGAATGTGACCTAGCTGTGCCAGATTTAAAACTATCTTTCAAAGCAGCATTCATCAAAACCATTTGGTATTACCTAAGAAATAGAGTAGTCAATCAGTGGAATAGGTTAGACCCACAAGACAACATAGCCAATAGCTATAGTAATATAGTGTTCGACAAACCCAAAGACCCCAGATTTTGGGATAAGAACACTCTATTTGACAAAAACTAAAGAGAAAACTAGTATGGAAGAAACTAAGCATTGACCCACACCTAATGCCATATACCAAGATAAGGTCAAAATGGGTTCCTGATCTAGACATAAAGAGTGATAATATAAGCAAATTAGAAAAACATAAGATAATTTACCTCTCAAATCTTTGGAGGAGTAAGGAATTTGTGACCAAAGAAGAACTGGAGATCATTATTGATCATAAAATAAATAATTTTGATTATATTAAGTTAAAAAAGGTTTTGTACAAACAAAATGAATGCAGACAAGATTAGAAGGGTAGAAATAAAGTGGGAAAACATTTTTATATTCATAAGGCCTCATTTCTAAGCTTTTATGAGAATTTATAAGAATTTAAGCAATTCTCCAATTGATAAGTGGTCAAAGGAAATAAACAGAAAAATTTCAGATCAATAAATTAAAATGGTTTCTAGTCATTTAAAAAAATATTCATGTGATCACTATTGATCAGAGAAATGCAAATTAAGACAACTCTGAGATATCACTATGCACGTCTCAGGTTGGCTAAGATGACAAGAAAAGATAATGTAATGATGAATGTTGGAAGGGGTGTGGGAAAACTGGGGCAGTGATACATTGATTGGTGTAATTATGAATGGATCCAACCATTCTGGAGAACAATTTAGAAATATGCTTAAAAAATTATCAAACTGTGCATATCTTTTAAGCAATATTTCTATTAGGCTTATATTCCAAAGAGATATTATATGATGGAAAGAGTCCTACATGTGCAAAAATGTTTGTGGCAGCCCTTTTTTGTAAGGCAAGAAACTGGACACTCAATGGATGCCTCTCAGTTGGAGAATGGCTGAATAAGTTATGCTTTATGAATGTTATGAAATATTACTATTCTGTAAGAAATGATCAGTAGGATGATTTCAGAGAGGATTGGAGAGATTTACATTAATAGCTGCTAAGTGAAATGAGTAGAACCAGGAGATCATTGTACATGGCAACAAGAAGATTATATGATGATCAGTTCTGATGGACTTGACTCCATAATTCAGACCAGTTCCCATGGTCTTGTGATGAAGAGAGCCATTTACACTTGGAGAGAGGACTATGGGAGCTAAGTGTGATTCACAACATAGCATTTTCACTTTTTGTTGTTGTTTGCTTGTTTTTTATTTTCTTTCTCATTTTTTTCCTGTTTGAAAGAAGCCAGGGAAATTTTTAAAAAGTTGAGACATGAATGGGAAACAGAAATGTGGGCAACAGCCACTACAAAGTCATTTACTGGGAGAAAATTACTGCATATGTGAAGCCCCCATATAAGCCAATGTACCTAGAAACTAGACTATATAGAGTGTAATAAAGATTAAGAAGACTACAAAGGTAGGAAAGGGAAAGGTTTGGGGCAATACTGTTTTTTAAAAGATTGAAAATCATTTGGGGCAGGAGGTAAAGAATTTAAATGCTAAACAGTAGTAAGCTATCCTTGGTGTTTAAGGGTAGGAATGACAGGTTCAGCTCCATCCATTAGGAGAGTAGCTTTGACAACTGTTTGGAAAACAGGATGATTGCAAAGGTGGATATATTTCGTAGTGAATTGTTCTATTGTAAATTTTTTTTTCCAGCTGCTTTTTGCCAACATCGTTTTTATAAGTCTTAAGAATGATTCAAGGTTTCATAGTAAAATAAATATTTTTCTCTTTACATTTCTTCTAAGTTCAAACATTTCAGTGACTCAGTGTGGGAAAATCTAAAATAAACCATTTTAAACATAATAATGGCAAGTGAAATTTGAAATCTGAGTGTGAAGCACTTCTTCTAGCATAATCTATAGAATAAAAGTTTCCTTGATCCATTCAACTGTTAGTGCTCATTCTCTCAAGTTGTCTTGTATTTAACCACATTATTTATATGTATATTTGTTCCATTTTTGTTTATATTGTATAAAACTATGTACTTGTTGTCCAACCTTGATTAATATGTTAATTTCTTGGGAGTAAAGATTGCATCATCCTTTTTTTTTTTTCTGTTCTCAACACTTCCCATACTACTTGAAACATATTTGAAGCATAACGATGCTTATTGATTGAGTAATTGAGTGTGATTATCCCCAAAATGAGTAAAAATAGAAGAAAATTGTTCCTTATGATTAGAGGAAACTACAATGAATCACAAAAATCAGTCACTCTGTTACTCAGTACAAAGACATAGTGGCATATCACCTAGCTTTTTATTCCTCTTTCTCTGCTATGGAAATAACACAAGACTTAATGATAGCTCAGTAAAATGCATTATTTTAGAAACAAACTGAGAAAATAAAGGGTATAGAAATGTTTTTTTTTTTTTTAAACTGAAAACTCCAGGTCAAAGTTGAAGCAGTTTTATTTGTCCTTGACATTGTTTCCTCCAGTGGGAAAGGTTCAAAATATTAGAAAAGTTATTCCAGCTTAAATCTCTAGATAAAATTAGAATTAGAAAGTGTATATATATAAAACAATGTTTCATGAACCAAGATCTTAGTTGGGAATCTGGAAATCCACGTTCAGTTTAAAGCATGGTTGCTAAACAGTTGTGTGATCTTTAAAAAGTTGCTTTGCCTTCTCTAAGTTAAGGTTTCTTCATGTGAAAAATAAGAGCTTTGGATTAGAGAATGACTAAAATCCCTTTCAAACATGATATTCTGATTTTCCATTTCTAAATGAAAAATTAAGGGAAAATGAGAATTTCCTCAGCATTTATTGGGTTTTTACAAGTTCAATATTTAATTAGCAAAAGTTCAAAGTTTACTTGAAATAGATCAGTTAAAACAGATAATCCTAAATCCTAAAATCCTTCCATTTCTATAGTTGTCTGACCTTTACTTGTAAGATGTATAAATTAGATTTTTCCTTCATTTTTAAAGGATTCATAAAGACTGAGTGTACAGAGTTTACATATATGCATAGACTTACATACCTACATATATAACACACACATACTTACATTGCTTGAGCTGAGTTTAAATTCAAACCCAGGATATCCATTGTTCTTTCCACTATATTACATTAGCATAGCATATCTAAACAATATTTTTTTTGGTAGAAAAACCACATAGGTACAAGTTACAATGGAGATACAGCTGGAAGGTTTCTTAGAGATCATCTTTAATCTCATTAATTTTTCAGAAATGAAAATAAAGATCCAGAAAATTAAACAATGTTTCCAAAGTTCCTGGCTCAACTAGGTAGCAGAACTAGAATTTGTAGTGAGGATCTCCTATCCCAGAACCAACACGTTAAGAATTCAATGTGATAAAAAATTTGTTGATTTCTCTATTCATTGATCTCTTTCATTTTGTAGGTTCAATCCTTTCATCTTCAATGTGAATGCTATTCTTAATTTTTAACATTTCTATCAAATGAACAATATATAAATGAAAAAAGATCAAATTAGTTTTTGTTACATTAAATGGTACATTCAAAATAAGTCATTCTGTTTTTTTTTCTAAAAAACATAACATACAACAAAATTTTGTCTCAAAAATAAGAGAAATGAATTTACATCATAAGAAAACAGCATAAAACTTGACAGTCAAAAAAATTTTAATAACATTTCTAGATAAAATTGGAAGAAAGACCAAAAGACAGATTTTTCCAATATTTCTATAAAACCTATTCTTATTTTGGACAGTGGATTCACCCATTTTTATTCCAATACAGCAGTAACTGATTGACTGTAGAAGAAAGTGAGGATTAAACTCACAAAATGGAGAAAAAATGTCTGCACCAGACAAATAAAATCAAGAAGAAATCAGTGCAGGAGGTCTGTAAAATTTGGTTGGTAATCAGCTAGGAACATAGAGCAGTAGCAGAAGTGGTCCTGACTCCAGGTCAAGAGTGTCTGGAGTATTTAGTATAGAGACAATAAATGAGTTATATAACTGATCAGGAGATTACAAGGAACCATTTACATGCACTATATTAAGGATTTGTCACTATTTGATATTTCTATTTCCCTTATGCAATTCTAGGATATTGAAGAGTTCATGTGATCAATTACCAGGGAATAGGGGACAAGGTCACAGTTCCAGGGCCACAAAGAGAGCTTGTGCTTATTGATATAGGAGAGCAGTGTCCTTTTCTGAATAAAGACCAGAATACAAACCAGAAGAGCAGTAACCACACTTGTCCTGGGATCTCACTACCTCAAAAGGTCTGAAAACTTTCAGATCTCTAAAAATAGTGCTGAAAATAGCAACCCACAAAAGAAAAAAAACAAAAATTAAGACACTTTCTAACTTTAGGTGACAAAAGCCCACCTTTAATATAAAATTCTAAGTCAAGAAATATCGGGGCAGAGCCAAGATGGCGGAGAAGGCACACATGACTTTCAATGCTCCTCTCCTACCCTCACTATCAATATTATATTCAGCCTTAAAAATAGTGCTTGATGACTACAACTCATAAAGATTAGAAGTACAACTCACCAGTCAAAGATAATCTGGAATATCACCAGAAAAGGTTTGTGCTGAGGGGCTTGGGAAAAGATCAGTGCAGGCAGGGAGAGAACTAGAGGCAGACAGAATGAAACCCCAAACCGGAAGTAAGAGCACAGATCACAGCACAAGATTGCAGCCCCAACTCACAGTATGGTGCTTTTCCTTGGGGCAGCTGCAAACCTGCACAGCAGGGAGGCACAGCCTGGTACAGCCTCTAATCTGAACAGTAAGGGGCTCTGCTTGGGGCAATAGAGCTTCCGCAGGGTGCTCCACTGGGCACTTCCATAGATCAGCCTGTGCTAAATCATCTCTGGTTAGGTGGAGGGGAAACTTTTACTCAGAGAACTCCCATACCTCCAAGCCAGAACCTGGTTTACACCTCTCTCTCTACTCTGCAGAGGAAGCTGGTAACACCCTTGCCCTGAAGGCATATTCTAAAGGCTCCAAATAATGAATTAAAAAATTGAAAGGAAGGTCAATAGCTTCTACATAGAAAAAGAGCAGGTCTACAACCCCTAAGAGACTAATAGAAAACAGTCACCAGACAATACCCCAAAGGGGAATGTTACCTGTCCTCTTTTACATAATGCTCTCATAGAAGACACATAAAAGTCTCAAAAGAGAGTTAGAAGAAAAATGGGGAAAGGAAAGAGAAGCTTTGAAATATGAATTGGAAAAGGTAAAAATTTCCCAGGAAATTTAGGGAAACAGAATTTGTGAATTGGAAAAAAGTAAAAAAAAATCCCTGGAAAGTAAGATTTGTGAATTGAAAAAGACAAAGAACTCTCAAGAAAATAGGATCTGTGGATTGGAAAAAGAAAATAATTCACTAAAAAAAAAAAAAAAAAAAAAAAAAAATTAGTGACATGGAAAAAAAGTCCAAAGCGCAAAACAATTCATTTAAAAACTCAATTGGACATATACAAAAAGAAATAAAAAAAGCTAATGAAGAAAATAATTCATTAAAAATCAGAACTGAACAAATAGAAACTAATGATTCATTGAGACAGCAAGAATCAGTCAAGCAAAACCAAAAAAATGACAAACTGGAAAAAACCATGAATTATCTACTTGCAAAAACTACAGACTTGGAAAAAAGATCTAGGAGAGATAACCTGAGGATCATTGGTCTTTCCGAAAATTATGATGAAAAAAAGAGCCTAGATACTATTTTACAAGAAATCATCAAAGAGAACTGTCCAGACGTAATATAATCAGAAGGTAAAATAGGCATTGAAAGAATTCATTGAACACCTTTAGAAAAAGACCCAAAAATAAAAACTCCAAGGAATATTGTGGCCAAATTTCAGAACTATCAGATTAAGGAAAAAAAAATATTACAAGCAGCCAGAAAAAAAACAATTCAAATACCAAGGTGCCACAAGAAGGATCACCCAAGATCTGGCTGCCTCCACATTAAAGAATCGAAGGGCCTGGAATCTGATATTCCGAAAGGCAAAAGAACTTGGAATGCAACCAAGAATAAACTACCCAGCTAAGCTGAGCATTTTGTTCCAGGGAAGAAGATGGACATTTAATGAAACAGATGAATTCCATTAGTTTCTAAGGAAAAAACCAGAACTAAACAAAAAATTTGATCTCCAACCATAGGACTCAAGAGATGCAGAAAAGGTAAAAGGAACTCTTGAGAATTGTATTTTTGTTGTGGATATACAAAAAGGACTACATGTATAATTTCATTTTACTGATGTAACATAAAAAAGGGAAGTAGAAATGGAAAAAGGGATAATGTCAGAAAAGGGGGAAAGGGAGGACAAAAAGAAGGAAACTACATCCCACGAAGAGGCAAAGGAAACTTATCATATCTGAGGGAACTTAGAGAGGGGGAAGAACATTGTGCAACTCTTACTCTCATCAGAGTTGGTTCAGAGAAAAAATAATTGACATACTTGTTTTACAGAAAATCCTCTCTTGCCTCATTAAAAAGGGGGAGAGGAAAAGGGAAAAGAAAAAGAGTAATAAGGAAAGGGTACAAGAAAGGGGAAGAGATTCAAAGTGGGGGAGGGACGGATCCTAAAGACGGTGAGCATCATGATACAAGTGGATCACATAAGTTTAAAACCAGGAAAGAGGGTTGGGGGGGTGCAAGTACAAGAAAAACATAATCTGAGGATATTAGGATGGCAGGAAATACAGAATTAGTTATTTTAACCGTAAATGTGAATAGGATGAACTCTCCCATAAAGCGGAGGTGGATAGCAGACTGGATCAAGTCAGAACCCTACAATATGTTGTTTACAAGAAACACATTTAAAGCAGGGAGATACACACAGAGTAAAGGTTAAAGGCTGGAGAAGAATCTATTATGCTTCAGGTGAAGTCAAAAAAGGAAGGATAGCCATCTTTATCTGAGATCAAGCAAATGCAAAAATTGATCTAATCAAAAGAGATAAGGAAGGAAACTATATCTTGCTAAAGGGTAGCATAGACGACAAAGCAATATCAATACTAAACATATAGACACTAAGTGGTATAGCATATAACTTCCTAAAGGAGAAGTTTAGAGAGTTGCAAGAAGAAATAGGCAGCAAAACTGTAATAGTGGGAGATCTCAACCTTACACTCTCAGAATTAAACAAACCAAACCACAAAACAAATAAGAAAGAAATTAAAGAGGTAAACATAATATTAGAAAAACTAGGTAAGATAGATCTTTGGAGAAAACTGAATGGAGACAGAAAGGAATATACTTTCTTCTTAGCAGTTCATGGAACCCATTCAAAAATTGACTATATATTAGAACATAAAAACCTCAAAATTAAATAAAAGAAGGCAGAAATAGTAAATGCTTTCTTTTCAGATCACATTCAACAAAAACTTAGGGGTAAATAGATCAAAAAGTAATTGGAAACTAAACAGTCTCAAGTTAAAGAATGATTGGGTGAAACAGCAAATTATAGACACAATTAATAATTTCACTCAAGATAATGAAAATGATGAAACATTATATCAAAATTTGTGGGATGCAGCCAAAGCTGTAATAAGAGGAAATTTTATGTCCTTAGAGACTTACCCGAATAAAACAGAGAAAGAAAAGATCAATGAATTGGGCTTGCAAGTAAAAAAGCTAGATAAAGGCCAAATTTAAAACCCCCAATCAGATACTAAATTTGAAATTCTAAAATTAAAAGGGGAAATTAATAATATTGAAAGTAAAAAAAATCTGTTGAACTAATAAATAAAACTAAGAGTTGGTTCTATGAAAAAGCCAATAAAATAGATAAGCCTTTGGTAAATCTGATTAGAAAAAGGAGGGAGGAAAATCAAATTAGTAGTCTTAAAAAAGAAAAGGGAGAACTTTCCACCTATGAAGAGAGATTAGAGAAATAATGAGTCACTTTGCCCAACTTTATGCCAATAAATTTGATAACCTAAGTGAAATAGATGACTACCTCCAAAAATATAAGCTTCCCAGATTAACAGAGGAGGAAGTACATTGCTTGAATAGCCCCATTTCAGAAAAAGAAATAGAACAAGCTATTAATCATCTCCCTAAGAAAAGATCCCCAAGACCAGATGGATTTACATGTGAATTCTATGAAACATTTAAAGAACAAATGGCCCCAATGCTGTAATGGGCTGAGGCTTGATTTGATGCACTGAGATCCCAAGCACGTGAGGCTAAATAGTAATTGGACCATACTCTATTAATATACATGCTTGGAGAAAGAATGGCCCGCACCCACTCTCTGTGCCAGTCCTGATGTGTTATATAGGATATGACGATTTTGGTGGGTGGAGGCAGAGGGGCAGGAAGAGAAGTGAGGAAAGAAGGCTGGCTGGCTTCTGGTCTGGCTGGCTTCTTGACTCAGCTGCACACATTGAGATTGTGAACCCTTCTTCACCTCTGATCCCCTTTCACCTCCAATCCATCTTCACCTCTACTGAGAATAAAGATTGAAGATTTTCCCTTAACCTAAATTCCTGAGTCCGACTGATTTTAAAATATGCAGTCATCACATTTTGCTCCCAATGTGGGGCTGTTTTTCATTCCCTGTTGCAAAACTGTCCATTCATATCTTTTATAAGGCTCAGCTAAGTTAATGTTAGGCACTGCAAAGGCAAATCTTTTCATATCTTCCTCATCCAGAGGGATAGAATGGAAACAATCCTTAATATCTATGACCCAAAGAGGCCATTCTCTAGGCAATTGAGTAGGAGATGGAAGTCCAGGCTGAAGAGTTCCCATAGTTTCCATCTGTTCATTCACTTTTCTTAAATCTGTTAACATCCTCCATTTTCCAGATTTCCTTTTTACAACAAACACTGGGGAATTCCAAGGACCTAGAGAAGGTTGTAAGTGTCCTTGGTCAAGCTGCTCCTGTACCATATCTAATAAAGCCTGAATTTTATCACTATCTAAGTGCCACTGTTCTACCACACTGGTGTATCAGTTTTCCATTGGATAGGAACAGGTGAAAGTGTTGGCAGGCCTTCAACAGCAGCAGTGCTTAAAAAAATAATGAAGTACTCATTTTTAACCCTAATTTCTGTAAAACGTCTTTTCCATACAGATTGATGGGGATTTTTTTCAACTATAAAAGGAGTAAAAACTCCTGTTTTGCCCTCAAAAGTCCATCCCCTAGGGGCAGCACTAACTTCAGCTGCTATTGATCCTCCTATGCCAAGCATGTAGGTGTCTGCTTTAATCGTTGGCCAGTGACTAGGCCAGTTGCCACCTCTAATGATTGTATGATCTGCACCTGTGTCTACCAATGCTTCTAGTGGTAGGCCATTTATATAGATCGTGAACATAGGTTGGTCAGCTGTTACAGCTGCTGTCCAGTAAATTCCTGGATTTTGTGGTCTGGAGTCAGAATCTGGGTGCCTATCACCAGGTTGCTTATTAGGATTCTATATGAGTAAACCTGATGCTACTACTTCTCCTGGGTGATACACATTGTCTTCCTGTATTAGTGACTGGGATATTATCTACACATTCCCCAGTTTCCCACATCAGTGTGTGGATGGACACTGTTTTATATGTACAAAAAGGAGGTGAAATGGTCAAGCCTACTGTGCCTGGAGGCAAGGGATCCATAGGCTGGAGAGGAACAGATTTCACCTCTCCAGGGGATATCTCAGTTGTCCGAAATGCATACAACTCTATTCTCCCTAATTGTAATCCCTTTCTCCCATCAGGTTGCTTCCTGGCTGATTGATTGTGTAATCCCTTTCTCCCATCATATGGCTTCCTGGCTGATTGGTCATGTCTGGGTATTGGTCTTCTAGGCACTCTCTGGATGCACCACTGGCTGCCATCATGCCCCAAGTGTTTTTTGCCTGGGGCCCTGGGGCTGGGCCCCTCATCCCGTTTCCCTGAACCTGTCTACATTCTGAGGCCCAATGGAAGCCTCTGTTGCATTTTGGACATGGGGTATTGCGTCTTGTTCTCCCACCCTGTTTTCTCATTCTGTCTCTATGCCAATATTGAACTTTCAGACATGATAAGGTTGTTGTAGGACTTGAAAATCCTCAGGAATCATTGGATTCTCTGAGAAATGATAAGACTGTTACAGGACTTCAAAATCTGCTGGAATCATTGGATTCCCTAACACATAAAAAGACTTTTGCAGGACTTCAAAAACTTGGAAGGATCATTGGATTCCCTGACATGTGAAGCAATGGACAATAGATTGGTTTTGGACTATGTCTTGGCTGCTGAAGAAGGCATTTGTGTGATTGTTGTTTACATACCCTCCTTGTAGGACTTCTGATGATCTTTTACAACACCATGTTGATTTATATTGTTTGCTATTCTGCTACTTGCATGTCCAATTCATGTTTGTTAAACCACATTGAGCCTGCACTGATTAAGTGGAGGGTCATCACTAATAGCCTCTGCGTTATTGCTATGTGCTTGTGTAATACCTCCCATGCTGATGGGTTTGTGTATAAGACCCTTCAGCCCAGAAACCCACTAGCAACCCCCACTTCCCTTTGGTGCTTTTCTTCTCCCTTCCTGAGATGTTGGGGAGGGTGTGATCATCTCCTTTTTAGTGCTTTCACCTTCCTTCCTGAGAATTCGGGGGGGTCATGATCACCTCCTTTTCGGTGCTTCACCTCCTTTCCTGAAAAGTCAGGGAGGGTGTGATCACCTCCCCTTGGAGGCTCTGACCTCCCTGAAGAGTCAGGAATGGCATGACCACTTGTGTTCTAAAACAAAACAAAGCAGGAGATATAATGGGCTAAGACTTGAGTTGATGCACTAAGGTCCCAAGCACATGAGGCTAAATAGTAATGGGACCATACTCTATTAATATATATGCTTGGAGAAAGAATGGCCCCTGCCCACTCTCTGTGCAAATCCTCATGTGTTGTATAGGAAATTACGATTTTGGTGGGTGGAGGCAGAGGGGCAGGAAAAGAGGTGGAGAAAGAAGGCTGACTGGTTTCTGGTCTGGCTGGCTTCTTGACTCAGCTGCACACATTGTGATAGTGAACCCCTCTTCACCTCTGTTCCCCCTTCATCTCTGATCCTTCTTCACCTCTACTGAGAATAAAGATTGAAGGTTTTCCCTTAACCTGAATTCCTGACTGCTGCTGATATTGAAATATGTGATCATCACACAATGCTATATAAATTATTTGAAAAAATAGGGAATGAAATAGTCCTACAAAATTCCTTTTATGACACAGACATGGTACTGATAACTAAACCAAGTAGGTTGAAAACAGAGAAAGAAAATTATAGAACAATCTTCCTAATGAATATTGATGCTAAAATCTTAAATAAGATATTAGCAAAAAGATTAGAGAAAATCATGCCCAGGATAATGCACTATGATCAAGTGGGATTCATACCAGTAATGCAGGGCTGGTTCAATATTAGGAAAACTATCAGGATAATTGGCCATATTAATAACCAAATTAACAAAAAATAATATGATCATCTCAATAGATGCAGAAAAAGCATTTGATGAAATCCAACATTCACTCCTATTAAAAATACTCGAGATTATAGGAATAAATAGACTTTTCCTTAAAATAATCAGCAGCATCTATTTTAAACCATCAGTAAGCATCATATGTAATGGGGAAATACTGCAACCATTCCAAATAAGATCAGGAGCAAAACAAGGTTGCCCACTATCACCGTTACTATTCAATATTGTATTAGAAATGCTAGATTTGGCAATAAGAGTTGAGAAAGAGATTAAAGGAATTAGAGTTGGCAATGAGGAGACCAAATTATCACTCTTTGCTGATGATATGATGGTATACTTAGAGAACCCCAGAGATTCTACTAAAAAAATATTAGAAATAATCCACAACTTTAGCAAAGTTGCAGGATATAAAATAAACCCACATAAATCATCAGCATTCTTATATATCACTAACAAAATCCAACAGTCAGAGTTACAAAGAGAAATTCCATTTAAACTACTGATAGTATAAAATACTTAGGAATCTATCTGCCAAGGGAAAATCAGAGACTTTATGAGCAAAACTACCAAACACTTTTCACACAAATTAAGTCTGAATTAACCAACTGGAAAAATAGTAAATGCTCTTTGATGGGGTGAGCAAATATAATAAAGATGACAATACTACCTAAACTAATCTATTTGTTTAGCACTATACCAATCAGACTCCTAAAAAATATTTTAATGACCAAGAAAAATAACAACAATATGGAAAAACAAAAGGTCAAGAATTTCAAGAGAATTAATGAAAAAAAAATCAAATTAAGGTGGCTTAGCTGTACCAGATCTAAAATTATATTATAGAGCAGCAGTTACCAAAACCATTTGGTATTGGCTAAGGAATAGATTAGTTGATCAGTGGAATAGGTTAGGTCCAAAGGACAAAACCATCAATAACTATAGCAATCTTGTTTTTGACAAACCCAGAGACCCAGCTTTTAGGATAAGAACTTACTATTTGACAATAATTGCTGGGGAAATTGGAAACTAGTATGGCAGAAACTAGGCATCAAACCACACTTAACACCATACACCAAGATAAGGTCAAAATGGTTTCATGACCTAAACATAAAGAATGAGATTATAAATAAATTAAAGGAACACAGGATAGTTTACCTGTCAGGCCTGTGGAAGAAGAAGGAATTTATGACCAAATAAGAACTAGAGATCATTACTGATCACAAAATAGAAAATTTTGATTATATCAAACTGAAAAAGTTTGTGCAAACAAAACCAATGCAGACAAGATTAGAAGGGAAGCAATAAACTGGGGAAATATTTTTGCAGTCAAAGGTTCTGATAAAAGACTCATCTCTAAAATATTTAGAAAATTGACTCTAATTTATAAGAAATCAAGACATTCTCCGATTGATAAATGGTCAAAGGATATGAATAAACAATTCTCAAAGAAATTGAAACTGTTTCTAGCCATATGAAAAGATGCTCCAAGTCATTATTATTCAAAGAAATGAAAATTAAGACAACTCTGAGATACCACTACACACCTGTCAGAATGGTTAAAATAACAGGGAAAGATAATGTGAAATGTTGGAGGGGATATGGGAAAACAGGGACACTAATACATTGTTGTTGGAATTGTGAATATATCCAACTATTCTGGAGAGCAATTTGGAACTATGCTCAAAAAGTTATCAAACTGTGCATACCCTTTGATTCAGCGGTGCTATTACTGAGCTTATACCCCAAAGAGATCACAAAGAAGGGAAAGGGATCTGTATGTGCATAAATGTTTGTGGGAGCCCTCTTTATAGTGGCCAAAAACTGGAAACTGAGTAGATGCCCATCAATTGGAGAATGGCTGAATAAATTTTGGTATATGAATACTTTGGAATATTATTGTTTAGTTAGAAATGATCAACAGGATGATTTCAGAAAGGCCTGGAGAGACTTACACGAACTGATGCTGAGTGAAAGGAGCATCCAGGAGATCATTATATACTTCAACAACAATACTATATGATGATCAATTCTGATGGACCTGGCCATCTTCAGCAATGAGATGAACCAAATCAGTTCCAATGCAGCAGTAATGAATTGAACTAACTTCGCCCAGTGAAATAACTCTGGGAGATGACTAAGAACTATTACATTGAATTTCCATTCCCTATATTTTTGCCCACCTGCATTTTTGATTTCCTTTACAGGCTAATTGTACAATATTTCAGAGTCTGATTCTTTTTGTATAGCAAAATAATGGTTTGGTCATGTATACTTATTGTGTATCTAATTTCTACTTTAATATAATTAACATGTACTGGTCATTCTGCCATCTAGGGGAGGGGGTGGGGGGAAGGAGGGGAAAAATTGGAACAAAAGGTTTGGCAATTGTCAATGCTGTAAAATTACCCATACATATAACTTGTAAATAAAAAGCTATTTAAATAAATAAATAAATAAAAGAAAGTCAACAGAGAGCATACATGTGGAACCTGTTGTATATGATATATAAAATGATATCCATTTCCATTTGGTTAAGTAGAAGATGTTTCAAGCCCACGAACCTATGAAACATATCAGTTTGTACCATGAGATTGAGATAACCTGGTACAAAGGTATTGTGCTTCATTATATATTCCTTCTCTGCAAATAAACACTGAGTCCATGGCAAAACTGTCTTGCCTAACAAACATGAGTATAGAAGTTTCACCTCCCTCTGATTTTATCTGCTGCCATACAGGCAGCCATAAAATAATCCTTAGAGCTATTATATGCAGCTGCTGTTTGATACCTGCACAGTTGTCCTAGCTTCTTTAGTATGATAACGTTTACAATCTAGTTAAGGAAATAAGACACAGACACATACAAAGTTAAACAGGAATTCAAGAGTACAATAAAACATCTCTGCTCATCTTATTGGTCACTGACTAATTAACACTTATTCCTCAACTCTTTCTGCCTTTATCTTTCATTCAATAGCTTCTGTGCAATGGCAGTCTTAGAAATCTGAGAGAGATTTTGAAGCTCCTCTTTTTTTTTTAAGTGTCTAATGATAAGGTAATTGTTTTTATGGCATCCCAATGGAGTGTAAAGTGCTGTGATAGCTGTCACTTATTGCTTCCCAGGAGTCTTCATTTGATTTGTTACTTAGCATAGCACAGTAAAATAGGGAAGAAGAGGAAGAAAGAGAGGGAGGGGAAATGGGGAAATTCTGGTTGAGTTTTTACTTAATTTTTTTCTTCATTTATTTTTTAAGTGAAGATAAAAACTTTAAACTGAGCTATTGTGCTCAGAAACAGGCACTGAAGACCAACTCTGGTATTAAGAAGCAGCCTTGCCAGTAGAACTATATATAACCTGTCACAGATTTTTTTTTAAGAGGAAAAAAAAGTGTTCTTTTTTCTCTACTGAACACTTTATTTACTTTATTCTTTTCTTCCTTTCAATCTCTCACCATCTCCAAGCAAGTTATGTTAAAAAAAGATGTACATTTGTATACATATGTAGATGTGTACATACATACACACATTCACAACCCTATACACCCCACAAATACACAAATGTATTTCCTATCCCTGCTAACTTTTTAATTAAATTCTGCTCTATAACTTGCCTTACTATTACTTAACCTCCCCCCATCCAAGGATTCCTCCCTTATCTTCTTCCCTCACCTCATTATCCCATCTGCCCATCCCTCCTCTCTTATTTCCTTATAAATTTTGGAGTGCACTATATCCTTCATGTTATATATATATATATATATATATATATATATATGTGTGTGTGTGTGTGTGTGTGTGTGTGTGTGTATTATATGTAATGTTGCCTATTGAATTCATTCTCAATGTGAGTAGGTTTTCAGAACTACAAGTCTTCCTCTCCCATTTAATGCCACTATGCCTATTCATCCTTTTCACTTCATTTGTACAATAGGATTACTATGTTTACCTTAACTCTGCCAATCTTTCCTTTGAGGTACGCCATTGTTAATGTGAATCTTAAGCATCTGGTATATATACATATATTAAAATATAAATAATTTGTCCAATTTTAAACAGTTGTCCATGTTAAGATCCTTAAAACTGATATTTTATTTTGGTTCTTATATGTGAAGTTACCTGTTAAGTTCAGCTTTGGTTGATAGAAAGTTCTGAAAATCTTCAAGTTTGTTGAATGTCCATTTTTGTCATTCAAATTTATAGATATTTTTCTGAATATGATATTTTTGGACACAGACCTAGTTTTTTGATTGTCTATAGCTATGATTCCAGGATTTTTTATAATAAAAGATTACGTTCTTTTATTGTAGCTGCTGATGTTTTATACAATTCTAATTGTAGCTCCAGCATATTTGAATATTTTTTCTTGTTTCTTGCAAAATATTCTCTTTGTTCTGGAGCTTTTGAAATTTGGCAATAATATTCTTGTGTGTTCTCCACATAGGTTCTCTTTGAGGTGGTGATCAGTGGATTTTTTGTATTTCTATTTTTCCTTCATGTTTCATCACTGCAGGACAATTTTTTTGGATTATTTCCTGCATTATCATGTCAAGTTTCTCTTTTTGGTCATAACTTTATGGCAGTTCAATTACTTTTGTATTTTCTCTTCTTGATCTGTTCTGTAGATCTATCTTTTTTCTTATAAGTTATTTCACATAATGAGCAGGGCCAGGAAATCCTTATATACTTCAACAACAGTACTATATGATGATCACTTCTGATGGATCTGGCCATCTTCAGCAATGAGATGAATCAAATCAGTTCCAATGGAGCAGTAATGAACTGAACCAGCTATGCCCACTGAAAGAACTCTGGGAGATAACTAAGAACCATTACATTGAATTCCCAATCCCTATATTTTTGCCTGCCTGCATTTTGGATTTCCTTCACAGGTAAATTGTACACTATTTCAGAGTCCGATTCTTTTTGTACAGCAAAATAACAGTTTGGTCATGTATACTTATTGTGTATTTAATTTATACTTTAATATATTTAACATCTACTGGTCATCCTGCTATCTAGGGGAGGGGGTAAGGGGAAGGAGGGGAAAAATCGGAACAAAAGGTTTGGCAATTGTCAAAGTTGTAAAATTACCTATACGTAAAACTTGTAAATAAAAAGCTATGAAATTAAAAAAAAAATAGTTGTTTCACATTCTGTTCTAATTTCTCATTCTTTGTGATGTTTTGTTATTTCTTGGTCTCTCATAACTTCACTGGCTTCTTCTTTCCCAAGTCTAATTTTCAAAAAATTATTTTCATCTGTGAGACTCTGTACCTCCTTTTCTAATTGGTTAACTTTTTTCATAATCTTGTTTTTTCTTGGATGACTATTTTTTTTAGTTTTTCCTCAGAGTCTCTCATTTGATTTTTAAATTCTTTTTTGAGTTCTTCTAAAATTTTTTTATGGGCAGGGAGCTATTTCACATTATTCTTTGGGGTAGAAGCTTTTTGTTTTATTAAAGTGTGCTCCTCTGAAGATGAACCCCAGTCTTCCCTGTTTACATAATCTGTTCCAGTGGTAATGTTCTTTCTTCTTTGCTGGTTCATTAAAACAAATATTTGATATTAGTGTAAGCATCTTTAATCCTGGGGTGAGGATATGGTGCCTCAAGCTTCCCCTCAACTCTCTACCCCAACTAGGAACCCCAAACCAAAAGCTCCACCCTCCTGCAAGTGCCCACAGCAAGAAATGTTTCTACCCTACTGCTTCTGTATTCATTGAATGTTAGTTCCTTCTGACAGAAGGCCACATCTCAACAGCACAGCTCGGCCTGATGTTCCCAATCAGAAAGGTTCCCAATCATCCCAAACCCTGACTTGACAAAGTCCTGAAGGTGAAAGTCTCAGTGTTTCTTCTGAGGCTCCAGCCATACCCAACTAATCTGTGAGGTCCCCAGGTGATGTTTCTGTGAAGCTAGATTGGAGCTCTTTGCATTTTAGATAGGTTAATCTCCACACTTAGATCTTTTTAAAACTATTTTCAGGTTGTATCAGGAGGACCCCTGTTCTGCCCCAAGTCTTAATGATTTTTCAACAGTCTATGTTTACCCTGAGGTGCAAATTTGTTCTATTTGTGGGGGAAATCTAGAGAGTTTGAAATTTATAAAACTTCTTCACCTTCTTTCCAGAACTATTCCCCTATATATTTCATAAAAGCTGGAGCACTGACTTTATTGTTTTAAGTTATAGAGATACATTATTAGATTCTTTTCTTTTATGATATATTTTCCATTAAATCCATGCTTTGTTTTATTGTGAATCTTTGTCAGAAACACAGTCAACAATTCTAATGTTGTCCTTATGGGAAAATGCAATCTACCATTCCTTTTTCTCAAGTGGTTTTTAAGAATGTATGGTAATGAAATACTGGGATGAGTGCATATGATAAAACAATGTAGTATCAAGAGCATTGGATATGGAGTCAGAATATCTGGATTGAAATTCTGAATTTTCCACTTATGTTGTTTAAAGCCAATATCTTCACTCTTCTATATAATAAAGACATTGATGTAGAGAGATGTTCACCAATATTCTTTCCAGTTCATTTATTTAGAATCTATCTTTGTAATGGGCTGAGGTTTGAGTTGATGCACTGAGGTCCCAAGTACATGAGGCTAAATAGTAATTGGGCTATACTCTATTAATATACATGATTGGATAAAGAATGGTCCCTGCCCACTCTCCGTGCAAGTCCTGATGTGTTGTATAGGAAATGACGATTTTGGGGGGGTGTAGGCAGAGAGTGAGACAGGAAGAGAAGCTGGGAGAGATTGGGCCTGGGTTCGAGACTCCAAGCTGCTGGTTGTGTGGCTGCTGGTCGAGCTAGCTTCTTGACTCAGCTGCACACATTGCTATTGCCAATTCTCTTCCACGTCTGATCATTCTTCACTGAGAATAAAGACTGACGGTTTTCCCCTAACCTGAATTCCTGTCTCCTGTCCATTTAAAAATACACAATCTTCATATTTGGCGCCACATTTGGCGCCCAACGGTGGGAACCAAGGACTGAAGAAGTCTCCGGTGACCAGGAACTTGGGTGAGTATTGTTAATAGACAAATAAGGAACTTATTTTCTTAAAAACTAAACCAGTAATCTTTTTTTTTGGCTAAAATGGGACAAATGCTAGCTAAAGACTCTCCATCCCCACCCCTAACCCCACCCAAGAGTGGTACTATAGAAAGCATGATTAAGCTGATGGAAATACATGGGTTACTTATAACTTGGGAACAGATAGGGAGATTTGTGGGTATATTAAACTGCATCTCCCCTTGGTTCATAGAGGAGGAGCAGATCTCTCGAGATAACTGGTCCCGGGTTGGACAAGAGATGTCCATGCATTTCAGAGAATGTGGTCCTCATTCAATTTCCATCGAGGCATTTTATTTATACAATATATTTCAGTTAGCACTAAGAAACCCTATCCCTAGAAGAAAGAAAAAACCTGTGGCTCCTTCTACTCCTCAAATTAGCCATGATATTAAGGAGGAAGACAATGAAGAGATTAATGACCATATCCCCACAGGGCATGGAGACTTAATGAGCAAGGGTGTGGTGACCTTCCCTCAGGGAGGGAGCTTCAGCCCCACCCCAGGAGCAAGTGATTGATTCTCCTCCACCAACTCCACCCTCCAGGATGGAGGGAAGAGGGGCAGTGGGGGCAGTGACAGCACCAATTTTGAGCAGACTGCAAGAGGGCTTAATGAAGGCCAAAGAAAAGGGTGTGGACATCCGGGAGCTTCAGCCACTTATGTTTCCTGTAATTTCCCAGTCTAATGCCAACATTGTCAACAAATGTCAACAAAGTCCAAGATACACCCCTTTTAACAAGAAATCATTAAAGATCTTAAAAAGGCCTGCACTATTTATGGGGCTACATCAGCTTATGTTAAGATGCTATTACAGAATTTGGCTTTTGAAATCTTGACTCCTGATGACTGGAAATCTATAGCAAGGGTATGCCTAGAACCTGGACAAAATTACATGTGGCTTTCTGAATATAGTGAGTTCTGTAGGACACAAGCCCAACAAAATAGTCAAAATGCTGTTCATGCTGCGATCACCTATGACCTACTACAGGGTATAGGTCCATATGCAGACGTCACAGTACAGGTTAATTGTTCAGTAGCAGCATATGAGCAAATTGCTGCTAATGCTATCAAAGCGTGGGCTTTGATTCACAATAAAATGAAAAGGTGAGGCCTTCACAAAATAATGCAAGGGCCAGATGAGCCTTTGCTGACTTTGTGGGACATTTGCAGACTGCTATCACAAGAACTAATGGGGAAAATCCATCAACAGATGTTTTAATAAGGCAACGTGCTAAGGAAAATGCTAATAAGGTGTGCAAAAGGATTATACTAGGACTGTGCAAGGATGCTCCTTTAGAGGAGTTCATAAGACGGTGTGCCACAGTGGGTACAACTGCCTTTTATAGCTAGACTATGATGCAGACTTCCCAAGATCCCAACATGGGTAGACAGGGTCCCTTCTGGCAAGGGACTTCTAGAGAGACACATCAATGCTTTCAGTGTGGTAAAGTAGGGCGTCTGAAAGCTCAATGTTGGTATAGAGGCAGAGTGAGAAAACAGGGTGGGAGAACAAGACCCAGTACCCCATGTCCAAAATGCAACAGAGGCTTCCATTGGGCCTCAGAATGTAGACAGGTTCAGGGAAACGGGATGAGGGACCCAGCCCCAGGGGTCCAGGCAAAAAACACTTGGGGCATAATGGCAGCAAATGGTGCACCCAGAGAGTGCCTAAACGGCCAATACCCCAATATGACCAATCAGCCAGGAAGCCATATGATGGGAGAAAGGGATTACACAATCAATCAGCCAGGAAGGAACCTGATGGAAGAAAAGGATTACAATTAGGAGAATAGAGTTGTATGCAGCTGAGACAACTGAGATAACTGGAGAGGTGAAATCTGTTCCTTCCAGCCTATGGATCCCTTGCCTCCAGGCACAGTAGGTTTGACCATTTTACCTCCTGAGAGTACGACAAAACAGTGTCCATCCACATACTGATATGGGACACTGGGAATGTGTAGATAACATCCCAGTCACCAATAAGGCAGACAAGTGACTTATCACCCAGGAGAAAGTAGCATCAGGTTTACTCATACAGAATCCTAAGAAGCAGCCTGGTGATAGTCACCAGATTCTGATTCCAGATCACAAAATCCAGCAATTTACTGGACAGCAGCTTGAACAACTGACCGACCTATGCCTCACAATCTATATAAATGGCCTTCCATTGGAAGGATTGGTTGACACTGGGCAGATCGGAGGTCATTAGAGGTGCCAGCTGCCCAGTCACTGGCCAAAGATTAAAGCAGACACCTACATGTCTGGTGTTAGGAGGACAATAGCAGCTAGTTAGTGCTGCCCCTATGAGATGGACTTTGAAGGCAAAACAGGAGTTTTTACCTTTTTAGTTGGAAAAACTCTATCAATCTGTGGGGAAGAGACGTTTACAGCAATTAAGGGTTAAAATGAGTACTTAGGTTTTTAAGCAGGCTGCTGTTGAAGGCCTGCCAACACTTTCACCTGTTCCTATCCAATGGAAAACTGATACACAGTGTGGATAGAGCAGGGCCTAAGTAAAGATAAAATTCAGGCCTATTAGATATAGTACAGGAGCAGCTTTGACCAGGGACACTTAAAACCTTTCTAAGTCCTGGAATTTCAGGGTTTGTTGTGAAAAGAAATGGAAAATGGAGGATGTTAACGGATTTAAGAAAAGTGAATGAACAGATGGAAACTATGGGAACTTTCAGCCTGGACTTCCATCTCCACCTAGTTGCCTAGAGAATGGCCTCTTGGGTCATAGATATTAAGGATTGTTTCATTCTATCCCTCTGAAATAAGAAGGATATGAAAAGATTTTTTTCAGTGCCCAGGTTAACTTAGTTGAGCCTTATAAAGGATATGAATGGACAGTTTTCACAGGAATGAAAACAGCCCTTACTATGTATCAAATGTATGTTGTGCGTTTTGTTTAGTAAGAAAAGCATTCCTAAAAGTTATGCTATTATATTAATGGATGACATTTTGGATGTGCACCTGAGGAATAAATGTAGAGGATGTCTAAAAGACCATAGAAACACTAAGGAATTAAAATTATACATAGTACCAGAAAAATTCAAAGACATGCTCCTTTTCAATATTTAGGATATGAAGTATAATTTAAGGTGCTTAAGTTCAAAAACTCTCCTTAAGAACAGAAAAGCTAAACACATTGAATGATTTTCAGAAATTGATAGGAGATATCGAATGGATGAGAACCAGTGTTAGGTTTGACTACCTATCAGTTACAAACGTTATATGACATTTTAAGGGGAGAAGTGCTTTAAATTCACCACGCCAGCTTACAAAAGAAGCTCAAGAGGCTTTTGAGAAGTTGAACTGGCTTTATCCAGTGTGGTTGAAAGAGTCACTCAAAACCTTTGGAGATACAGTTTGCCACACAAGAGGCAACCTACAGCAGTCCTTCATCAAGGAGACAGTGTGATAGAGGGGTGGAACCTTCCGGCACAACCAGAACAAAGCCTTTACACCCTACCCAGTGCTTGTGGCTAGAATTTATTAAAGGCACTAAGCGAGCAGTACAATTATCTGGGACAAGACCTGAAAGATATAACCTTTTATACCAATACACAAATTAATGTGTGTTGTGAGACTATCCCGAGTGGCAAATTTTATTAGCTATGGCTCCAAATTTTTTAATGGGTCTCCAATTAAAGATAACTAGACTATTACATAATTGGCGATGGACTCTTGAAAAAAGTTTCAAAGTTCCTCTTAAGGACCAACTATTCTTACGGATGCATCCAAACATAATATTTGTGCTGTGTACTCTCATGATCTAACTATAAAGAGAGAAGTCAGAACCCTTTTCAGTCCACTTAGCAGAATGAATTGTACACGGATCATTCTAGTTTTACTTATTATCCAGTAGACATAAATATAGTATCTGATTCAGCCTATTCAGTAGGTGTGGTACAAAGAATTGCCACAGCCCAAATAAAATTTGCAGCCTCTAATATATATCAGCTCTTTAAGAAACTTCAAGAGCAAGTGAGAAAGCATCCAGGTAAGATCTATATATTACATGTCCATTCTCATAGTGGACTTCCAGGTCCCATATTTGATGGCAATTCCAAAGGCAGATAGCCTTCTAACTATGTTGGTCAATACCCCTTTGTTCCAAGAAGCCAGGCATCTCATTCTAAATATCATCAGGCTGCCTGAGCTTTACGTTTAAATTTATTGAATAAAAGAGGGAAGTTAGAGAAGTAAAGCCTGTACGGCTTGGCCTTTCCACGCTCCTACACTGCCTCCAGGGAAGAACCCTCGTGGTTTGAGACCCAATGAAATCTGGCAAATGGATGTGACCCATTTAAATCTTTTGGTCGTCTGTCTTTCATCCATGTTGTGGTAGACACCCTTTCGGGATTCACTTTTGTAATGCCAGCAGCAAAAGAGACAGCCCGAGTGGTCACTGAATTCCTCATACAAGCATTTGCCATTATGGGTGTGCCACAAGCAATAAAACAGACAATGGTCCTGCTTATACTTCAAAACATTTTGCACACTTTTGTGCTCAGTATAAGATTTTACACACCACGGGCATACCTTTTAATCCTCAAGGACAGGCAATAGTGGAGAGGAGAAACAGAGATATTAAGACGCTCCTCCAAAAACAAAAGAAAGGGGGAGCCACAGGTAACCCTAGAGAACTTCTAAATCTAGCTCTTTATACTATTAACTTCTTGATTTTTGACAAAGATGCACTGGCTCCGGTAGACAGGTTTTATAACCCACCAGGAAAGTCAGTGTCCAGTGCGAGCAGCTCCACTATCTTTAGATAATCGCCAGGTGATGTGGAGAGACCCAGAAAGTGGTGAATGGAAAGGACCAGATAGGCTAACTGCTTTGAGGTGAGGGTTTGCTTGTATCTCTACATGTGGAGAAGGAATCAGATGGGTGCCAACGAGCCATATTCGCCTTGTCCATCGCAGAGAGACGGAGCAGACCCTTGAAACAAAGAAGACCCAAGAAATATCAGGTGGTTCTGTTGCTGATTGTGCTCACCATTGAAAGAGCGTGGCAGGTATGGCGTTTGACTCATGGACATCAAAGATTGTTGGACTTCAAAACCCTCAGGAATCATTGGATTCTCTGAGCCATAGGACTCGAAAACCCTCAGGAATCATTGGATTCTCTGAGACAGAGGACTTGAAAATCCTCAGGAATCATTGGATTCTCTGAGAAATGATAAGACTGTTACAACATTTCAAAATCTGCTGGAATCATTGGATTCCCTAACACATAAAAAAGACTTTTGCAGGACTTCAAAAACTCAGGGGGATCATTGGATTCCCTGACATGTGAAACAATGGACAATAGATTGGTTTTGGACTATCTCTTGGCTGCTGAAGAAGGTGTATGTGTGACTGTTGTTTACATACCCACCTTCTAGGACTTCTGGTGATCTTTTCCAACACCATGTTGATTTATATTGTTTGCTGTTCCGCTACTTGCGTGTAAAATTCATGTTTGTTACACCACATCGAGCCTGCACTGACTGAGGGGAGGGTCATCCCTAATAGCCTCTGTGTTATTGCCATGTGCTTATGTAATACCTCCCATGCTGATGGGTTTGTGCATAATAAGACCCTTCAGCCCAGAAACCGCTAGCAACCCCCATTTCCCTTTGGTGCTTTTCATCTCCCTTCCTGAGATGTCAGGTAGGGCGTGATCATCTCCTTTTTAGTGCTTTCACCGCCTTTTCTGAGAAGTCAGGGAGGCTGTGATCACCTCCTTTTCGGTGCTTTCACCTCCTTCTCTGAGAAGTTAGGAAGGCTGTGATCACCTCCCCTTGGGGGCTCTGACCTCCCTGAGGAGTCAGGGATGGCATGACCACCTGTGTTCTAAAATAAAAGAAAGCGGGAGATGTAATGGGCTGAGGTTTGAGTTGATGCACTGAGGTCCCAAGTACATGAGGCTAAATAGTAATTGGGCTATACTCTATTAATATAAATGATTGGATAAAGAATGGTCCCTGCCCACTCTCCGTGCAAGTCCTGATGTGTTGTATAGGAAATGACGATTTTGGTGGGTGGAGGCAGAGAGAGAGGGAGGAAGACAAGCTGGGAGAGATTGGGCCTGGGTTCGAGACTCCAAGCTGCTGGTTGTGTGGCTGCTGGTCGAGCTAGCTTCTTGACTCAGCTGCACACATTGCTATTGCCAATTCTCTTCCACCTCTGATCATTCTTCACTGAGAATAAAGACTGACGGTTTTCCCCTAACCTGAATTCCTGTCTCCTGTCCATTTAAAAATACACGATCTTCACATATCTTGAGTTAGATCTCATTGGTTTAGACATCCCAGGATCTTCACTCGTGTGAATCAAAATTTACAACTTGTCACCATCATGATTTCTGATCTTTACTTTGCATAAATTCTATTTGGAAAAATCTATTCAATATCCTAAAGGCCTTCATCAACATCCCTCACTGTTTTATGGATAGTAGAATACATTTGGACTATTCATTTATTACTTGAATTCTTACTACATAACTAGGCCAATTTCCTTTTATGTATAGCCTATAGCTCCTCATAGGACAATTAGAAAGTTATGAAGACTCGTCTTTCTACATTTAAATCAGGCCTCAGACATTGTGAAATCCTGGGCAAGTTATTTAATCCTGTTTGTCTCAATTTTCTCATCAATAAAAAAGCTGGAAAGAAAAAATAATCTATTATGGTATCTTTGCCAAGAAAATCCCAAATAGGTACATGAAGAATTGGATACAATTAAAATGACTAAACTACAACCACTTCTCATATCCAATTTATCCTAACAATATGCTTCAACTTGTTGTACTAATCATGTATTTTTCTATTGTTCTTTGAGATACTTATATCTGTAAGTTTTCTTAGTGATATAGTGGTTTCTTAAAAACTCACAGCCATGTAGCATCATGGTTAAAAGATGGAATTTTGTTTTAGGTACCATATTAATGATTGAAATTGTGATGTCATTTTCCAAATGTGATACTTTCTTCATGCTTTTCCACTATAAGTTCAATTTATTATCTATATGCAGTGCCTATATGTATTCATTTTCAGTCATAATCTAGGTAGGAAATATTTTTTTATCCACATGTTGACCACACATAAAAGAAATGCTACAAGGAAGCATAAGGTTTAACTAAGTGATAGACTATGAATGCTATGAATTGGAAGAACTGAGAGATCATTGATGCTTTGGATTAATATTCTCCCTAGAAAAAAAATGGGACTTGAGCTAGAATTTAAAATGAGAAATAGGCCATTAATTCCATCATTCAGCAAACATTTCTGCAAGTAGGTTTTAGGCATTAGGCAATTTACTAGATTCTAAAAAAGATAAAGCATTTAATTCTATAAAGACATATTAACTGTCAATTGTATGCATAGCTGTACTAACAAAAAAGTCCCAGTAAATGAAGAAAACTTTACACACACACCCACCCTACAAGATGGGAAGTAATACAGAAGAAATTTAAGAGATCATTAATACTAAGATCAGGAATATTTTTTTTCATTTAGAAGGAGACAGCCAAGCCATACTCCGAATGAAGTTAGGGATTCTTTTTTTTATGATGAAATTTTTTATCATGAAATTAAATAGGATAATAGAACATACATTCTCCACTAAATTACTATTAAGATGGCTCATCATGTCCCTAGAGCCAAATTTATATTAACAAGAACTCCCCAATTCAATTCACTGATTGAGTCATTTTTAGTATCAATAATTGTTTCTTGGGATTTGAGACTCATGGTGAAAAATATTCGGGGTTCATTGGTCAGGTGTGCACATATACACATGCATACACACACACACACACACACACACACACATTTTTATCACCATATAAAGGGTATCCTTTTTTATGAAGAAAAAAAATAGTTCTCAAGTGGCAAATGTGAAATTGGCCTTAAGTTATATCAGATTCATAAATCTTTGCTAATAAATTTGATGTTAGCTCTAAGGAGTTAAAGTAGAAAATAACTAAGTCTTTGAGTACAAATTCTATCAGGTTACATACAAATAACTTTATGCAACCACCTTTCTAAAAACATAATAGTAGCTTCATAATTTAACTCTTACTGACATAACCATAGGCACATACATACAAACAAAATATGGCATTTTATACATAGCTTTGAGCAAGAAACCTATCCCTCATCCGCAGAGATAGTCCTCATAGGCACATCTTACTTTTTTTATGATTCAGAAATACATCATTTATAGTATGAGATATAAGCTTATATATGATTTATAATGATTAATTTAATTCTCTTCTATGACATTATTATTTTAAGTTGAGATTTGTCAAATGAGTGAAGTGATAGGGAAAATGATTATTCAGGTTTTGCTACAATTAAAGCTAATCACTAGAAGCATTTTGTTAATTTTCTCCCAATCCATTTAAAGAAAAGTTTCAAAGACATGTAGAGATATTGCATAGAGGAGAAATAAGCAAGTCTTGTAATTACTCTGTCCTCATTTTCTTCTTATATTAGTGAAAGGTTTACATTAGAAGCCTTTAAATGTCTTTGCATTCCTGATAATAATTCTGACCTATGATATTGATTTCACAAGCAAGCTTATCTATCCTTGAACCTTTTTCAGAATAAACACTGATATGTTTGTCTCAGAGCTAAATTTAAGTTCATGCATATGAACTTAGTAGTAGCAACATGAAATATTGAGATTCCTTAAATCTCCAGATTCCATAACAAAAAGGAAATTTTAAGTATCTGAGGGTCAAACACAGGCCTTTTCTCTCATGATGTGGAATATATTAAAAATTAGAGTGGGGGAGTAATCTTTAGCTTAAAATTCAATTCTAATTTTTATATAGACACTAAATAAGGTAGATGGTGTTTGGTATGAAGAGATCTTTGTGGGTATAGACATATATGAGGAAGAAGTTTCTAAAAATCAAACCTAATGAAATATGGGAGAAACTACCACATTCTTTAGTGAGCTCATTGTCACTTGAGATGCTGGTTGAATGATAAATCCCTACTGGCTAATGATGTTGATAAGAAAATGTTGGAATTCTTACAAAGTATTAACTCATTAGAGTTGATAGAGACGATAATTATCTAATTTAGCATGGTTCAGTATGATTGATCTGATCCTACGAGGAGATGTTATGGGCCAGAACTTGAAACAAGGTACTAAATGGAACTGATAGAAACAATGCTTGTGTTCACACCTTTAGAGAGCTCATATAAGCAAGAAGCTCTTAGGGCCACAGAGCACTCTGGGACAGACACAAAGGCACTCTGGGACAGACACAGAGCACTCTGGGAGAGCGAGAAGCCCTCTCTCAGAGGCAAGACAGATTCATTCCAACTTTCACCTTGATGCTGGCTGGAGACCTTGGAGAGAAGAGAAGCCGAAGCTGGCAGAGGCAAAAGATTAGCAGCAAGAGCTCTTGGAACCAAGCAGAGAGATAAGTCTCTAAGAAAACTAACTGGGTTATTTTGGAGGAAGCAATAAAAGATCTGAACTTTTAACACCTGGCTCCATTTGGAGTGATTATTACTCTCAGCTGAAACTAAGGCTGCCTCCAGAAAACCTCCCCAAGAAACCTGCTCCCAGAGAGAACCATTATATTTTAAAGAAGAGAACACCACAAAAAAATCCTTTCATTAGACAAAGAAAAGGACTAAATGTGCCCTTACTAAACTCCTACCCCACAAAGTACTCTACACAATAAATTTAAATGTAATTTCCTATGAGAGCATAGTTGTAGCCTAAGTGTTCAATTCATTTTGAAATCAATTTACCCCTTTGGAAGCAGTTTCTAGGGCAAAAAAATATTCAAAGTAATTATGGAAGTTAGATTGCCATTTAGTTTAAACTACTGGATTTTACTCCATCCTGTACCCTAAATTAGTAAATTCATTTTTACTTTATCCTTAGGTATCCCCTACTAATCCACATTAGGCATGTGTAAGATAATAGAATAGAGAAAGAGACAGAGACAAAGACAGATTCAGAGAGAAACAGAGGGAGGAGAGATGTACAATGATATTCATACATATAACACACACACACATACATGTATATATGTATATATGTGAGAATGGACACACATATAACATACATGTATATATGTTAATACATATCTTATCTATCTCTTTGCATGTGTACAAATATATGCTTAGATTTTCTCATTCTAAATGAATCCACTTGAAGGATTCTAGGCACTTTTCCACATGATAAAGTGTCTTTAGTGTTATTTTAAAAGCATATAGATTGTGAGTTATTTCTTTACCAGAGATAAACTTCAAAGAAGATGGTCATTATAGGAAATAAATCAGAAATAACATTTATACATACAGATTCCTTATCTAATTCTATATACTGTATAAGAGACTGAGAATGTTATCTTCTATTTTAAAAATTCAGGGGAAAATTGACTTTAAAGCTTCAAAGGACAAACATATTAAAAATGATCATTTTGGGGGGAGAACAGAAATGTATAATAAAAGGAGGAATATAGAAGGAAAGGCATGTGCCTGACCTGCGTTCCCTCAACTTTTTACCCCAAGTTGATTCACATGGCAAGTTGTGGTATGATGGAATTGAAAATCTCTTTATTGATTACAGAAAGTCATCCCCAGGATAATACACCATGACTAAGTAGGATTTATACCAGGAATGCAGGGCTAGGTCAATATTAGGAAAACTATTAGCATAATTGACTATATCAATAACTAAACTAACAAAAACAATAAGGTTATCTCAACACATGCAGAAAAAGCATTTGATAAAATCTAACACCCATTTCTATTAAAAACACTACAGGATAAAAGGCATCTTTTTAAAACCATCAGCAAGCACCATATGTAACAGGAACAAACTAGAACCATTCACTGGAAGATAAGGGGGGAAACAAGGTTGCCCACTATCACCATTAGTATTCAATATTGTATTAAAAATGCTAGCTTTCCAGCAGTCACCAAAACCACTTGGTGCTGGCTAAGAAATAGGATAGTCAATCAGTGGAAAGGGTTAGGATCACAAGACAAAACAAGCAATAACTATAGCAATTTAGTGTTTGACAGACCCAAGCTTTTGGGATAAGAATTCACTATTGGACAAAAACTTCTGGGAAAATTGGAAACTAGCATGGCAGAAAGTGTGCATTGACCTACACTTAATGCTGTACACCAAGATAAGATCAAAATGGTTTCACGATTTAGACATAGTGATATTATAAGCAAATTAGAGGATAGTTTACCTCTCAGATCTGTGTAGAAGGAAGGAATTTGTGGCCAAAGAAGAATTGGAATACATAAATGAACACCAGATATATAATTTTGATTATATTAAGTTTAGAAAGTTTTTGTACAAACAAAACTAATACAGACAAGATCAGAAAGGAAGCAAGAAATGGGGAAATCATTTTTACATTTAAGGGTTCGGATAAAGGCCTCATTTCAAAAATATATAGAGAATTGGCTCAAATTAATAAGAATACAAGCCATCTCCAATTGACGAATGGTCAAAGGATATGAACAGACAGTATTCAGATGAAGAAATTGCTGTTTATTGTCAAGAAAAAGGTATCTTCCTTGCTGTCCTTATTCAATTTTCTTCAGAGGTCTGTCATATCTGGGTTTTCTAAGATTCTATTAACCTCCTTCATTCCTTTCTTATTTATTTTGTGGTTAGATATCTCTGATTCTGAAAAAGTGGAGGAAAAGTCCCCCACTAGAATAGTTTTGCTGTCTATTTCTTCCTTTAACTGGCTTAAAATCTTCTCTAGGAATTTGCCTGCTTTACCCCCTTGGTGCAAACACATTTAGGATCATTACTACTTCAGTATTTATAATACTCATTATCAAGATGCACTTTTGCTGCTTATGTTTTTTAATAAGATCTATTTTTTTACTTTTGTTTTATTTGCCATCAGAATTGCTATCCTTGATTTTTTTCTTCAGCTGAAGCATAATAAATTCTGTTCCAATCTTTTTACTTTTACTCTGTATGTATCTCTCTCTGTCAAATGTGTTTCTTTTAAACAACATATTATTGGATTCTGTTTTTTTAAATCCACTCTGCTATTTGCTTCCATTGTATGGGAGAGTTCATTCCATTCACATTTACAGTTATGATTACCAGTTCTATATTTTCTTCCATTCTATTTTTACCCCTGTCTATTCTTTTGTTCTCTTTCCACTTTGTCTTTAGCCTTATGTAATTTTTTTTACCCACCTCAACCACTACCTAATCTCCTATCACCCCCTTCTCTTACTAGTGTTTTTTTTTTATACCTACACCACCCACTATCTTATCTTCTATCAACCCTTCCCCTCTTCTCTTATCTTTTCCCCTAGTGTTTCTTCCTTCTATCTTGTCTCTCCTTTTTCTTTTCCTCTTTCTCCTCATACTTCTTTATATGGTTAGATAAATTTATGTACCAAAGCCCTCCAATCATTTATTGTAGAAGCTGCCATAACATGGGCAATTTAACTGCCACTCCTTGTTATTTGAATTGTTTTTATCTGGCAGCTTTCAGTATTTTTTTTCCTTGATATTGTACTTTTCTAGTTTTGCAACGATGTTACTTGGGGTTTTCCTTGTAGAATATCTTTCCAGAGATGATAAATGGATTATTTCAATGACTATTTCCCCCTCTGTTTTTAGGATATTGAGGCAGTTTTCCTTAACGACCTCTTGTAGAATTACTATCCAGACTCTTTTCTTGCCATGGCCTTTAGATAGACCAATAATTTTAAAATTGCCTTTTCTGGATCTGTTTTCCATGTCAGCTGTTTTAGCAATGAATGATTTCACATTTTCTTTCATTTTTTCACTCTTTTTAGATTGTTTGACTGATTCTTTCTGTTTCACAGAGTCATTAGCTTCCAGTTGCCCGGTTCTAGTATTTTATTTGCAATTTTCTTGAGTTATCTTTTATATCTCTTTTCCTATTTGTTTTATTCTACCACTTATGAATTGTTTTCCTCAGTTTTTTCCCTTCCTTTTCCAAGATGTTGGCTCTCTCGTGCATACTGATCATTTCTTTCTCTTTTTTTCCCTTTTATCTGTCTTATTTGTCTTTTGGAGTCTTTATGAGCATTTCCAGGAAGGTTTTTTTGACTTGAGACCAATTTATCTCACTCCTTGAGATTTCTTCTGTGGACATTCTGTACTCTCTGAGTATCTGTTTTGGTCTACCCTGTCAACACAGTACCTTTCTATGGTAAAGGTTCTCTTCTGTTTCTTGCTCATGTTCTTTCCTTTTCTTTTGGTATTTCAATTTTCTTCTTTTTTTTACTTTTAAGGTATAGCTCTACTCCTGAAGTAAAGGTAGCATTGTCCCAAGCTTCCTGTGTATCTCTGAGTCTTGGCTTTCATCACAGGGATCCCTTGTATTTTTAGGGGGGTAGTTCTGCTCTGCTCTGTTCAGGAAATAGTCAGGTTTCCCAAAGTCTCTTCTAAACTGGGGCTGGAAGTAGCCCCACTGATTTGCTTAGTGCATTATTTGGAAGCATTACTTTTACTGGAAGTCTGGAATAGATCAAGAAATTACTATCTAAAAATTGTAACATTGTCTTGATGATCTATAGTATTTAACTATGTGATTTGTATTGATCAGCAAAAAAAAAAAAAAAAAAAAAAAAAAAAAAAAAAAAAAAAAAAAAAAAAAAAAAAAAAAAAAACTTACATTAACTGATGCTGAGTGACATGAGCAGGACCAGGAAATCATTATATACTTCAACATTAATACTATATGATGATCAATTCTGATGGACATGGCCCTTTTTAACAATGAGATGAACCAAATCAATTCCAATAGAGCAGTGATGAACTGATCCAGCTACATTCAGGGAAAGAACTCAGGGAGCTGACTATGAACCACTACATAGAATTTCCAATCCCTCTATTTTTGTCTGCCTGCATTTTTTATTTCCTTCACAGGCTAATTGTACACTATTTCAATGTCCAACTCTTTTTATATATCAAAATAACTGTTTGGACATGTATACATATATTGTATTTAACTTATACTTTAACATATTTAACATGTATTGGTCGACCTGCCATCTGGGGGAAGGGGTGGGGGGAAGGAGGGGAAAAGTTGGAACAAAAGGATTTGCAACTGTCAATGATGAAAATTTACCTATGTATATATCTTGTAAATAAAAAGCTATAATAATAATAAAAAAGTTTTACATTTCAAACTAAAAAAAAAAAAGATGTCGTCAAAGCAGGAACTGTCATTGAAGGTTTTTGTGGTCCCCTCAAATTATTTGTAACTTTCCTATCAAAATAATTTTGCTTTGTATTCATCCTGAATAATAATACTCATTTATATTTACCTACACATCTATCTATCTATTTTAAATGGTACTCACTTTGGATAAAGAGAGACAGAGAGACAGAGAGACAGAGACAGACACACACACATTCACACACAGAGAGACAGCGAAAGAGAGAGAGAGACAGAGGGAGGGATGAAGGGAGGGAAAGAGAGAGGGAGTAAGGGAGAGGGAGAGAAAAAGGGAGAGAAGGAGAGGGAGTGGAAGAGGGAGAGAGTGAACAAAGAAAATGTTTTTCAATATAAGTATGTGTACATATTAGATGGGGGGAAAATTTTAAGCAGTATTTGTATTTGAAATGTACCACATTAATATTTCTTTTTTTGGTCAAATGTTCCAATAGTTTTCATTACAAGTGACTTTAATCTGGGAAATTTGAATCCATGATGAGGAAACCTGGGATATTATTTAAATAATTTATCCCATCTTTAAATTCTTGTTATTAAGTAATCACAAATACCCTGTTGACTGTTGGGAAGACTTCTGAGCCATGCAGTAGGCTAGTTTCCAAAGCCATAATCAAAATTGAAGCTGAGTAATCCATCTGCACAATTCTAGCCAAATTCTCACCTTATCTCTATCCCTCAAAAGATTCTTTTCCTCAATTTTGCTTGTATTTCTCCAAGGGAAATAGGGGAGGGGAATTTTCTCATTGATTACCTCCATCTGGCTTCCACTTTTATTGGGCAGAGGATACATGGCCTTGGCATGTATGGAAAGAATAACAGCAGATTTCTAACTCCCCACTTGAATGCATTTCCCCCTTTAAAACTAAGAGGAATATGTGTAAAGAACTTGGGAGAGTTCATTACCCTGATTTCACCCTAAAGAAAATACAGAAATTTTTTCAAACAGAATTATAGTTGACTATTCCCAAAGAAATATGAAGCTGTGAATATATTCAGTGTTACAATAAGGTAGCCCCTCCTGTGAATGCTTCTCATCCTGACAATAATGTTTATTTAAACATGCTTCTTGTACCAGTCTCCTGACTATAACCCAAACAGTTCATCTGTGTTCACTTTACAATGGTATCAGAAGTATGGCATTTTATTAGAACTCCATGAGACTGTTAAAAAGCACTTGGGAAGTGAAAATTCTATACCCTTGTTTGTATTAATGATTCTCTAAGGGACTAATTAAGGGAACTTTTGCATTTTTTTATGCTTTTAAAGAAGTTTGTATGTATTCTCAAATACACTTTCCAGGACTATTTGAATTGTGATAACCAAACATTTCGTTTTTTTTTTTTTTTTTTCCATAAGTGAATGATCTGATGAAAAGGTGTCATGAGTTTCAATGCTAATATATCCACAAGTCCAATTTGAGAATATATAGGAAGATAGAGAAAAGTGATGATTTCAAAATTATTAGGAGAAAAATAAAGCTTGAGTGGATAAGGTTGGCAGCAGACTGTATGGTAAAAAGGCTGAGCCAAAAAAGGTTTAAACCTGTCATATAAAGCTTGACAAGTCATTTCCACCCTCTGATATTCAGTTCCATCATCTATAAAATGGGGCTAATATTTGAACTAACTATCTCACAAGGTTATTGTGAGAACCAAAGATATGTATGTGTGTGTATATATATATATAAAGTATTCTGTAATCAAAACCATTTTATAATTTGTTGCTTATTATCAAATAGTTTGTAATTCTCTTTATTTTAATGAGAAAAGCATAATTCTTTTAAAATAGCTATATAGAAATTGTTATTTTATAGGATTTAATTTTCTGATATTTTATCTTTTAAAGACCCACTAGATCAGGGGTCCTCAAACTGTGGCCCGCGGGTCAGATGCAGCCCTCTGGGTTATGGCAAAATCAGATGGGAAGTGATGTTCAACCTAAAGTCGCATTAGCAATGCACACTTCTGGCACTGGGCTGAGGCTGTGGAGACAGAGTGTGAGGCAATACTGAGCTGAGGCGAGTTCCCAGCCTTGGGTGTGTGGTGTGGGGAAGGGAAGAGATGCAAAAGACAGAGAACTAAAGGCCTGCGGCCTTGTACAGTAATGGCAGCCATCACAACAGACAGGTGCAGGGGGATGTACAATGCATGCTGAGCATGTCACAGCCACTGCAGGGGGAATTCACTGTAGCAGTGAAAGTCGGAAGTGGGAGAGGGAGAGAGAGTGCGGGAAATAGAGGCATCACAGCACAGAGGTAGCTTGGAGGAAGTTGAGCATTGCAGTCTGTATGTCTCTGTGTGGGCAGTTATTGCTAGTTTATTGTTTTTGTAGCGCTATACACAGACACACACACACACACACACACACACACACACATATATATATGTATATGTATTTTACTAATAGCAATTTGGAATCCCTAGGAAATAATGATGTCAAGAAAAAGAAAAATTGATTCAGAGTGTAGGATATTCAAAGAACAGTGGACTTATGATTACTTTTTCATGCAGTACAAGGAAAGAACTGTATGTCTGATATGCCAGAATATAGTGTCTGTGGTCAAAGAATATAATTTGCATCAACACTATGAAACTCAACATAAAAATAAATATGATTGTTTGGTTGGAGAAATGAGAAAAGATAAAATATTAAAACTGAAAAATACATTGACAATTCAGCAAATACTTTTGTGAAGCAGAAACAGCTAAATATTTCATCAAGGTGAGCAAGTTTTCAAGTTGCCAAGCTAATAAATATCATGCACTGGCAGACCATTCGTGGAGGGAGAATTTGTTAAAGAATGTCTTCTTTCTGTTGCCAAAGAGATGTGTCCAGAGAAGGCCGATTTATTTAGTACAGTGAGTCTTTCAGGACCTACATTTACACAGAGGATTGAAGAAATGTGAGACAATCTGCATCAGCATTTGCAAAACTCCATAAAAAAAAAATTGCATATTTTTCCTTGGTACTTGACAAAAGCAATGATGTTTGTGATTCTTCACAATTTCTAATTTTTATTTGTGGGACAAATGATTGTTTTGAAATCATAGAAGAGCTTGCTGCACTGCAAAGCATCAAAGGAACAACTACAGGAGAGGATATCTATGAAAAGGTTTGCCAGACTATGAATGCTTTGGAGCTGGACTGGGCTAAACTAGCCAGCATGACAAATAATGGTTCTCCTAGCATGGTGGGATCTAAGATAGGAGTAATTGCTTGCATTAACCAAGAGATGGACAAACATAACCATTCTCATTCACTAGCCATACACTGCCTCATCCACCAACAAGTGCTGTGTAGTAAATCACTGAAGTGGGACTATGTTATGAAAATTGTGGTATCTTGTGTTAACTTCATTAGAGTTAATGCACTAAATCACAGACAATTTCAGGAATTTCTGTCTGAGCTAAATGTTAAGTATGAAGATGTTCTATGTCATGCAGAAGACCACTGGCTGAGTCAAGGGAGAGTTTTGAAACATTTCTATGACTTACTTCCACAGATTACAACTTTTCTGCTTTCAAAAAACAAAGAAGTACCAGAGCTCAATGATGCAGAATGGAAATGGCACCTTGCCTTTCAGACAGATGTAACAGAGCTACTCAACAATTTCAATATGCAACTTCAAGGAAAGGGGAAGCTCATCTGTGTTATGCAATCACATGTCAAAGCATTTGAAGTAAAATTAGACCTCCTCACCAAACAAGTGAAGGAGGAAAACTTCTGCCATCTCCCCACAACTCAAAATCTGTTAGCAGAAAAACCGCTGATTGCATTCCCAAACAAAGCATGTGTGGATTCACTGGAAAAATTGCAAAAGGAGTTCCAATTTAGATTTAAAGAGCTTCATTTCCATGAACAGGACATACAGCTTTTCCATAACCCATTTTCTATTGACATTGAAAATGTGGATACAATTTACCAAATGGAACTGGATGAACTGCAGAATTGTGACTCTCTGTGATGCATTCAAGTCAAGCAGCCTTCATAATTTCTATGCATCTCTCCCCTCTGGGACATATCCTCATCTCAGGAACCATGCACTCAAAATGGCAACCGTCTTTGGCAGCACTTATGTCTGTGAACAGACTTTTTCTAGAATGAAACATTTGAAATCTCCAACCAGATCAAGACTAATGAATGCACACTTGCATCACTTGTTACATCTAGCATTGACAAATATGGAACCAGACATTGACCATCTCATTAGCCAAAAGCAGGTCCATTGTTCCCATTGAAATATTGGTAAGTTTGTTGATTTAACTTGACTTCATTTTAAATATTGTATTTGTTCCCATTTTGTTTCTTCACTTCAAAATAAGATATATGCAGCGTGCATAGGAATTTGTTCATAGTTTTTGTTTTTACCATAGTAAAAACATTCTGAGGAACAGTGAACTGGCCCCCTATTTAAAAAGTTTGAGGACCCCTGCACTAGAGAGTGGAGAAGCAGGGCAGAGTGGAAAGAAAAATCAAAAAATGTGTTTTTCCTTCCTAGTTCAGCCACTCTTTCCCTAATTAATTTTGAGCAAATCATAAACTTTCCTTAGTTTTAGTTATCTCATCTATTAATTGAATAAGTTGAATTAAAAGACCTTTTAGATTTCTTCAAACTCAAAGTTTACATGTTTCTGTATATTCTTTTTATTCTCACATTCTAAGCCAAGGACCAAATAATCATTTGAATGTATTAAACAGTAATAATGACAGTAGTAATTAATATTAATAGATTGTTTTAATGGTCATAATATGTTCATATAAGAAGATAAAGAAATAATAAAGTAGGAAATAAGACCTCTTTTGAAACAATGTACAAAACAATCAAGAGAATTAACTATTCAAAGCACATGAAGGAGAATGATAGATATAGAGATGTAACAAAACATAATGATTCAAGGAAATAATTAGTGAAAATTGAAATAATGAAATATATAAGGCTTACAGTTAATAGATTATAATGTCTTTGATGTTTTACATATATCATACTCTGCACAGTTGATGCTCTGTGTAGTCTAATCTATATATTAAGTGTCTACAATTGCTTAATAATTAGCTACCAGTACATTTAACATCAGGTTGATCTTCAGTCCATGTTAATCAGGGGTGAATATATGACCTTAATTCTGATAAGTTACTGCTTTTGTTATGGCCATATACATAACAGAACAATGCTAAAGATGGTAAGTGGGACATTTAATTTGTAAAACTAGCAAGTAATAAAGCCAAAACACAAATTTTGTTTCACTGTTTTGCTACAAGTGTCTCTTACTTTATTTCTGTTAAAGAACAGAAAAAAGGTGGAAGGGGTACTGGATAGAATTTGCTGTTTGGTAGCTAAGACTCTATTTTCTGCAAGTCTATCTTTATTCAGATTCACTAGAGAGAGCAAAAATCAGGGCAGAGCAGAAAGCATAGTCAAATAATCTCTTTTCTTTGTGATTTTCCACTACCCAGAAAGTTCACTTAGGATAAGTCACTGAAACCACATAAAACTCAATTTCAGGATTCATAAAGTTAAAGAATTCTTATAAATAAAATTAGAATAGATGAAATACATAGAAATATGAAAGTATAATGTGATATTTATAAATAAATACCTATATAGAACATGTGGCACAATGCAGTGGAAAGATTAAGATGACTAAGAGTCAAGAAGTTTTTATTTCAGTCCCAGTCCTGGTTACTACTATCATTATTTTGCAAAGCCAAAATAATAATGTTCATATTACCAACTTCATAGAACTGTTAGAAAATTTAAACCAGAAAGAAATCTAAAAAGGGGGATCATGTGGATCATGATGATGCTGAATCTTAGGACAACAAAGAGTATTAGCATGGGAATGGTGATATTACTTTTCCTGATGTTAAAAAAACAAAAGTAAAGCATACATACACATTTAAAATGTTGAAATAAAGAGATTTTTAAAAATTGGCTTGGTGCTTAGCATATACAAATATCCTAAGCCAAAGTCATTCAATTATATCACATTTAGCTTGCCTATAATCAGAGTTTTACCAGAAACATTGGTTGTAAAAATTTTCTCCCAACTTTGTTTTTCTCTTTAACCTTGTTTCTATTGGTTTTATTTGTGCAAAAACTTTTTACTTTAATGTAATCAAAATTGTCCTTTTGCCTTTCATAATGCTTTCTAGTTCTTTTTGCATCATAAATTCCTCCCTTTTCCAAATATCTGATAAGTAAATTATTCTTTCTTCTACTAATTTGTTTATGATGTCATCCTTTATTCCCAAAATATGTACCCATTTGGACCTTATTTTGGTATGAGGTATGAGATGTAGGTCTATGCTGAATTTCTGACACATTATTTTCCAATTTTTCTAGGAATTTTTTCAAATAGTGAGTTCTCATTCCAAAAGCTGGAGTTTGTTTTTTTTCAAACTCTAGATTATTATAGGCCTTGATTATTGTTTCATATGTATCCATCCATTGCACAGATTCACCACCATATTTCTTAGCCAGTAGCAAATGGTTCTGATGACTGCTGCTATATGATAGTTTTAGTTTTGGTACTGCAAGTCAAAGTTATTTGTATGTTTTATTATTAAGTCCCTTGATATTCTTGACTTTTTATTCTTTCAGAAGAATTTTGTTATTATATAGTTCTATTAAATACTGTTTTGGCAATTTAATCTGTATAGCATTGAAAAGGTATATCAGTTTAGACAGAATTGTCATTTTTATTATATTAGCTCAGCCTACCCATGAGCAATTGATATTTTCCCCAGTGGTTCAGATATGAGTTTATTTTTATGAGAAGTGTTTTGTAATTGTGTTCATTTAGTTCTTAATATGTTGTGGCCAGGTACATCCCAAAGTATTTTTTTGGTCTACAATAATTTTAAATGTAATTTCTCTTTCCTAAATAGAATATATATTTTTCAGTAATATATGGAGATGTTGATGATTTATTTTTTTATAATAATAACATTTTATCAATACTACATATATATAGGTAATTTTTTACAACATTATGCCTTGCACTCACTTCTGTTCCAATTTTTCCGTTTCCTCCCACTACCTCCTCCCCTAGATGGCAGGTAGTCTTATACATATTAATTATGTTATAGTATATCCTAGATACATGTGTGCAGAACTGAACAATTCTCTTGTTACACAGGAAGAATTGGAGTCAGAAGGTAAAAATAACCTGGGAAGAAAAAAGATGAAAATAGTTTACATTAATTCTCTAAGTATAGCTGATTTTGTCCATCATTGAACAATTGGAAGTGAATTAGATCTTCTTTTTGTCGAAGATATCTACTTCCATCAGAATACATCCTCATAGGAAAATCAAATTAGTAATCTTAAAAATGAAAACAGAGAACTTTCCACCAATAAAGAGTACATTAGAGAAATAATAAGGAGTTACTCTGCCCAAAATTATGCCAATAAATTTGATAACCTAAGTAAAATGGATGACTACGTCCAAAAATATAGGCTTCCCAGATTAACAGAGGAGGAAATAAATTGCTTAGTCACATTTCAAAAAGAGAAAGAGAAGAAGCTATTAATTAACTCCCTAAGAAAAAAAACCCCAAGACCAGATGAATTTACATGTGAATTCTACCAAACATTTAAAGAACAATTAGCCCCAATGCTGTATAAGCTATTTGAAAAAATAGAGAATGAAGGAGTCCTACCAAATTCCTTCTATGACACAGACATGGTACTGATACCTAAACCAGGTAGATCGAAAACATAGAAAGAAAATTACAGACCAATCTCCCTAAGAATTATTGATGCTAAAATCTTAAATAAGATATTAGCAAAAAGACTACAGAAAATCATCCCCAGGATAATACAACATGATCAAGTAGGATTTATACCAGGGAATGAAGGGTTGATTCAATATTCAGAAAAATATTAGTATAATTGGCCATATTAATAACCAAATGAACAAAAAATATGATCATCTAAAATAGATGCACAAAAACATGTGATAAACTCCAATATCCATTACTATTAAAAAACATTGGAGAGGATAGGAAAAAATGGACTTTTCCTTAAAATAATCATTAGCATCTATTTAAAACCACCAGTAAATATCATATGCAATGGGAACAAACTGCAATCGTTCCCAATGATATCAGGAGTAAAACAAGGTTGCTTACTATCACCATTACTATTCAATATTGTATTAGAAATGCTACCTGTCGCAATAAGAGTCGAGAAAAAGATTAAAGGACTTAGTGTAGGTAATGATGAAACCAAATTATCAATCTTTGTTTATGATATGATGGTATACTTAGAGAATTCCAGAGATTCTACTAAAAAGTTATTGGAAATAATCCATATCTTTAGCAAAATTTGAGAATACAAAATAAACATACATAAGTCATCAGCATTCCTATATATCACTAACAAAGTCCAACAGTTAGAGTTACAAAGAGAAATTCCATTTAAAGTAACTACTGATAGTATAAAATAATTAGGAATCTATCTGCCAAGAGAAAATCAGAAACTTTATGAACAAAACTACAAAACACTTTCCACACAAATTAAGTCTAATATAACCAATTGGAAAAAATGTCAAATGCTCTTGGATAGGGCCAGCAAATATAATAAAGTTGAAAATACTACCTAAACTAATCTATTTATTTAGTGCTATACTAATTAGACTCCCAAAAAACTATTTTAATGACATAGAAATAATTACAACAAAGTTCATATGGAAAAACAAAAGGTCAAGAATTTCAAGGGAATTAATGAAAAAAAAATCAAATGAAGGTGGCATAGCTGTACAAGATCTAAAATTATATTATAAACCAGCAGTTTCCAAAACCATTTTGTATTGGCTAAGAAATGGGCTAGTTGATCAGTGGAATAGGTTAGGTTCAAAGGACAAAATACTCAATAACTTTAGTACTCTACTGTTTGAAAAACCCAAAGACCCCAGCTTTGGGGATAAGAAGTCACTGTTTGACAAAAATTGCTGAGAAAATTGGAAACTAGTATGGCTGAAACTAGACATTGACCCACACCATACACCAAAATAAGGCCAAAGTGGGTTCATAAACTAGGCATAAAGAATGAGATTATAAATATATTAGAGGAACATAGTTTACCTGTCAGACATGTGGAAGAGAAAGGAATTTATGACCAAAGAAGAACTAGAGATCATTATTGATCACAATATAGAAAATGATGATTATATCAAATTGAAAAGTTTTTATACAAACAAAACTAATGCAGACAAGATTAGAAGGGAAGTAATGAACTGGGAAAACCTTTTTGCAGTCAAAGGTTCTGATAAAGACCTCATTTCCAAAATATATAGAGAATTGACTCTAATTTATAAGAAAAACAAGTCATTCTCCAGTTGATGAATGATCAAAGGATATGAACAATTTTCACATAAAGAAATTGAAACTCTTTCTAGCCATATGAAAAGATGCTCCAAGTCATTATTAATCAGGGAAATGCAAATTAAGAAAAGTCTAAGATACTACTACAGACCTGTCAGATTGGCCAAAATGATAGGGAAAGATAATGAGGAATGTTGGAGGGGATATGGGAAAACAGGGACACCAATACATTGTTGGTGGAATTGTGGATACATCCAGCCATTCTGGAGAACAATTTGGAACTATGCTCAAAAAGTTATCAAAGTATGCATACCCTTTGATCCAGCAGTGTTATTATTGGGCTTATATCCCTAAGAGATTTTAAAGAAGGGAAAGTCTTGTATATGTATTCATCTGAGAATTGTCTGTTCAGATGCTTTGACCATTTCTTAATTGGAGAATGGCTTGATTTTTTTATAAATTAGAGTTAATTTTCTATATATTTTGGATATGAGGCTTTTATCAGAACCTATGACTGCAAAAATGTTTTCCCAGTTTCTTGCTTCCCTTCTAATCTTTTTTGCACTAGTTTTGTTTGTGCAAAAATTTTTCAATTTGATATAATCAAAATTTTCTGTGTTGTGATCGGTAATGATCTCTAGTTCTTCTTTGGTCATAAATTCCTTCCTCTTCCACAGGTCTGACAGGTAAACTATCCTGTGTTCCTCTAATTTATTTGTAATCTCATTCTTTATGTCTAGGTCATGAACCCATTTTGACCTTATCTTGATGTACAGTGTTAAGTGTGGGTCCATGCCTAATTTCTGCTATACTAGTTTCCAATTTTTCCAGCAATTTTTGTCAAACAGTGAGTTCTTATCCCAAAAAGTGGGGTCTTTCAATTTGTCAAACACTAGAGTATTAATTTTATTGAATGTTTTGTTCTTTGAACATAACCTATTCCACTGATCAACTAATCTGTTCCTTAGCCAATACCAAAAGGTTTTGGTGACTGCTGCTTTATAATATAATTTTAGATCTGGTACAGCTAGGCCATCTTCATTTGATTTTTTTTCATTAATTCCCTTGAAATTCTTGACATTTTTTTTTCCATATGTACTTTGTTGTAATTTTTTCTAGGTCGTTAAAATAGTTTTTTGAGGAGTCTGATTGGTATAGCACTAAACAAATAGATTAGTTTAGGTAGCATTGTCATCTTTATTATATTTGCTTGCCCTATCCACGAGCATTTAATATTTTTCCAATTGGTTATATCAGACTTTATTTGTGTAAAAAGTGTTTTGTCGTTTTGCTCATAAAGTTTCTGATTTTCTCTTGGCAGATAGATTCCTAAGTATTTTATACTAGCAGTAGTTACTTTAAATGGAATTTTGCTTTGTAACTATGACTGTTGGATTTTATTAGTGATATATAAGAATGCTGATGACCTATGTGGGTTTATTTTGTATCCTGCAACTTTGCTAAAGGTATGGATTATTTCTAAGAACTTTTTAGTAGAATTTCTGGAATTCTCTAAGTATACCATCATATCATCATCAAAGAGGGATAATTTGGTTTTTTCTTGCCTACTCTAATTCCTTTAATCTTTTTCTAGACTCTTATTGCCACAGGTAGCATTTCTAATACAATAATGAATAGTAAATGTGATAAAGGGCAACCTTGTTTCACTCCTGATCTTACTGGGAAAGGTTCCAGTTTATCCCCATTACATATGATGCTTCCTGACCATTTTAAATATATGCTCCTGAATATTTTAAGGAAAAGTCCATTTATTCCTATACTCTCAAGTATTTTTAATAGAAATGGATGTTGAAATTTAACAAATGCTTTTTCTGCATCTATTGAGATGATCATATGATTTTTGTTAATTTGGTTATTAATATGGGAAATTATACCGACAGTTTTCCTAATATTGAACCAGGCTTGCATTCCTGGTATAAATCCTACTTGGTCATGTTCTATTATCCTGGGGATGATTTTTAATAGTCTTTTTGCTATAATCTTATTTAAGATGTTAGCATCAATATTCATTAGGGAAATTGGACTATAATTTTCTTTCACTGTTTTTACCTACCTGGTTTAGGTATCGGGACCATGTCTGTGTCATAAAAGGAATTTGGTAAGACTCCTTCATTCCCTATTTTATCAAATAGTTTATATAGCACTGGGGCTAACTGTTCTTTAAATATTTGGTAGAATTCACATGTAAATACATATGGTCCTGGGGATTTTTTCTTAGGGAGTTGATTAATAGCTTCTCCTATTTCTTTTTCTGAAATGGGGCTATTCAATCAATTTACATCCTCCTCTGTTAATATGGGAAGCCTGTATTGTTGGAGGTAGTCATCCATTTCACTTAAGTTATCAAATTTATTGGCATAAAATTGGGCAAAATAACTCCTTATTATCTCTGTAATTTCCTCTTCATTGGTGGAAAGTTCTCTGTTTTCATTTTTAAGCCTACTAATTTGAATTTCCTCTCTCCTTTTTCTAATCAGATTTACCAAAGGCTTATCTATTTTATTGTTTTTTTTTTCATAAAACCAACTCTTAGTTTTATTTATTAGTTCAATAGTTTTTTTTTTTTTACTTTCAATATTATTAATTTCTCCTTTTAATTTTAGCTTTTCAAGTTTAGTAATTGATTGGGGGTTTTTAATTTGTTCCTTTTCTATCCTTTTTAGTTGCAGGCCCAATTCATTGATCTTCTCTTTCTATATTTTATTCAAGTAAGCCTCTAAGGATATAAAATTTCCTCTTATTACCGCTTTGGCTTCAATGCACAAATTTTCATTTCTCATCATTTTCATTATCTTGAATGAAATTAGTAATTGTGTCTATTATTTGCTGTTTCACCCAATCATTCTTTAAGATGAAATTATTTAGTTTCCAATTACTTTTTGGTCTATTTACCCCTAACTTTTTGTTGAATGTAGTTTTTATCACATCGTGATCTGAAAGGAAAGCATTTACTATATCTGCTTTCCTGCATTTAATTTTGAAGTCTTCATATCCTAGTATGTGGTCAATGTAAGATGTAAGCAGGTTTCAGGCAGCTAGGTATGAGAGTGCTCTGAGCAAATGTCTCACCACCCCCACCCCCAACTGGAAGTGATTCAGCACAGCTGAGCTAAGGAAGTGCCCAGTTGTAATGGGCTGAAGCTCCAGTTGATGCACTGAGTTCCCAAGCACATGAGGCTAAATAGTAATTGGACTATACTCTATTAATATGTATGCTTGGAGAAAGAATGGTCCCCACCCACTCTTTGTGCAAGTCCTGATGTGTTGTAAAGCAAATGATGATTTTGGTGGGTGGAGGCAGCGGGGCAAGAAGAGAGGCAGGGAGAGACTGCTGGCTGTGTTCCTGTTGCAGCTGCACACATTGCAATCATGATACCCCCTTCATCTCCGATCCCCCTTCACCTCCAATCCTTCTTCACCTCTACTGAGAATAAAGATTGAAGATTTTCCTTTAACCTGAATTCCTGACTTTGGCTGATTTTAAAATATGCGGTCATCACATTTAGTGCCCAAGCGTGGGAACCAAGGACCCTACTTTCACTGAAGAAGTCTCCAGTGACCAGGAACTTGGGTGAGTATTGTAATAGACAAACAGGGAACTTATTTTCTTAAAGACTAAACTAGTAACCTTTTTTGGCTGAAATGAGACAGATGCTGGCTAAAGATTCCCCATCCCCCCCAACCTCTCCATCCCTACCCAGGAGTGGCGCTATAGAAAGCCTGCTTAAGCTGATAGAAGAACAAGGGCTACTAATAACTTGGGAACAGATAGCTAGACTTCTGGGTACATTAAAATGCACCTCCTCTTGATTCTTAGAGGAAGAGCAAATTTCTCAAGATAACTGGACAATTGGGCAACAGCTCTCTGCATATTACAACGAAAACGGTACTCATTCAATTTCCATTGAGGCATTCTATTTATACAATATAGTACAGTTGGCCTTAAAGAAGCTTATGATTTCTAGAAGAAAGAAAAAAAGTTCTAGAAATAGCCAAATGGGAAAGCCTGAGATAAAGGAGGAAAACAATGAAGAGATTAATGACCATATCCCCACAGGGCATGGAGACTTTGAGGCTCAAGGGTGTGGACTTTCCACTCTAGGAGGCAGCTTCAGCCTCACCTAAGGAGCAGGTAATTGACTTTTCTCCATCAATTCCACCCTTGGGATGGAGGGAGGAAGTGTAGTGGGGGGAGGGGAAGGGCGCAGTGACAGCACCAGCCACTCCTATGACTAGATTGCAAAAGGGACTAATTAAGACCAAAGTGGAAGGGAGAGATGTAACAGAACTTCATCACATTTTTCTTCTAATTCAACAGTTTAATTCTTCAGGTCAAGAAAGTAGAAAATACACTCCTTTTGATATAGAAATCCTCGAAGACCTGAAAAAGGCTTGCACTCGTTATGGGGCTACATCAGCTTATGTTAAGATGTTATTACAGAATTTGGCTTTTGAAATCTTGACCCCAAATGACTGGAAATCTATAGCAAGGGTATGCCTAGAACCTGGACAAAACTACTTGTGACTTTCTGAATATAGTGAGCTCTGTAGGATACAAACCCAACAAAATAGTCAAAGTGCAGTTCATGCTGCAATCACCTATAACCTGCTAACAGATGTAGGTCCCTATGCTGATGTCTCAGTACAGATAAGTTATTCCATAGCAGCATATGAGCAAATTGCTGCTAATGCTATCAAGGTGTGGACTTCTCTCCACAATAAAGACAAGGGTGTGGCCTATGGGAATTAATTCTTCTTTAAATGTTTGGTAAAATTATCTTGTAAATCCATCTGACTCTGGAGATGTTTTTCTTAGGGAGTTCATTAATGATGTATTCAATTTCTTTCTCTAAAAAGAATAAGTAATTTATTTCCTCTTCTGTTAATCTGGGAAATTTCTGTTTTTATACATGTTCTTCCATTTCTGGTCATTTGTCAGACTTGCTGCCAAGTTAAGTAAAATAGCTCCTATTTATTGCCTTAATTTTTTTTTTTTTTTTTTTTTGTCATTTTTGGAAGTTCACTCTTTCATTTTAGATGCTGATATTTTGTTTTTTTCTTTATTTTTTTTTCTAATCAAATTAACTACAGTTCATCTATTTTTCATAAAACCAGCTCAGTTTTATTTATTAGTTCAATAGATTTCATAGTTTGAATTTTATTAATGTCATAAGAGTTTCAGAATTTTTAATTTGATATTTAATTGGGAATTTTGAATTGTTTTTCTAACTTTTTTAGTTGTATGCCTAATTCGTTGATCTCTTCTTTCTCTGTTTTATTCATGTAGCTTGTTTAAAGATATTAAATTTCCCCTAACAATTGCTGGCCTGCATCCCATAGGTTTTGGTATGTTGTCTCATTATTGTCACTCTCTTGGATGAAATCTTGGATTGTCTCTGTGATTTGTCGTTTGACCCCTTACTTTTTACAATTATATTTTTTAATTTCCAATTGCTTTTTAGTCTATCTTTCCCTGACTTTTTATTGAATACAATTTTTATTGCCTTTTGGTCTAAAAAAGAAGCATTTACTATTTCTGCCTTTCTGATTTCGACTATGGGGTTTTTATTCCTTGATCAGTTTTCATGAAGGTGCCATATACTGGCAAGAAAAAGGTTTATTCCTTTCTGTCCTTATTCAATTTTCTCAAGAGGTCTGTCATAGATAGTTTTTTTTTTTTTTTTTTTTTTTTTTTTTTTTTTTTTTTTTTTTTTTTTTTTTTTTTTTTTTTTTTTTTTTTAGGATTCTATTAACCTACATAGTCCCCTTCTTATTTATTTTATGGTTAGATTTATCAGATACTGAGAGGGGAAGTTTGAGAACTTCCACTAGTATAGTCTTGCTGTATAGTTCTTCCTGTAACTGGCTTAAAAGAAAATCTTCTCTAGGAATTTCCTGCTCTACCACGTGGTACATACACATTTAGTATCAATACTACATCATTGTCTAAAGTATCCCATCATTTTCCCTTAGTTTTGTCTTTTAATAAGATATGTTTTAATTTTTCCTTTATCTGAGATCAGAATTGCTATCTGTGAAGGTTTTCTGGAGGCAACCTTAGTCTCAGTTGAAATAAATAATTACTCCAAAATACAGCCAGCTGGTAAAAATGCAAACGTTTATTTCTCCTTCCAAAATACCCCGATTAGTTAAGGCCTAACTCTCTGCTTGGCTCCAAGAGATTTTGCAGCTTTGTCCTTGGCTTCTGCCTCTGCTTTCTTCAGCCTCCAGTCAGCACCAAGTTAGAAGATGCAATGAATCTCTTGCCTTGAAGATAGGGCTTGTGGGTTCCAAGAGCTCTCTCCGACTCCAAGTAAGACTCTCTTGAGCTCCCAGAGTTTCTAGTCACCCCTCAATTAACTAACTCAAATCAGTCCCACAAGAAGAATTAAACTCAAGCTCCAAGAGCTCCCTATATATGTGATCTCCCAAAGGTTAACTCCGCCTTCTGGAGGGAGAGGGATTCTGGGTTATCTCCCAGAGTGCTCTCTGGCCCTAAGGGAGGTGTGATTTCGGACTGAGCCCTACTAAGCCCTGCATTCTCCCAAACGTGTGAACTCCATTGAGTACTTAGATACTTATGAGCTCTCTAAAGGTGTGAACACAAGCATTGTTTCTATCAGTTCCACTTAGTACCTTGTTTCAAGTCCTGGCCCAAAATATCTCTTTCTAAAATCAAATAAACTCCAATGGCTTAACACTTTGTAAAGATTCCAACATAGCTGTTTTTTTTTGTTGTTGTTGTTTTGTTTTGTTTGGTTTTGTTTTTTTTTTTTTTTTACTTCAACAGAGTCATGATAAATTCTTTTCCAGTCTTTTACCTTTTCTCTGTATGTGTCTGTGCCAATTCTGTTTTTTAATACACAAAATATTTTTGGATTCTGTTTTATAATTCACTCTGATATTTACTTCCATTTTATGGGAGTGTTCATCTCATTTACATTCACAGTTATTGTTAACCATACTATTTCCTTCCACTTTTTTGTCCCTTTATAAACTTTTTTACTCTCTTTCTCCTCAGTCCTTAGTGGTTTTTTAACCAATGCCTCCTACTACTTTATCTCCCGTTATTGCTCCCCCCTTTTTTTAATCCACTCCAAACACTACCTTCTTCTATTGAGAGTAGATCTTTGGAGAATTATACTTGAAAGAAGTATGCTTGAAACAAGCTGTTAACTCACTGGAATTGATGAGACAATGGTTATCTAGTTTACATATACTTAGTACTTAGCATGGTGATGTAATAGTTCTACAGTTGATGTAATTGTAATAGGGTATTTAAACTGAGGACAAGTCACCACAGACATTCTGTCTTTAACTATCCTCTTGGTGGCTCTCTCGCCTCCTGCACTATAGAAGAGAATGGGTCTAACTATGACAGACAGACTGTGAAGGGGACAAAAGACTTTGGACTTTATTCCTGACTATTGTGGGTGAGTATTCTGCTGAGACCAAGGACCCCTTTGCCTTTTTTATTTGATGTCATCACATCAAAGTCCTTTCACAACCACTCTCAGTTCATGTGATGTCCCCCTCTGTTTGCCCCAGTGATACATAGAGTCCTCAAGAGTTATAGATATCATTTCCCCATCTCTGGATGTAAACAGTTTAATCTTTAAATAATATATGTTTTCCCCTGTTTGTCTTTCTATACTTTTCTTAAGTTCTATCTTTGTAGATTACATTTTCTGTTTAGTTCTGTTTTTTTTTTCAATAGAAATGATTGAAAGTCTCTTACTTCATTAAAGCTTCATCTCCTCCCCTAAAAGATGATGCTGAGTCTCCAGTATTTAATTCTTGGCTGTAACCCTATGTTCTTTTTCTTCTGGAATATGGTATTCCAGGTCCTCCAATTCTTTATTTTAGAAGCTGCCAGGTCCTGAGTTATTCTGACTGTTGCTCCTTCATATTGGATTTTTTTTTAGCAGCTTGCAGTATTTTTTCCTTGAGATTATAGTTCTAGAGTTTTGCAACAATATTCCCTGATGTTTTCATTGTGTGATCTCTTTCTTAAGGTGACTGATGGATGCTTTCAGAGTATTTCCTTTCTGTTTCTAGAATATTAGGGCAGTTTTCCTTAGTGATCTCTTGAAAAATGCTATCCAGCCTTTATTTTGGTCATAGACTTGAGGTAGGCCAATAGTTTTTACATTGTCTCTCCTGAGTCTATTTCTACCATGAGGTATTTCACATTCTTCCATTTTTTCCCATTCTTTTTAGTTTGTTTTACTGATTCTTGCTGTTTCACAGTTATTAGATTTTATTTGCCTTGTTCGAGCTTGTAGTGTGTGATTTTCTTCAGTTAGCTTTTGTATGTATTTTTTCATTTAGTTAATTTCTACTTTCTAATGAGTTTTCTTTAGAAAAAATTTTCCTCCCTTTTCCCAGCTGTTGATTCTCTGATGCATACCTTTCATTTTCTTTCTCATTTTTCCCCCTTATTCTTTCACTTGCCTTTTAAAGCCTTTTATGAGCACTTCCAAGAAATCTCATTGGGCTTGAGACCAATTTATATCACTTTTTGATTTCTTTTGTGCACATTTTGTCCTTGTCTGAATTTGTTTTGGATTTCCCTATCACCCTAATAATTTTCTATGATTAAGATTCTTTTCTATTTCTTAGTCATTTTCTTTCCTACTCTTTTGCTATTTCCTTTTTTGACTTCTATGATTGAGCTCTGTCCCTTGGGTAAAGGAGTTGATGCCCCAAGGTTTTTGTTCTCTGAACCTTGGGTTTGAGCACAGGGGCCCCTAGTGTTTGCAGGGGATAGCTCTGTCTGCTCTTTCCACCAAAAACCTGGTTTCCCATTTGCTTTCTGAGCTAGGACTGAAAGCTACCCCGTAGCTTTGCTCCTCTAGTGAGCCAGGACTGAGGGTATTATTTGTTGATTTGCTGTGATTAAGATTCTCTCAGTGGCTTTCTCAGAGTCTGAGTTGTACTAAAGACCTTTTTCACCCCAGTGAGACTAACATTTCTTGAAGTTTGTCCAGTCTATCTTGAGCAGGAGAGTGGTTTCATTCTGTCAGACTTTTCAGAGGCTTGGTTTCATGTGTTTTTGAGGGAAACTGGGAGAGCTTGAGCAGCTTCTAACTTTACTTCTCTATCTTGAATTAGTCCTTTTCCTATCATTTTCTGAATTAAATATTTTAAAATCAAAATGGTAAATAGTTTCTTTTCCCATTGTTCACTGATAGGACTACTTGAAGGAAGGCATCTCACAGTATGCAACTGGATATCAAAGTAGAGAAAGCCCTGGCCTTGGGGATCTAAAAATTCTGAATTCAAAGTCATTGACTTTAGATACTTATTAGCTGTATAACAAGGCAAATTACTTAATTTTGGTCTACTTTAGTTTTCCCGTCTGTAAAATGGAGAACTTGCAAAGTACTTTGCAAACCATTAAAAGTTAAATGAATGTTATTATTATATCTGGCTTAAAAGTACTATATAGTAGATGCTATATAAATTCTTGTTCCTTTTCTTTTTTTCTATTCCCTCCCATTTCCTTCCTTTCTCCCATAACACAGGTACCTGTATTTCATTGTTACTAAATGAACCATTTTAAGAGTTTATAAAAAAGATATAACTATTAGAACACAGTCAGTCCCTTTTTAATGACCTGTAATGATGAAATATGAAGGGAATGATATATGGTCATCTTTACACTATCAAAGACCATTCAATGATAAGAGTTTGAAGCCATTAGCCAAAAAGAACTGGTCAGATACAATGACAAACAAACCTTTACCCCTAAAATCCTTAAAGTAATCTGAAATTGGTTTATAGCTAAACACAGTTCTCTCTTCTCTTAGAAGATAGGAGAATATAGACTGGTATTTTACCCAAATTGTACAGATCATTCAGAACATGAATTCTAATTCATTAAGGATTCTGTGATTTGACTAATAATGAGGGTTGGGATGATGCAGTAGCATCTACATGTAAAAATGAGAAGGGGGGGAGGCAGAGGGAGAGGGAGAGGCAAAGGAGAAAGGAGAGGGAGAGAGAGGGAGAGGAAGAGTGAGAGGGAAAGGGAGAGAACAGAAGAGGGAGAGGGAGAGGACAGGAAGAATAGGGAGATGGAGAGGAAGAGGGAGACAAAGGTGGAGAGAGAGGGAGGGAGAGGGAGAAGATAGGAAGAGGGAGAGAGATAGGGAGAGGGAGAGAAAAAGAGAGAATAAAAAATAATTAAGGAAACTTTCAATTTGTGTAATTATGAGTAGGCAAATTTTGCTTTGGAATAAACCTCATATCTTCTGGAATAGGAAAGAATTTTCTCCATTATTTTTGAGGGAATCATTAACACCAGACTAGAGAAGTGGCAAAATTTACTACTGTTGTCATCCATGGGAGTTTTGCCTACACAGTACAAGTATAACTCCCAATAATATGTTCAGTTCCCCTGAACACATAATTTTTCTAGAAACAATCATGGCCAGGATTTATAAACATCCAAATACTAGAATCTCAGATCCATAACATCCCATGCATATTCAAATCACAGATTCAGTCTCTATAGTCAAAATGAAATCACCAGGTAAGAATAATTATTTCCCTAAATTTTCCCCTGTGGCATGGTTAAGATTTGAAATTTAAAAAAAAAAAATTATGTTGTTCAGTCATTTCAGTCATGTCTGACCCATTTCAGATTTCTTGGTTCAAATACTGGTAGTTTGATGTTCTTTCTCTATCTCATTTTACAGATGAGGAAACCATTGGAAACAAGTCACCATTAAATGATTTGTCAAAGGTCACCCAATTAGTAAAATTCAGAGCATAGATTTGAACTATGGAAAATAAGTTTTGCTTGTCTCCAAGTCTGGCACTCTATCCACTTTATCATTCAGGTGCCCAAATTGAAAAATAACATTACATAATTTCAGATAACTTGGGTGATAAAAACATGGAATGGTAGGAAATACTTAGAGCTTAAAGACCTTCATTTGAATTCTAGCTTTGCTCATGACTAGCTATATGCTCCAATAAGAAATTTTCTTTCTTTGTGCCTCAGTTTTCTTCTTTGTAAAATGTGGGGAATAAATAATAACTTTCATGGCCTCTTCCAGATCTAAATACTGTCATCTTGGACGGAGAGTGTTGGAGTAAAATAATTTTAAGACATGTTATAGATGACTTCTAAGAAAAAAACAACATCAAATATTTGGCCTTTTTTTTTCATGTGCTGACGAGATAAAATATCTAAAAACACCTTGTGAAAACTTGTAGTTTATAACAAAATCCAACAGTCAGAGTTACAAAGAGAAATTCCATTTAAAGTAACTACTGATAATATAAAATATTTAGGAATCTATCTGCCAAGGGAAAATCAGAAACTTTATGAGCAAAATTACAGACCACTTTTCACACAAATTAAGTCTGTTCTAACCAATTGGAAAAATATTAAATGCTCTTGGATAGGGCGAGCAAATATAATAAAGATGACAATATTACCTAAACTAATCTATTTATTTAGCGCTATACCAATCAGACTCCCAAAAAACTATTTTAATGACCTAGAAAAAATAACAACAAAGTTCATATGGAAAAACAAAAGGTCAAGAATTTCAAGGGAATTAATGAAAAAAAAATCAAATGAAGGTGGCTTAGCTGTACCAGATCTAAAATTATATTATAGAGCAGCAGTTACCAAAACTATTGGGTATTGGCTAAGGAATAGATTAGTTGATCAGTGGAATAGATTAGGTTCAAGGGATAAAACAGTCAACAAATATAGCAATCTAGTCTTTGACAAACCCAAAGATCCCAGCTTTTGGGATAAGAACTTACTGTTTGATAAAAATTGCTGGGAAAATTGGAAACTAGTATGGCAGAAACTAGGCATTGATCCATACTTCACACCGTACACCAAGATAAGGTCAAAATGGGTTCATGACCTAGGCATAAAGAATGAAATTATTAATAAATTAGAGGAACACAGGATAGTTTACCTCTCAGACCTGTGGAAGGGGAAGGTCTTTATGACCAAAGCAGAACTAGAGATCATTACTGATCACAAAATAGAAAATTTCGATTATACCAAACTGAAATTTTTTGTACAAACAAAACTAATGCAGACAAGATTAGAAGGGAAGCAATAAACTGGGAAAATATTTTTACAGTCAAAGGTTCTGATAAAGGCCTCATTTCCAAAATATATAGAGAATTAACTCTAATTTATAAAAAATCAAGCCATTCTCCAATTGAAAAATGGTCAAAGGATATGAACAGACAATTCTCAGATGAAGAAATTGAAACTATTTCTAGTCATATGAAAAGATGCTCCAAGTCATTATTAATCAGAGAATTACAAATTAAGACAACTCTAAGATACCACTACACACCTGTCAGATTGGCTAAGATGACAGGAAAAAATAATGATGATTGTTGGAGGGGATGTGGGAAAACTGGGACATTGATGCATTGTTGGTGGAGTTGTGAACGAATCCAACCATTTTGGAGAGTAGTTTGGAACTATGTTAAAAAAGTTATCAAACTGTGCATACCCTTTGATTCAGCAGTGTTACTACTGGGATTATATCCCAAAGAGATTATAAAGAAGGGAAAGGGACCTGTATGTGCACGAATGTTTGTGGCAGCCCTTTTCGTAGTGGCTAAAAACTGGAAACTGAATGGATGTCCATCAGTTGGAGAATGGCTGAATAAATTGTGGTATATGAATATCATGGAATATTACTGTTCTGTAAGAAATGACCAACAGGATGATTTCAGAAAGGCCTGGAGAGACTTACACGAACTGATGCTGAGTGAAATGAGCAGGACTAGGAGATCATTATATACTTCAACAACAATACTATATGATGACCAGTTCTGATGGACCTGGCCATCCTCAGCAACAAGATCAACCAAATCATTTCCAATGGAGCAGTAATGAACTGAAGCAGCTACTCCCAGAGAAAGAACTTTGGGAGATGACTAAAAACCATTACATTGAATTCCCAATCCCTATATTTATGCCCACTTGCATTTTTGATTTCCTTCACAAGCTAATTGTACAATATTTCAGAGTCTGATTCTTTTTGTACAGCAAAATAATGTTTTGGTCATGTATACTTATTGTGTATCTAATTTATATTTTAATATATTTAACATCTACTGGTCATCCTGCCATCTAGGGAGGGGTGGGGGGTAAGAGGTGAAAAATTGGAACAAGAGGTTTGGCAATTGTTAATGCTGTAAAGTTACCCATGTATATATCCTGTAAATAAAAGGCTATTAAATAAAAAAAAAAGAAGAAGAAAACTTGTAGTTTAATAATTAAGTAGAAGATTAATACAAATGTAATTTACATTGTAAAACAGCATAATCTAATGAGTAGGGAGCTAGTTTTGGATAGAAAAAGGCACAAGTTCCATTTCTGATACATATAGGCTTTATGTCTCTGGGCAAGTCATTTAATCATTCAATAATTCTTTAAGATTAGAATTATAGAGAAGTTGAGAGCCAGAGCTTTCTATGCCTATGACACCACAGGTTGGGCAAAATAAAAACTGTGGTCACTATCTCAGGGCTTTTGTGAAGCATAAGGTACATAAAAAGCTTTGGAAACTTTAACTAAATATGAATACAAAGTTTTATTAACAACTAACCAGCTAAATATTCAGTCTCATCTTCAACTTTACCAGCTAACATATAATGTTGTGTTGTAAGGTCTTTATAGTACACTGGGAAGTTAGAAAATTATCAGGTTTTAAATAACTATTAGTCATATATCAGCCAAATAGAAGTTTCATCACCTTCCCTTTAAAACTGAAGTTTTTGAAGACCTAATATTTTTTTTTTATCAAAATATATGTTCTAACTCTTTAATTTGTCCCCTACCATGTAATGTTCTCTCTAAAATATAATGTTCTCTGTTGAGGTTTTCTTGGGGTCTCTGGAGGCAGCCTTCATTTCAGTTCAGTAATCACCACAAGTACAGCTAGGTGTTAAAGTCCAACTCCTTTATGGTCTCTTCCAAAGTCTTGTTTCCTTTCCTGAGGCCCAATTAGCTTTCTTAGAGACCTACCTCTCTCCTTGGTAATGTGAGCTTGAGCTCCTCCCTCCTTCTCTGCCTTCTGAATCTCTCCAAATCCAAAGGTTTGTTCTTCAGCCTCCAACTACCACAAAGATGGATGATGGAATGAATCTGTCTCAGCCTCTGAGAACTTCTAGTGAGTTTGTCTTTTCTGTCCCTGAGATCTTAGCTTCTAGCTTATATGCTGTACACAGAGTATACACCAATCATTATATCACTAGGAAACCATTATTTGTTGTAGGATTAAATCAAGCTAAACTAGATTTAACCATTGTCTCCTCAATTCCACTTAGTACCTTATTTCAAGTTCTGGCTCATAACACTACCACACCTTAGAGCTAAATTAAATCAGGATTAAATGTGCTCTACAGATAGAGAAACCAAAATGGAACAGGTGCAGTGAATATTCCCAAGGCTTCCAAAGGAATTTAAAGGGGGGAAATTGGAAAGACTTATACAGTATACAATACTAACTGGGTGCTTGCAATTGGAAAGGCCTTCACTATAACATAAATGTTTAGAGGAGGGAAATGAATATTCCCATTTTTATTTCTATCATTTTATGTGATTAATATATAAAATCATCTTCTATGATTGATATAAATATAATTTATTGCTTTTCTCTATATCAAATAAATGATTTTCATGTGTATATACTTTAGCTTCCTCTCAGTATGTTGTTCACAGCTGAAAAATTCATCCTCTTTTCTTTTTAGTAGTTAAGTGATGCAATAACAGGCCTATTTTTGAAAACTTGAAAGTTATGAGGCATGGGATTAATCATAACTCAATCTCATATCAAATCAAAATTCTACTTATGAAGTACCAGAAATGTTCTCTCTCACATCATGAATGAGTGCCTGCTTTCCTATAATTTATAGAAGCAGTAAATACAGACTATATAACATTGATTTTCATGGGATATTCAGTGTTACCTGAAGAGGCAAAGTCATATCATATAATAATTCCTACTCCTTGCCACACCTCCCATAACACAAATGAAGAGAGATGAAGAGAGAGAGAGAGAGAGACAGAGACAGAGACACAAAGATACAGAAAAAAGGAAGGAAGGAAGGAGGGAGGGAAAGAGGGAGGGAGGGGGGAAAGGAAGAAGGGAAAGAGGGAAGGAGGAAAAAAGGGAGGCAGAGAAGGAGGGAGGAAGAGAAAGAGATGGAGGAAGGAAAGAAGAGGAGGGAGAGAAGGAGGAAGAGAAGAAGAGAGGGAGAGAGAGAAGGAAGGAGAAAAGAAAGGAAGGGAGGGAGGGAGAAAGGGAGGAAGGGAGAGAGAGAGAGAGGAAAAGAAAGAAATTTGGAAAAATGTAAAAGTACTTTAGAATTGTAAACTGTCATTACTCTATAGGTTCAAAAATTTATCCAGAAGTAGTTTTCCTTTCAGGGTCATTGGAAAGAGATTATGAGATTGTTGGACTGTAAACCTGGATTCAAATTCTGGCTTTACTGCCCTTGTCATTGGGTAAATCATTAAAATTCCCTAAGCTTTAATTTACTTATCCATAAAATGAGGGAATACTATAGAGGAAATCTGTGATTTCACCATCACTGTACTCCCAGATCCTTTTGTGGCATAGCACTTACATTTTTTTTTTTATTTTAACAATTCTAATCTACAAAAAAAAAAAAATCATTTTCATATACATAGAAAGCAAAAGGATTTTTAATAAAACCATAAATCTGTTTCTTTTTGTTACTTAAATACACATAGATATTATAATATTTACAAATTATATTCAAAATCTTACTATCTGTGCTTCCTTTGGAGTTCTTTATTCTGTACAGTTTCTGAAAAATGTTGCATTGATCTTTTTGTTGGTTTGAAATAATTGTGCTAATCACCATTCTCTGCCCTTTTCTCTATTAATTGAAAAGTAAAGAAAAAATAAAAACATAAACTTGCAAGAAAGCATAGCTAAATAAAATCAACATATCTAATGGTAATGTACAAAACTGCATTACTCTTTCTATATCTTGTATACATAATCTCTCTGTCAGGAGGTAAAGTGCTTCATCATAAATTTTGTGAAAATATGATTAGGCATTGTAATTTTTTTTTCATTTTTACTTTGTTACTATTCTGATGTATATTGTTCCCCTGTACTCTAAAAGCATTTCTTTTGGCATTTCTTATGGAACAAATATATTCCATTTAGTTCCAAAATAGTCAAATAAAGAGAACAGGGAAAGTGAGGATTTGAGTGAAGACACCTCACAAAAGCTTCAGGTTTCCCACTCTGAGAGTTGTATTAGGCATAGTTGTGAGAAAGCAGAGATAGAGAACCAGAAGTAATGCTAAAAAAGGACCAATTGAAACATGTTAAGTGACAGAGAAGATTATAGTTGATCCTAGAGGTAAGAACAAGCCATTGGAGTTTATTGGATGGTGGGAGGTGGGAAGATTGACATATTTAGAACTTCAATTTAGGAAAATCACATCAAGAATTGTTGAAGAAAGGATTGGAATAGTGAAAGATTTAAGCAAGATCAATTAGGATGCTATTATACTAGTGATAAGCAACAATGATAAGAGCCTAAATTAAGTCAGCAAGTGTCTTAGAAATGGCCATATGCAAGAAATATTATGGATATAGAAATGCTAAAACTTTGATACCCATTGAATATATCAGGCAAATAAGACATAAGATTTGAATGGAACATCATGGCAACATATATGAATTATAACAATTTATATTGTTATAAACCTGAATAAGATGAGTCTCAAAGGAGGAGAGGTTACTAAAGGAATATAGATGAATGTGAGCCCAGAATTGGACATGGAAAGCAATGAATATTCTGATTTACCCATTAGAACCAGGGTTTATGAATGAAACTTTACATTGCAATCAAAACTGGATCACTAAAGATTCAGTATCAATAGGTGAGCAAAGAACAGGAGAGAGAAAACAATCTAAAATAAAAAAAAAAGACTTTGATACTTAGACATTCAGAAGTACACAGTTGAAGTGACAGATTAATGAGAAGTGATCCAGTGGCTGGGATAGGTTGGGGAGGTAAAAGGCTAAGTGGATGGTAATACAGTAGTGTTCATAAAGTGAAATGAACTGGGATTTATCTATTGGTAGTCAGGATTCAGTACCCTGGATAGGAAGAGAAAGAGGAAATGAAATGATGCCAACCATTATGGAATAAATTGAAATAGGATATGAATGGTTGGGTAGAGCACTATGGATGATTGTTCAAGATCTCCTCATGAACCTGGCCTTTAAGAACTGTTGTTTCATGTTGCATTTCTGAAAGCTGTCTTGGAAGCAAAAAAGGTTACTGTTTCCTAAAGCAGCCAGACTCTTGTGTCATCTGATAAGAACAAGTTGTTTTTTGAGGTATCCTAGGACTGTTAAATTAAGCTAGGAGGCAGAAGTTATTGATGTTTCCTGTTCCTTTGCAAGCCTAGGTTTATGAACAAATTTCCCATTAGTACCTAGGGAAACTATTCAGGTTGTTAGTTGTAGACTAGACATTACAAAGTACTTTATTATAGTTTTTAAGAAAGTAATTTTCTTTCATGAAGCACACAATTAAAACTATTTTTATTACTTTTTTTTTACCCTAGGAGGCTACTTATGATTGCTTAATGTGGGGAATTCCCACTGTGAAAAATTCTTCTACCCCTACAGATTGGCAATGTATTTGCAATTTTTATTTGCAGCACCCCTCTTGGGCTCACCACCTTCCTCAATGGCAGTCAGTTTTAGTGCCCAGAAATGTAACTGCCATTGCCTTCATAGTTTTAGGGGATAATCCTGTGGGTGATTCTAACACTATTGGTATACCTTATAAGCCCACATCAGTGTGTTTCTCCTTAATATATAACTGTAGCTTCAGTTTTAGCAAAGCCATTTATTCAAATGTTATAGCAAAAATAATAGTTACAAAGTATTTCCCAAGACATTTAAGGTTGCTTCTTCTACAAATACATATATTCTAGAGGTAGGGGAGGAAGTTGTCACAAAGTTAAAGTAAAGTGATAATACCAAGGCTCAAACATTAATTAACAAAGACAACAGGCCAAGACAAGACAAAGCAAGGCAAGATCCTAACGTCTTATTCTTCCCCAAGAATTCTCTTGAAGTTTAACTTCCTGGCTCAAAATTGGCTTGTTTCAGTAAGGAACTCCAATTTTCTTACAACGGTCATCCAACTTATACTGGTACAAGGAGAAAATGATTTTATAGTTTTCTGTGGATGATTGTAGTCTATATAGAAAGATCATGTAGATTATCTGGCAAGATAAGGTACTAGATACTGAGATCTTCTCTCCAGCTGAAATGTTAAGATTCCAACTCTACTATAAAGAGAGTAAGTCTGATTGACTGATCACATAGACTAAATGCCAAGTGCACTTTTATGGAAGAGACTATTTTACAGAGAATTTCTCAAGGCAAGAGTTCACACAATGATCTGAAGAAGCATTGCCAAGATGCTCTCAAGATCACCCTGAAGAACGTTCATATCAATTGTGAGTCATGTGAGATGCTAGCACAAGAATACACAGCACAGCATGCCCTGCAAGGAAGAATTGCAGTGACACAAAGAAAATGTGAATCATAAAAATGTACAGAAATTTCTATCTCAATTGTTCTAAATACTATTTGTCTCCAACTTGTGGAAGAGCCTTCTGAATTCTTATTGGATTAATCATTCACAGTTGAATATATTGTGCCCTGTCCCAAACATTCTGATATAGTTTGGTCTTCTTAAAAAAACAAAAACAAAACAAAAAGCAAAACAAAAAGAGAAGCAAGTCTTCATCTGTAAATAAATGACTGGAAATGAAGGGATTCAAAATATCTGCCATGGAACAAATTTGTTGCCTTTCGGCCTTATCAAAATCTGAAGTATGATACTTTCTAAAGTGTAAAATGTTTCCTTTGCATCTGAAAAACCAAATACTTTATATTTCAATATGTATTTCTTTACTGATCTTCAACCTTGTTGAAATCCAAATGGAACACAATGTAACATATTCTTAGAGAATTTTCAAGACCCTAAAAGTTCAAATGTGTTGCCCACAGTAATACAGCAAGTTCAAAGCCAAAGCAGGATTTTCATCCACATTTTCCTACCTCTGTAGTTGACTTTCTACCCCTTAAGCCAGACTACCTGAGGCAATCTAATAAAAAATTACTTTCTTTATTCCCTTAATAGCCCTCTTTATCAAACCCTGAAACCATAATAACTAAACTACCAATTTAAAACAATATTAAACATGTAGCATCTAAAAGGTAGGTCTGCCCAGAACATCAAGTGACATGTGGCCTCTATCCAAGAACATTGTACTCTGAAGTATTCATTACACTCATGAATCATTAATGATCTAAAATGTCTTTGAAAATGAAAGTGTCTTCCCACTTCTGTATGAATAAATTTCATAGTAAAATGCTATGGTCATATGATATTTTTCCTTCCTTTGCTTTCTAATTCATCATTTTAAAGTGAGGATAAAACTGTCCAGGGCCTCCTCATGACAGAACTTCTGATAGACTGTGGGTAACCCCTGATTTAAATTCAAGAGTCTTAAAGTCTACCCCTGCTTTGTATTAACCCAATGCTGGGACCTTAAGTGTGATTAAGTAAAATTTGAAGACTTATTTGATGAAGTTATATAATATACAAAAGTTCCATAAAAATGAAATTTGAGTATTGTTGTCCATGCAAATGCTTTTCAAAAACATGTCTGCTGCCCTAAGGATCTAATAAAATTGACTATGAACCTCCTGGCCCCTTAATCTCTTAATCAATAATTGTTTCCTGCTAATATGATACATTCTAATGAATTTTTAAAGGATACATAACATTAATACTAGCCATTCACCTCACTAATTCCAGCAGACAATGTTCTTTCCCCCCCTGTGAACAACAAATTAAGGATTAATTTTTATAGCTGCAAAAATGTCCAGGTAGAAGACATAAACCATGTATTCATTATGTCTTCTCTTTCTGTCCAGAAGCTGCATATATTATCAGCTAGTGTACTGAACCCTAAGCCTGGGGGCAGGGATTCTATTTCCAGCTCTATCACTAACCTCTACTGTGCCCTTTATTCTTTCTCAGAGGCTTAGTCACCTCAGTGGTGAAATAGAGACATGCTCTCTACCTGCTGTACATTTACTGAGGGTTAGTCTATAAAGCCATCTGAAATTGTACTATGTAAATGAGATGGTGGATTATTATGACTCTTATTAGCATACCTTTCCTTGTGATGGATGAAATGAAGGTAACTAAGTTTATGTTCTGAGGGTGCAGTATTGCACCCAATAGACATGTGCTCAGTGGGCCCTTAAGGTAATTTATAATATATTTAGGAAACAAGCTAAATTCCATATAATAAATTAGAATGGACCAGTGAGCAACTGTGAGTAAGGGCTGGACAAAAGGGAATATGTCAACACTATTACTGATGGTATGTAGAGGAGATAGCGTTGAAAAAAAAATCCATGATATCTATATCTCACCCCATCCTTCTAAGTGCCACCTTGTAATATCCCTGAGAACAAGGACCAGACTGTTTGTGACCAGGAGGGGCTTTATTTCTTCCTGAATGAAATGGAATGAGACCAAGACTTAGCTAGCCACATGATTCAACATTATATAACCACAAACTGTTTTCTTTTTCTTTTTTTTTTTCCACATCGTTACTGATGACTTTAAAAACACCATTTCCAAATCTCTCTCCTTTCTCTACTTAAAGATAATTTCCTGTAACAAAAAATGAGAGGAGAACAAACAGTTCAGCGACACACTAGTCAGCACATCAATTAAGTATAAGCATATACATGATGTTCCACTCCCATATTCCCCTACTACAGCAAAGAAGTACAAAGCTAGGCTTTCTCTTCTCTTCTTTGTGGACTGTCATTCTGCCTCTACAAGATTGTGGCCAGTATGTATTCACACAGTTTGAAGAGGCTGTGATTTCACATATTGATGGTATAGGATGTTGTGGCTGAAGATGGAATGATCAGGAATGAGTGGCAGAGAAACACGGAAGTATTCAGCAGGGTTTGAAAGGCATCTTTGTCCGCTGTTAGAAGAAAGCAGTGTGTTTAGTAAACTAGAAGACTTTAGCTACTGGTTTGTCAATGTCTCTTAGCGCCTAAGAGAGTTGAAACTTTTTAAAAGGGCTTTTTGTTCTTTTTTTTTTTTTTTTTTTTTTTTTTTTTTGGCTTAAGAGGGAAAAGTAGAAAGGGGAAATACAAGTTTTACAATTGTTCTATAGGAAAAGATGTTGAGACCTAATTGGATAGTATAGAATCCTGGTGAGTGAAGAGTCATAAGCTGATTCTCTGAGCCATGATAATCTATCTGGACTATTTCCTGTGAATTCTTTTGGAGGTACTTGATTAAATTCAATATCCTAGCCCAAAAATAAGAGAGTCTATCTGATAAGCCTTACAACTTTTGGGTTTGTAGGGTACTCTTGAATAAATCAAGAGAATACAATTATCCTAATTGGATTTGTGATCACATCAATATGTATTTTTCCTTTAATTGTTTGGATCCCAATCTACCCACAATTTTTAGCCCCTATTATTGTTCTCATCTATTCTCACCCCAAGGGGAATTATTCTTGTGGAGTTTTCAATTCCAATAGCCTTTGAGCCTAGTAGAGACTTAATAAATTTTTTTTGACTGATCATGATGGAATTTCATACTTTGAAGGTTCTTCCCACTAAAGCCTGATTCTGGTACCATTTTAATCCCAGATTAATCCTTGGACTAAATGAAGACCAAATCCTATCATCTTTCCTGATCATATCTTCTCTCAATGATCTCTTTCCTCACAATTTTTACATAAGACTAAATGTGGCAATGAATGGGATTTTTTTCTAGAATAGATCCTCTATTAGATAGATAACTATTGGACTTTATCAAGTAGATCTGTATACCAGGATCCTGAATTCTAATATATATATTTAAAATGACATAAGTATTCACCTTGCTCTTCTTATAAACTGCAATCATGCAATCATTTTCTACAATTTATTTAGAATTTTCAATACAGTGACAATTTCTGCTGAGGTTTTAAAAATCCTTACTCTAATATTGACTTTATGATCTTCTTTCCTCCATTGTTGTCCCCAAGAGACTGAGGAGGCTTTATGAGGGTAATGTTTCTTTAGCTAATTAGCTTAGTATAGAAATATACAATTGATATGACTTATATTTCCAACCAAAATGTTTAGCCTCAGATGATGACAATCACATAGTTATTGTATGACCTTATCAATTCTTTCTATGCCTTAGTTTTGTTTTTCTTCAGTAACATCCTAAAAAAGTCTTCTCTTTTATAGTTTCTTAATCTATATTAATGGAATAGTTCATCTTATGCACAGTTCTAATCATGCCATTCATCTCTTCTTTTTTAAATTCTCAAATAATCCAAACTGTTTTAGGACTGCATGGGGATGTGAATTTACATAATCCTATCTTGTTGCTGTTCAGTGGTTTCTGTCATGCCTGATTCTCCATGAGCCCATTTTGGATTTTCTTGGCAAACATACTAGAGTAGTTCACCATTTCCTTTTTCAATTCATTTTTTACATATGAGTAAACTGAGACAAACAGAATTAATTGATCTATTCAGGGTCAAACAACATGTCTCTGGGGCCAGATTTGAACAAAGGAAAAAAAGTGTTACTGATTTCCTGACTCTAGGACTGTCTACTATATGCATTGACATTGGATTATCTATCCCTCCTCCCTTCCACTCCAGTACAAATTAAACATCTTAAAGTCATGAGCTATCTTATTTCTGTAGTTTTATCTCCAGCAACTTAAGTAGTGACTAGCAAAAAAAAAAAAAATGAATAAAAGATAGCAACTTAGCTGATCCTTTAAGGAAATTTTTTTTGGGGGTGGGGTAGAGAGAGGAAAGGCAGAGGAAAGAAGGCAGTGCATTTCAGACATGGGGGTTGCCTGTTCAAAGACAAAGATGAGAAATAGGTTGTTGTTTGGGAGAAACAGCTAACAATATGGTTCATTTGAAATGCAGGGCACATGAAGGGGTTATGTTTTTCTTATAACTAGGTTTTGGAAGAGTTTTAATGTCAATCAAGTATTTTTTTTTTTTTTTTTTTGTCCTAGATCCTATGGAGTGAGTAGAAATGTTTTAGTAACATGGTAGCCATATGGGGAGGTAATTAAAAAGGGAAAGACACTGGAAGCTAGGGGATTGGGCAATATGTTTTTTATAAGATTTATAAGAGTGGAGAAAAAGGAATAGGGGGAATGAGGAAGCAATTATTTTTAACCAAGTATCAACTATCTTCTAGGCACAGTAACAAATGCTTTTTATAAAATCTCAGGGTGGAATGGAGGAGACAGAGATAAGATAAAAGTGAAAATGACAAGGTTTGATCACTGATTGGAAATAGAGAATTAGGAAGAAGTTCAATGAGAATACTAAGATTGTGAACCTCTGTGACTGGAAGGATTGTAGTATCATTCAAGGGAAATCAAATCTAAAATAAAGTATTATATATATATATATATATATATATTATTTCATAGCTTTTTATTTACAAGTTATATGTATGGGTAATTTTACAACATTGACAATTGCCAAACCCTTTGTTCCAATTTTTCCCCTCTTTCCCCCCACCCCCTCCCCTAGATGGCAGGATGACCAGTACATGTTAAATATATTAAAGTATAAATTAGATACACAATAAGTATACATGACCAAACTGTTATTTTTCTATGCAAAAAGAATCAGACTCTGAAATATTGTACAATTAGCATGTGAAGGAAATCCAAAATGCAGGCAGGCAAAAATATAGGGATTGGGAATTCAATATAATGGTTCTTAGTCATTTCCCAGAGTTCTTTCACTGGGTGTAGTTGGTTCAGTTCATTACTGCTCCATTGGAACTGATTTGGTTCATCTCATTGCTAAAGATGGCCAGGTCCATCAGAATTGATCATCATATAGTATTGTTATTGAAGTATATAAGGATCTCCTGGCCCTGCTTGTTTCACTCAGCATCAGTTCATGTAAGTCTCTCCATGCCTTTCGGAAATCATCCTATTGGTCATTTCTTATGTGAATATTTTTCGACAGTGAAACAGGAAAACAGTGCTCCAGTCTTATTTAACTTGCCTAATAATTTTCATATATCTGGGGACAAGTCACTTCCTCTTCCTCGGCTTCAGTTTTCTTTTCTAGGAAATGAAAGAGCTAGTCTAGATGATTTTTGATTTTCAATATTTTATTTTATTTTATTTTCAATATCTTATTTAATATTTCAGTATTGTATTTGATTTTTAATGTTTGATTTGATTTTCAATATTGTATTGTGGTGTTTTTCTTCTTTATAATACTAAAATGGTTCTCTCTGGGAGCAGGTTTCTTGGGGAGATTTTCTGGAGGCAGCCTTAGTTTCAGTTAAAAGTATTAATCACTCCAAAATGCAGACAGCTGATAAAATGCAAATGTTTATTTTCTCCTTCCAAAATAGCCCGGTTAGTTTTTCTTAGAGGCCTATCTTTCTGCTTGGTTCCAAGAGCTCTTGCAGCTTTGTCCTTTGCTTCTGCCTCTGCTTTCTTCAGCCTCCAGCCAGCACCAAGGTGGAAGATGAAATGAATCTCTCTTGCCTCAGAGAGAGGGCTTGTGGGCTTCCTCCCAGAGTGCTCCTCTCCGACCCCAGTCAATGTTCCAAAGTCAAACTCTGAGTGGCTCACTGAAGCTCTATTTATGCTGAGTGTAAAAGGTTGACTCCATCTTCTGGAGGCAGGGATTAAGAGAGGTGTGAATTCAGATATCTCATACTAAACCCTGAAATCTCCCAAACTTGTGAACTCCAATAAGTACTTAAATACTTCTTGCTTATATGAGCTCTCTAAAGGTGTGAACACAAGCATTATTGTCTATCAGTATTAGTGATTTATCACCTTGTAAGTATTCAAGCTAAGGTGTGAATCAATAAGCCCTGTATCAATTCCATTGAGTTAACACCAGGATTCTGACATCTCCCTTGAGTTTTCACCTTGTTTCAAGTTGAGTTGACACAAGGATTCCAATATTGTATAATTTTTTTGAGTGTGTGCAACTATAGGTCTAGGCTCTAGGGTGGAAAAAGTAGCAACAACAACAATAACAACAGTAATAATAAATGTTTCTTTAGTGCTTTAAGGGTAACAAAGCACTTATATTTCTCCTTCTTTATATAAAGTTCTACATTTGTACTACTTATTTTTCTAAAGTAAATTCTAAAACTCAGAAAATCATATTGGATTGCATCAATTTAAAATATGTGAAAAATGAATGCTACCAATGCATATTCTTATGCTTAAGCAGAAACCAGGAAAGCAGTTATTCCCAAGTTGAGATGCCAATTGGTTTTAATGAAACAACTGATCCTTACATAATTGAATTTTTATTCTCCTCACACATTAAACACATTCCCAGTGTCAGCTCCTGGCCAAAATAAAAATCATTTTTTTGAAGCATGTTCTTTTGGCTTTCTTTTTCTGTTGCTGTGCATTCATAAGCTATACTTCTTTGAGAACTACTTTTACATGAGTAAGTCACAGCATAGAGTTCAAAGTTGATGAAATTTATAGGGGATTAAAATACTTTTCTCTTCTTTTAGGGAGCCCAAAGTTTAGCACAAAAAGTAGTTACCAAAAGGCATTAATCTAACATTCTCACAGTGGCAAAAAGACATGAGAAAATGGGTGGCAGATTTAAATATTACATCTGTTCACTGTCTTTCCAAATAAAAGAGAAAAACACTACCATCCACTATGATACTCTACATCCACCTCAAATTGTTGGCAGAAAGTAAGGTAATTGATTAAATGGGTAATTAAAATTATCTTAAAATAATTTACCACTAAGATCTCCCTCTCCACTGAGTAGTGTCGTTGCCTCTCATGTCTTTCTTGTTCAGACACCATCTAAATTGACAATTACTCTTCTTATTGCTGAAATAAGTGATGTTTCCCCTATTCAACTAAAATAGTAAGATATGCAGCTGCAGATATGATTGCATTTGTGAGAATACGCACACTGAACTTCCTGCCATGGGTTGTTGACCAAATCAGCATTGGCACTGCTGAATCACTATTTCTTACGACTAATACAATGAACACCATTATCTTTTTATGTCAATGAATGTTATACAGAAATCAAAAGATGGAGAGAAGAAAGGACTTTGAATGAGAAAACCCCATTTTGAGTCCTGGGTCTGTGGCTTATTATATAAAAATAAGCCTCAATTTCCATATCTATAAAATTATGATAATTATATAAGATAACCAATTTGGAATTGGAAGAGACCTCAGAGGTCACTGTCTTATTCCATCACTCTTATTTTATAGATGGTAAAATTTACCAGAGCATTTAAGTGACTTGATCCAGTTCACTCAACTACTGAGTGTGCAAAGACTCAATTCAGGCTGAGGTCTTCCTCATTCCAAGTCTGTGCTCTAAACCTTAAAACACATTACCACAAGCAATAATATGTGACTGTAGATTTGGAAGGGGACACAGAGTCCATCTAATTACACAAAATCACTGGAAATCTGAATTGAAAGGAAAGTTAAAGGTCAGCTAGTACCAATAGTATCTGAATAAGAACATTCTTTACCACATCTCCATCAAAACTATTTGAGAACCTCCAATGAGAAGAAATCACAATCAATCAATTCATCCTTTTATTAATTAGTCAGTAACCATTTCTTAAGCAATTATTATGTGATAAGAACTACCAAAAGTGCTTGAGATAGAAAGTAAAAGAATAAGAATCATAATTTTAAGGATGTTATGTTCTATCTCAGAAGATTACATGATCATATACATATTCAAAGATGTATATAAACACAATACATATGTAGTAAATCTATATTTATATATTTGTTCTTATATATTCATTTTATACACATACATTTCAAGATGATTTGTGATGGAAGAGTACTAGTATCTAGGAAAATGAAAAATAAATATACAAGATAATGCTTGAGATAATTATTGATGAAATTAGGAAATTTTATGAGATAGAGGTGAGGCAGAAATGTATTTGAGGCATGAAGAGTGACCACTGGAAAGGAAAGGAGATAAGAGTTGTAGTGCTGTGTGCCAGGAAAACTGAAGAGGACCAGTTTGGCTAAATTACAGAATGCAGAAAGGAGACTAATATAAAATGAGGTTGAAAAACTTGACAGTATTATGATCAAAACTATGCTTAAGAAAAATTTAGCAACATTATAGATAAGTCAAGTAAAGGCCTGAATGAAGGTGGTAACAGTGTATAGTTTAAAAAAGGGCAGAAATGAGAAAAATGTTAGTTAGAAACAAGATCAGACATATTTTAATGCAATATTAGCATGGCACAATTAAGAGACTAGAAGGAGGCAGGTCTTTAAGGAAATATAAAAGTTAGAACTAAGTGGTTAATTTAGGGTAAAAATTATTAGCTTAATGTTGGACATATTGAGCCTAAGATATCTCTGATGCACTTAGTTTAAGGTCATCTGTATGAAATTGATGATAGAGTATTAAGGTTCAAGACTGTGGCTAAATATAATTTGTATTATTACTTTTTATTTGTATTATATGCATATTCAAATGTGAATGTACATAACCATATATGTAAATTAATCAAGAAGGAAATGATATCTGCATTCAGATGGTAAATCTAAAGGATATGAGATTAGCAGACAAGAATGTATAAGGAAAAACAAAAGAGGACAAAGTGCTTCCATACCATGGCACCTACTGTCTACAAAAAAAAAAAAATGAAACTGGATATCCCCAAGGTATCTTAACTAAGCACAACAAAACCAAATTATTTTCTTTATCCCTATATCTTTCCCTTTTCCAGACCACCTTATTTCAGTCAAAGGTAGCACCATTCTTACAGTTCTTTAATTCTATAACCTTAAAATAAGCCTTGGCTTTTCAGTCTTTCTTATCCCACATATCCAATCAGTTCCTAGATCTTGCTATTTTAACCACCCATAACATATTTCGCATTCAATCCCTTCTCTTCTCTCATGAAGTTAGCACTTTAGTTCATGCTTTAATCACTTATTGTCCAAATTATTGCCAAAGTTTCTTAATTGGTTTTTCTGTCTCAAATCCTTCCTTACAAATTTTTGCCAAAGTAATTTTCTTTTAGGAAAGATCTGACTATGTCATTCCACAACTCCATCAACTTCAATTACCTCCTCAATTCTTATAGAATAAGAAATGAGATGCTTTGTTTTTAAGGTTCTTTACAACATGACTGCAACCTAAGATTCTAGCCTTATTAAATATTATTCATTCCCTTGTTCCCTCCTATCCCAACTTTGTAATTCACCCAAAAGGCCTTCTCAATTATCCTTACACATTCTATTCCATTTCTATTTCTTGGGTGATATTACTATATAACTCATGTTCTTGGGATTTACCTCTTCCTTACCTCTGCAAAATAGAGTTATTTTCTTATTATAAATTTTTATAAATTTATAATTTGCCAATTATAAATTATTATAAATTTCTTATATATCTAACCTAAGTGATACTTTCTATTTCAGTGCCCTCCTTCCCAAATTGCATTGCATTTCAAATATTTAACTGCATTTTTTATAAATTTGTTTTGATATCTTTAGATTATAAATTACTTTGTAAGTAAACATTATTTTACTCTTTGTACTTGAATTCCCAGCACTTAGCTCAATGCTTGCAATATACAGTAGGTATTAAAAATTACCTCTGGATTTCTTGTTTTTATTAGTACCTACATATAGGGAAAGTGATCTGGATGAGAAAGACTTCTAATTTTTGGACCATATTCTATTTGGTTTATGTTAAATCTAAATTTACTTAGCTTCAATTTTTATTTATTTCTTCAAAATTTGCCCTTCTACAAGGAAGAAAAACACATAAGACAAAAATTGAGACTGCATTTTGCTACTACTATATGTAATAGTGTTATATGGATGGTATAGATGTGATAGAAGTTCTCTTTACCTTGTTTTATTTATTGTTGTTATTGTTTTCTTTCTTTCAGGATCATGTAAGCATTTAGAGTATTATCACAATGCTGGAAACCTATATGGTTGCCTGGATTATGAGATTCAATAGAATGGCTCTCTAGAAAAAAATAATTATTTTTCTTCTTTTTTAAGGGATATCCAAACTGCAGCAAACTATGAGAGTAGAGAAGTGATTCAGGTAAGAGAAGAGTTCAAGGTGACACTTAGCAAAAGGGGAAGAAAAGCTGAATTATATCTATTGTTTAAAGTGCAACTGTTTTGCTTTTTTTTTTTCTTTTGTTTTGTTTTGTTTTGTTTTCTATGCAGGGTGAAATGGAAAATATTCTGTGCCTAATAGATGTTGTCTTGGATGCTTGATAAAGTCTCCCACACAAGTAAAGATAAGACATATTTAGAGGTTCCCATAAAGTATTAGCTAACTCTCTGGAGGGCTTCAGGGTCAGCCAGATTTAGGATAAATTAAAGTCCTTGGTCTTTAGGGGAGAAGTGAAGGAGGCAGGCAAACAGAATCCTGGATTCTGGAATCCAGTGTCTCCAGCCTCTCTCCTCCTTGTCCTGCCATTAAGTGACTCTGGCCTCTCTCTCTTCTACTCTCCTATCATTACCTAAGATTATCTTAACACCAAACATTCAGCAAGCACCAATGGTGAGAAGAGCCTTTATCCAAATATATGCAAATAGAGCAGTTATCTCACATTGAATAGGTAATTAACCTTAACTTCTTGATTGTCTGATTCAAGCATACCTTTTTGGAGTTTCAGTTTCTACACTATAAGAAACTATTGGTGAAGGCAAAATGAGCCAGAGATGTAATTTATGGGGCATTCCACTGAAAACTGAAGCAAGTCCACCTAAGTCCAGAGAATAGAGTAAGTCAGAATGTATTAAAGGTTGAGAGATCTCTAGAGAAAGATAGCTAGGAACATTTAAAGGAGAGAGATTTTTCAGTTTACCAGAATTGAAATCTACCTTTGTAGCTACTACCTCTTGATTCTGACTTTTGGATCTAAATCAGAAAATCTAATTCCTTTTTACCACAGCAGCTTTTATAATATATGAAGAAAACAGTCATATATATCATTGTGGTTTCTCTTCTTCAGGTTAAACACTTGTAGCTCTGTCAATAAAAACTTCTAAGACAGCGTTCCTCCATTTTAAATTATCTGAGAAGATGGCTTTTAAGTAAGGTTTTAAAGGATGGGGCGGAATTCAAGATAAATAACTTTTTTTTTTGTCTAGTTTTTAATGTTAGTGCTAAAAATAATTCCTTCTTTTCTTTGTCCTTGGAAGCAAAGGAACAAATTCACCTTTCAGAACTACAGAAGCATTTTTTTTTCTAGAATCACCAAATTATCAAATAATAGCACTATAAGGGATCTTAGAACTCATCTCATTTAAATTCTGTCATTTTTACAGATGAGGAAATTGGAGAACTGATAGGGGAAGTGATTCGCCTAAGATCACAACATGGCAGTACTGGGACTTGAACCTGAATCTTACTTTTCCTGATTTTTGATGAAATACACTTGACAGTCAATTGCCCTGCTACCTCCTACATAACCTGTGTCAGCCCATGTCCCTAAGTTGTCATCATATATGACAGAAGACATAATTAGGTAGTCAGCCCTGAAAATAAAGAGGTTAGAATTATAGGCTGCATATTCCATCCATAGAAGAAATACTTTTTTTTTTTTTTTTTTTCCTGGAGAGTAGGAGATGATTCTGTTTTGTATACATAACACTTCTTTCAAGGGCTGCAAAAGAACACTGCCCTGCGGATATGAAATTGCATAGATGTCACTAACATAATTGTTTGGCAGCAAGTTTAATTCACAAGGATTAAGTAAGCATATTCATAGATTTTTAAACCAATCAAATCAAGAAACCATTTCCTGCATTAATTTTCCAGCTAACCTAATTATATAGCCCCAAGCTCTGAGTCCTTATCAATTAACAGAGCTATAAAAAGCAGGAGTCCAAGCCTGCAGTTCTTTAGATGTGGAAAAACTGGCTTTATTTGTAGCCTCAGTCTTGAAAAGAAAGTCAGAAACCACTGTTGCTATAACTGTATTTGACTTGAAAATACATTAATACTTTAATTGGCTTATTCCTGAAAGCTGCCATACAAGGACAAGATTAGGCAGCAAGTTGAGCATTTAGAAAGCAAGGGAAAGGATTTGGGAAAGGATGAATACCAGTACAAACCCAATAAAAGTCAAGGAAAAATGACAAAAAATGGAAGCCAGTCATAGTGTTTGTCAGTGATAGGTGCTAAAGGTCTGATTGATAATAAAACAGAGATTTTTGTACATATAGTGAACATAAGTTTTTGACTATAAAATAAATAATACACTAAACTAGATGGTTGATAAGAGTATGGAACTTGCATCCCTGGTTATATTCATCCTAGAGTCAGAGAAGGGAGTTCAAAAGTAGTTTCTTATATTATTTCTGTGTTATTTTGTTCAAGTCACTTAGAAACACTTGGCTTCTATTTACAAATCTATAAAATAATGGGATTGAAGTAAGTGACATTCAATCCCTTTTAACTGAAGAAGTATAAACTAACTCTTTTGTCATAAAAAATTTTTGGACCTCTGGACCACATCTGGTAAGTGATTCTCCCCTCCCCCCCATTATTTTGTCATGAACTAGGCCATCATACTATTCCTAGCCATTTCCAAAGTCTAATGCCATGAGATTATCATGTCCCTTTCTCTTTTTTTATTCCCCCTTAATAAATTATCTTCATCCAGTAGAATGTTAGCTACTTATAGGCAGAGATTATTTGGTTTGCTTGTATTTTTATCTACAGTTCTTAGCATTGTATATAGCATAGTATTTAATGAAGTATTTTTTTGCATTCATTCTTTATTCATTTATTCCTACTGATTATTTATAGGAACATTCTGCTCCTACCAAATCTTATTGACTTATCATTGCTTTCATTTTTACTTCTGATGCTTTTATGCTTCCTACTCAAAATGGCTGACCTGTTCCTTTCCATTGGTATAAGATAAAGTTCTGCCAAAAATACAGTTGATCATATTTTTTCTGAGAGATTTTACTTGATTCCTTTTGAGAACTATATACCAAATTTTTATTTATCTTTTTGTGTTCAAATCTCTTGTAAAACTATTATCTTATCAATGGGAGAAACCATACTGAACATAAACTTCGTTCCTCTGAAGAAGTTGTCCTTAATGAATGTTTATCAAATTGAATTAAATTTTTATCCCCAGCACCTAGCTTACTTAATTGATTGATAGAAAATGTGTAGCATAATAAAGAGTTTTTAGTATTTTTTTTAATTTGAAAATTTTAAATTTCAAAGAAATACATCCAATTTTAGTTCTGCCACTTCACTGCATTCAACTTTCTCTAGATACCAAAAGCAATGTTGCCTGAAAAAGAGAGTCAGAGGTGGACATAACTAGATCTCAGTTCAGTTCTCAGGTCATATGAGCTTGGACAGATCTACCAGAGTCAGTGGGCTTTTGATTCCTTTTCTGTCAAAATAGAATAAAATTACTTATTACTTTCAACTGTATTGAATTGTTGTGAACACAATTTTGAAAACATTAATATGCAAATCTTAGATTTGATTGATAACACTATGGATTATTATATTAAACAACTATGTTATTGAATGGAGAGGCTGGAAAAGTATGGTGGGTAGATTTCCAGGTCTGGAGATAGGAAAACAACTCCTGAGTTCAAATTTTACCTTAGATATTTATTAGATAACTGTGTAATCCTGTTTGCCTCAATTTCCTCATCTGTAAAATGAGTTGCTGAAGGAAATGGCAAACCACTCTGCCACAATTTTTTATTAAAGCTTTTTATTTACAAAACATATGCAAGGGTAATTATTCATTACTGACTCTTGAAAAATCTTTTGTTCCGAATTTTTCCCTCCTTCAATCCACTTCCTCCCCTAGATTGGCAGGTTGTTCAATACATGGTGAATATATTAAAATATATGTTAAATCCAATATATGTATATATTTATACAGTTATCTTGCTGCACGAGAAAAATCAGATCAAGAAGGAAGAAAAAACTGAGAAAGAAAACAAAATTCAAGCAAACAACAATAGACAGAGTGAGAATGCTATGTTGTGGTAAAATTCAGTTCCCACAGGCCTCTCTCTGGGTGTATATGGCTTTCTTCATCACTGAACAGTTGGAACTGATTTGGATCATCTCAGTGTTTAAGAGCGCCACATCCATTAGAATTGCTCATCATATAGTATTGTTGTTGAAGTGTATAATGATCTCCTGGTTGTGCTCATTTCACTTAGCATCAGTTCCTGTCAGTTTCTCCAGACCTTTCTGAAATCATCCTATTGGTTGTTTCTTACAGAACAATAATGGTATATAGCATTGATATATATATATCGTAATTTATTCAGCTATTCTCCAATTGATGGGCATCCACTCAGTTTCCAGTTTCTTGCCACTATAAAAAAAGCTGCCACAAACATTTTTGCATATGTGTGTCCTTTTCTCTCCTTTAAGATCTCTTTGGGATATAATCCCAATAAAAACTCTGCTGGATCAAAGAGTATGAACAGTTTGACACTGGTTTGAGCATGATTCCAAATTGCTCTCCAGAATGGTTGGATCCATTCATAGTTCCATCAACAATGTATCAGTGTCCCAATTTTCCCACATCCCCTCAAATATTTGCAATTCTCTTTTCCTGTCATCCTAGCCAATCTGATATGTATGTAGTGGTATCTCAGAGTTGTCATAATTTCCATTTCTCTGATTAAGTGATTTGGAGCACCTTTCAATATGACTATAAATAGTTTCAATTTCTTCATCTGAGAATTGTCTGTTCATATCCTTTGACCATTTATCAATTGAAGAATGGCTTGAACTATTATAAATTTGAGGCAATTCTCTATATATTTTAGAAATGAGACCTTTATTAGATCCTTTGCATGTAAAAATGTTTTGTTTATTAAGTGTTTACTATGTGCCTGGCAGAGTATTAAATATCAGGGATACAAAGAAATGTTCTTACGCTTAAGGAGTTCCCATTAGGAAGTTTTTTTTTTTTTTTTTTTTTTTTTTATAATAGCCTTTTATTTACAGGATATATACATGGGTAACTTTACAGCATTAACAATTGCCAAACCTCTTGTTCCAATTTTTAACCTCTTACCCCCCCCCACCCCCTCCCCTAAATGGCAGGATGACCAGTAGATGTTAAATATATTAAAATATAACTTAGATACATAATAAGTATACATGACCAAAACATTATTTTACTGTACAAAAAGAATCAGACTCTGAATTATTGTACAATTAGCTTGTGAAGGAAATCAAAAATGCAGGTGTGCATAAATATAGGGATTGGGAATTCAATGTAATGGTTTTAGTCATCTCCCAGAGTTCTTTTTCTGGGTATAGCTAGTTCAGTTCATTACTGCTCCATTAGAAATGATTTGGTTGATCTCGTTGCTGAGGATGGCCTGATCCATCAGAACTGGTCATCATCTAGTATTGTTGTTGAAGTATATAATGATCTCCTGGTCCTGCTCATTTCACTCAGCATCAGTTCGTGTAAGTCTCTCAGGCCTTTCTGGAAATCATCCTGTTGGTCATTTCTTACAGAACAGTAATATTCCATAATTTTCATATACCACAATTTATTCAGCCATTCTCCAACTGATGGACATCCATTCAGTTTCAGTTTCTAGCCACTACAAAGGGCTGCCACAAACATTCGTGCACATACAGGTCCCTTTCCCTTCTTTATAGTCTCTTTGGGATATAATCCCAGTAGTAACACTGCTGGATCAAAGGGTATGCACAGTTTGATAACTTTTTGAGCATAGTTCCAAACTACTCTCCAAAATGGTTGGATTCGTTCACAACTCCACCAACAATGAATCAATGTCCCAGTTTTCCCACATCCCCTCCAACAATCATCATTATTTTTCCTGTCATCTTAGCCAATCCTGAGCAGGTGTGTAGTGAGTATCTTAGAGTTGTCTTAATTTGCATTTCTCTGATTAATAATGACTTGGAACATCTTTTCATATGACTAGAAATAGTTTCAATTTCTTCATCTGAGAATTGTCTGTTCATATCCTTTGACCATTTTGCAATTGGAGAATGGCTTGATTTTTTATAAATTAGAGTTAATTCTCTATATATTTTGGAAATGAGGCCTTTATCAGAACCTTTGACTGTAAAAATATTTTCCCAGTTTATTGCTTCCCTTCTAATCTTATCTGCATTAGTTTTGTTTGTACAAAAGCTTTTCAGTTTGGTATAATCGAAATTTTCTATTTTGTGATCAGTAATGATCTCTAGTTCTGCTTTGGTCATAAAGACCTTCCCCTTCCACAGGTCTGAGAGGTAAACTATCCTATGTTCCTCTAATTTATTAATAATTTCATTCTTTATGCCTAGGTCATGAACCCATTTTGACCTTATCTTGGTGTACGGCGTTAAGTATGGATCAATGCCTAGTTTCTGCCATATTAGTTTCCAATTTTCCCAGCAATTTTTATCAAACAGTAAGTTCTTATCCCAAAAGCTGGGATCTTTGGGTTTGTCAAAGACTAGGTTGTTATATCCCTTGAACCCAATCTATTTTATCCCTTGATCTATGTTTTATCCCTTGAACCCAATCTATTCCACTGATCAACTAATCTATTCCTTAGCCAATACCAAATAGTTTTGGTAACTGCTGCTCTATAATATAATTTTAGATCTGGTACAGCTAAGCCACCATCATTTGATTTTTTTTTCATTAATTCCCTTGAAATTCTTGACCTTTTGTTTTCCATATGAACTTTGTTGTTATTTTTCTAGGTCATTCAAATAGTTTTTTGGGAGTCTGATTGGTATAGCGCTAAATAAATAGATTAGTTTAGGTAATATTGTCATCTTTATTATATTTGCTCGCCCTATCCAAGAGCATTTAATATTTTTCCAATTGGTTAGATCAGACTTAATTTGCGTGAAAAGTGGTCTGTAATTTTGCTCATGAAGTTTCTGATTTTCCCTTGGCAGATAGATTCCTAAATATTTAATATTATCAGTAGTTACTTTAAATGGAATTTCTCTTTGTAACTCTGACTGTTGGATTTTGTTAGTGATATATAAGAATGCTGATGACTTATGTGGGTTTATTTTATAACCAGCAACTTTATAAAGTTGTGGATTATTTCTAATAACTTTTAGCAGAATCTCTGGGATTCTCTAAGTATACCATCATGTCATCGGCAAAGAGTGATAATTTGGCTTCCTCATTGCTATTCTTATTCCTTTAATCTCTTTCTCAGCTCTTATTGCTATAGCTAGCGTTTCTAACACAATATTAAATAGTAACGGTGATAGTGGGCAGCCTTGTTTCACTCCAGATCTTATTGGGAATGGTTGCAGTTTGTCTCCATTACATATGATGCTTACTGATGGTTTTAAATAGATGCTGCTGATTATTTTAAGGAAAAGTCCATTTATTCCTATACTCTCAAGTGTTTTTAATAGGAATGGATGTTGGATTTTATCAAATGCTTTTTCTGCATCTATTGAGATGATCATATGGTTTTTGTTAATTTGGTTATTAACTTGGCCAATTATATTGATAGTTTTCCTAATATTGAACCAGCCCTGCATTCCTGGTATAAATCCTACTTGATCATAGTGTATTATCTTGGAGATGATTTTCTGTAGTCTTTTTGCTAATATCTTATTTAAGATTTTTAGCATCAATATTCATTAGGGAGATTGGTCTATAATTTTCTTTCTCTGTTTTCAGCCTACCTGGTTTAGGTATCAGTACCATGTCTGTGTTATAGAAGGAATTTGGTAGGACTCCTTCATTACCTATTTTATCAAATAATTTATATAGCATTGGGGCCAATTGTTCTTTAAATGTTTGGTAAAATTCACATGTAAATCCATCTGGTCCTGGGGATTTTTCTTGGGAGTTGTTTAATTGCCTGTTCTATTTCTTTTTCTGAAATGGGACTATTCAAAAATTTACTTCTTCCTCTTTAGTCTGGGAAGTCTGTATTTTTGGAGGTAGTCATCCATTTCACTTAGGTTATCAAATTTATTGGCATAAAGTTGAGCAAAATAACTCCTTATTATTTCTCTAATTTCCTCTTCATTGGTGGAAAGTTCTCCCTTTTCATTTTAAGACTACTAATTTCATTTCCTCCCTCTTTTTCTAATCAGATTTACAAGGACTTATCTATTTTATTGGCTTTTTCATAGAACCAACTCTTAGTTTTATTAATTAGTTCAATAGTTTTTTACTTTTAATATTCTTAATTTCTCCTTTTAATTTTAGAATTTCCAATTTAGTATTTGATTGGGGTTTTAATTTGGTCTTTTTAGTTTTTTAGTTGCAAGCCCAATTCATTAATCTTTTCTTTCTCTGTTTTATTCAAGTAAACCTGTAAGGATATAAAATTCCCTCTTATTACCGCTTTGGCTGCATCCCACAAATTTTGGTATGATGTCTCATCATTGTCATTATCTTGAGTGAAATTATTAATTGTATCTATAATTTGCTGCTTCACCCAATCATTTTTAAGATGAAGATTGTTTAGTTTCCAATTACTTTTGGTCTATTTCCCCTAACTTTTTGTTGAATGTAGTTTTTATTGCATCATGATCTGAAAAGAAAGCATTTACTATTTCTGCTTTCTTGCATTTAATTTTAGGTCTTTATGTCCTAATATATGGTCAATTTTGAATGGTTCCATGAACTGCTGAGAGAGAAAGTATATTCCTTTCTATCTCCATTCAATTTTCTCAAAGATCCAACATACTAATTTTTCTAATATTCTATTTACTTCTTTAATTTCTTTCTTATTTGTTTTGTGGTTTGATTTGTCTAATTCATGAGATGCAAGGTTTGAGATCTCCTACTATTACAGTTTGTTGTCTATTTCTTCTTGCAACTCTCTTAACTTCTCCTTTAGGAGTTGAGTGCCATACCACTTGGTGCATATATGTTTAATATTGATATTGCTTCGTTGTTTATGCTCCCTTTAGCAGGATGTAGTTACCTTCCTTATCTCTTTTAATTAGATCAATTTTTACTTTTGCTTGATCTGAGATAAGGATGGCTACCCCTCTTTTTGACTTCACACTGAAGCATAATAGATTTTTGCTCCAGTCTTTTACTTTTTTTACTTATGTATCCCCTGCTTTAAATGTTTTCTTGTAAACAACATATTGTAGGAGTTCTGACTTTTGATCCAGTCTGCTATCTGCCTCCCTCTTTATGGGAGTTCATCCCATTTACGTTTACAGTTGAATTACTAAATCTGTATTTCCTGCCATCCTAATAACCCCAGATTTGTGCTTTACTTATCTTAAGCCTCCCCAACCCTCTTTCCCCTTTAACTTGTGCCCCTCTTGTATCCACGATCTTATCCTCTTTATAATCCCCCCTCCCCCTTTGGTCTTTCCCCTTCCTTCCTTATTACTCTTTTCTTTTCCTTTTCCTCTCCCCGTTTTAATGAGGCGAGGAGAATTTTCTCTAAAACAAATGTCAATTGTATTTTTTCTTTGAGCCAACTCTGATGAGAGTAAGATTCACACAGTGTTCCTCCCTCTCTAAATTCCCTCAGATATGATAAGTTTCCTTAGCCTCTTTGTGGGATGTGGTTTCCCTCTTTTATCCCTCCTTCCCACCTTGTTCTGCCATCATCCTTTTTCCATATCTACGTTCCCTTTTTATGTTATAGACTTGTACAATCAAATTATACATGTATTCTTTTTGTATATCCACAACGAAATACAATTCTCAAGAGTTATTTTACCTTTTCTGCATCTCTTGAGTTCTATTCTTGGAGATCAAATTTTTTGTTTAGTTCTGGTTTTCTTGGAAACAAATGGATTCATTTGTTTCATTAAATATCCATCTTCTTCCCTGGAAGAAAATGCTCCAGCTAGCTGGGTAGTTTATTCTTGGCTGCATCTCAAGTTCTTGTGCCTTTTGGAATATCATATTCCAGGCCCTTCTTTCCTTTAATGTAGGGCAGCCAGCTCTTGGGTAGAATCCTTATTGTGGCACCTCAGTATTTAAATGGTTTTTGGCTGCTTGTAAAATTTTTCCTTAATCTGATAGTTCTGAAATTTTTGCCACAATATTCCTTGGGTTTTATTTTAGGGTTTCTTTCAGAAGGTGTTTGATGAATTCTTTCAATGCCTATCTTTACCTTCTGATTCTATTACATCTGGGCAGTTCTCTTTGATGATTTCTTGTAAAAATAGTATCTAGGCTCTTTTTTCATCATAGTTTTCAGAAGTCAATAATCCTCAAATTATCTCTCCTAGATCTATTTTTCCAAGTCTGTCATTTTTGCAAGTAGAAATTCTGGTTTTCAGTTTGTCATTTTTTGTTTTGCTTGACTGATTCTTGCTGTCTCAATGAATCATTAGTTTCAATTTATTCAGTTCTAATTTTTAAGAATTATTTTCTTCAATAGCTTTTTACTTCTTTCTGTATATGTCAATTGGTTTTGAATGTATCGTTTTGGTCTGTAGATTTTTTCCATTTCACTAATTTTTTTTTAGTGAATTATTTTTCTTTTCAATTCACAGATCCTACTTTCTTGCGTGTTCTTTGTCTTTTCAATTCACAGGATCCTACTATATTGCGAGTTCTTTGTCTTTTCAATTCACAAATCCTACTTTCTAGTGAGATTCTTTATTTTCAATTCACAATTCTTACTTCCTGAGATTTTTTATTTTTCCAATTCACCAATTTTGTTTCCTGCACTTCCTGGAATTTTTAACTTTTCAATTCGTATTTCAGGAGATTTGTTGCTCTCTTGTAAGAGCTTCTCTTTCCTTTCCCCATTTATCTTCTAACTCTCTTTTGAGGACTTTTAATGGTCTCTTCTATGAGACATTATGTAAAGGAGGACAGTCTGATGCATTTTGCTGTTTGCAGGGTCTCTTCAGGTTTGCTGAACTGCTCTTTTCTGCATAGAAGCTGTCGATTGTTCTTTCATCTTTTATTCATGTTTTAAAGCCTTTAGGGTGGTCTCCTAGGCAAGGGGTTACCAGCTTCCTCTGCAGAGCAGGGAAAGATGTAAACTGATTTCCAGCTCCGAGGTATGGGAGTGCTCTGGGTGGAGTTTTCCCTTCCCCAACAGGAAGTGGATTCAGCACTGGCCAAGCTATCAAACTGCTTAGTAGGGCTGAGTGGATTATCGATTGCCCTTGGCTAGAGACTAAGTGGTGAAAGTGTTACTGCCCCAGGCGAGAAGCCTCTTAGTGGGACTGTAGGTAGCAGCTGACAGCAGAATGCGAGAGAGCCACAAACTCTGCCCAGTGTCTCTGCCTGGTGCAAATCGGCCCTGGAAAAGCTCTATGGCCTAGAGCCAGAGCTCCCACTGGGCAGATTGGAGGCTAACCCGGCTGCGTCCTCCTGCTGTGCAGGATCACTACTCCCAAGGAAAAGCCCAGTACTGCGGGTTGGGGTCTGGCTTGATGCTGAGATCTGTGCCTTCACCTCGGTTTTGAGACTCTCCTAGGAACCTAATTTTCTCTCCCTGTCTGCCAGATCTCCCCTGAGCCCCGGAACCAACCTTTTTTGGCAAGACTGCAGATTTTCTTCAGCCGGTGAGTTGTTCTACTTCTTATCTTTACGAATTGTAGCAGTCAAGACTATTTTTGAGGCTCGATATAATATTGATAAAGAGGGTAAGAGAAGAGCTTAGAAAGTCGCGTGTGTCTTCTCCGCCATCTTGGCTCCGCCCCCCCCCATTGGGAAGTTATAAAAACAAACATGTAAATAATGAAGTATACACAAGGCATATGCAGGAATAGATGGAGGATAATTTCAGAGGAGAAGGTACTAACCAAAGGAGATATAGGGGAAAATAGTCTCTTGCTGTATGAAGAGAGAGAGAGAGAAATGAAAGAGAGAGAGAGAGAGAGACAGAGAGAGAGAGAGAGAAGGGAGACAGAAAGACAGAAACAGAGATACAGAAATAGGAAGAAAGAGGATAGATTTTATATAGAGATATAGAGATATATGTGAGATATTATGAAGATAAAAAGGAAAATATTTAGCAATGTATTGGCTTTGGAGGATAAGTGAGAATAAGGAGTCAAAGGATAGAATGTTGGACTTAAAATCAAGAAAATACAAATTCATATCCTGACATTTGCTGGTTATATGATCCTGGCTAAATCATTTAATCTCTTATGTACCTCAGGCAAATCCATAGAATATATGGATTAAAAAATATGTATATTTGTCCTTTTCCTGATGGAGGGAGTTTTCTCACTTGGAATTCTTCATAATAAAAAGTTTTGTTTGTTTGTTTAAATTTAATACAAGAGGAAATAGGAAGTCAGCAATAATTTTTTAATGTTTTAAAATTTTATCAGAAGCTTTTGTTGCATATCATATTCAATTTTGAACATGCCCTTGTCCCTTTTCCCATTTTTGCAATGAAAGAGAAAGAGAAAGAGGGGAAAGGAATTAAATAAAATGGACACACAAACCACATTTGACACAACACATATCTGTCATAGTACTCTGCTTTTGCAAAGAAGGAAAGGAAAGAGATACATTTTCTTATTTCTCCTTTAGGGATTGCAACTGAAGAATTTTGAAGCAGGAAGTGATATGATCAATACTGTCTGGTAGGATACTGACTGTTACTAAATAGATGAGAAAATGGATGTTGAGAGAGACTGACTGATTTGCAATACAACAGAGTCATACAGGTAACAGAGGTGGCAGAACCAAGATTCAAATTTAAGTCTTTTTATCCCAAATATTGTTTTTCTTTTTACACTGCATCACAGGGTTTCACAAAATAGAGAAGACATTTTCTATTATGTGAAGGATTTTGTGTTTAATGATTAAAAAACAAAGGCTTCACACAGGAGAAAAAAAGGGTCCAGGTCAGACCTTTTGGGAACATTTATGGTTAAGAAATAGATTAGGATGATTATCCAGCAAAAGAGATTAAAAGGGAAAAAATAGAGAGGTAGCAAGAGAACCAAGAAAATCCAGTGTCATGTTTTAAAGAAACATCCAAGTGTCAACTAGGGAATGGTTGACAGTGTCAAAGACTTCAGAAAAACCATGTACATTGAAGACTCAGAAAAGATCACTGGATTTAGAATATTAGAAGCTGTTGTAAATCAGGATCTTTGAATGCATTTTTTCCTTAAACTTTTTCTAAAATTACAAATTTAATAAATATTAACATTTCCAGCTGATATAACAGAAAAAAAGAATGTTGTAGATAAATCTCTACATTTGTCTCTATTAGAAACAGATTCACAAGCACAGCACACACATATGTTCATACACATTAGAATATGTATACATATATATATATATATTCATTAAATATTTTCCAACTTTAAAATAAAATTTAGTATTGATTTTTTTTGAGTTCAAAATCCTCTCCCTCCTCCCCCCACCCATAGAGAAGAGGAGCAGTATGATATCTATTAAATATATGCAAGTTATGTAAATCATATTTCAATATATAACCATGTTTTAGAAAATTACAAAAAGGAAAATGACAGTTTTTTTATATAAATTCAATGTAACACAATCATTTTGATATATTGTGTCCTCTACTGATCCTCCTCTCAGCTGTTATTTTTAATTTTTTTTTGTTTTATTTTTCATTCTGGATGCTCTTCCTAGTCTCTCCACCTTCTTAACCCAGCAAAAAAAGCATGAAAAGATAAATTTTCACAAATATATAAAGTCAAGTTTGAAAAAAAAATCTGCTGTTTATTTTTAATGTTTCATTGATAGTTTTTCTTTCCCTTTCTTTCTGCCTTTCTATCTCTTTTATTTCTACCTATATCCTTTCTTTCTCTTTTTCTTCCTCCCTTTTACTTTTTCCATTCCTCCATCCTTCTTTCTTTCTTTTGATTCCCTCCTTTCATTTTCCATGGGACATATTTTGTTGTAGTAAAGTTATTATGCTGCATTCTGAACTACTAATTTAAATGTGGTTTTGTTGTTATCCATTTTTTAAATTATTTATGGGAAATTAATGGTTTACAAGAAATATAAGGTAATCTTTCTTCCCATACTCAGGATATTTGAGCCTATTTTTCCTTCAATTCAACAAACATTTGTTATTGTTCTCTTTCCTCCCCCAAACTTCTCCCCTCCTTTTGAGACCACATAATATGCACTGATTAGGGAAAGTATAATAAATCCTTGTTCTAAGTAAAGGAAGAGATACTTTTTTGTTTGTTTTATTTTGTTATTTTGGTGGCACACAATCTTCCTAAGTATTGAAACACCATTATCATCTCTTAAAATCAGCACCACAAATTTACAATCCCAATTCCTTGACTTTGCATTAACCAGAGAATATTTTTGCTAACCCAAGGTTGACTTCTTCCTCAAATAGACATTTGGAGATTCCACCAAGTCTTTTTAATCCATTAAGGAAATATTAATATTTATTGAGTAAAAACCTAAATACTGAAATGATTCTATTAAGTTGCCACAAATTTTTGAAGTTTGAAGTCAACCTTTCTGAAAAGAAGCTGTGCCTTAATTCTGAATCATAATATGGAAAAGGGGTCTATTAAATTATCTTATGCTTCACCCCATTTTCCTTTTACAAATGAAAGGACTAAGGGAAAGAGAGGGCAAATAACTTGCTGAAAGCCACAAAGCAACTCAGTGACAAAGCTAGTTCATAAATACAAGATGGCTCAAATTAATCTATTATAAACATGATAAGCTTTACTGCTACAATGAATATCTTGCTTCCCCCTAACAAGAATAAGAAGAGATCCTTTTACCATAATGAGATCAAGAAGTCCTCTTTTCTTTTCAGAGGCAGTAATCCTCTTAGGGATTGTATTTCAAACAGATCTTTACTTCTGATTTGTTAGGATTGTAAAGATTGATTTGTTAGATATATCCATACTTTTGTAGGAGGGGGGAAGAAAAAGGGGATGAGGACAAGAGAAGAAGGACTTATTTCAATGTTGTTAGTATTATCTCCAAACATCTCTAGTCTTGTCACAGAATCAAAGAATATTAGAATGATTTTAATGAATTGGTTGAATCAATTCAATACAAAATGATTGACTATTTAAGGACAGAACATTCTAATCAATTACCATGTAGAAATCAACCTTGTTGACCTTTATTTCTATTTTGAACACTTTTTGAATATAATTTTCCCTTGCTACAATAACTTCTTAGTAGCCTCATGATCAAAGATTGTAAAAAATTAAGTCACCTTTCTTAAAGACTTCAAATTTGTTTACTAGAAAAATTCTTCCATTCATAATTCCAGAAATAATATTTTTATTTATTATTAAAGTAATTATTTTGTATTGTTATTTTTTATTTTATTTAAATAAAGTTTTTATTAAAATTTTATTATTTTAATATATTAATAATATTAAAATATTATTATTTTATTAAAATAAAGTATTTTTATACTTGTTTTTCCACAATTTTCCCCAATTTTCATTGAGTTTTTCTCCAAATATTTTTAGTATTTTTGTTTGTTAGGTGGATGGTTTGAAATGATACATCAGAGTTGTTTTAGCTTCTGCTTCTCTAATTATTATTGATTTTGTTTGGGTGGTTATTCCTCACTTTACATTTGGTTATTGTTTTTCACATCCTTTGATTATCTGTTTATCGGGATCACTTTTTAACTTCATATATTTACATCTATCTATAACTTTATTTTTACATCATAATATAGTGACAGTATTCTTGTCATCAGTAATAGGTAGAATTAGGCTCTAAGATCCCTTTAAACTCAAAGATTCTATGATTTTGTGCAACTAGATGAACTCGATGACCTCTTTAAACTTTAAAATCCTGTACATTTTCTTGAGGAAGCATGAGATAACAAAGACTATAATAGAAAAGTCAAGGGATCCTGGAACTGAATTTCTCCTCAAACATTATCTTTAATATCAAATAAGTAAATTTAAGTATTTCAGTATTAGCTTTCTCATCTGAAAAATTAGGAAGCTGGAACTGAAAACCTCTGAGTTTATATCAACTTCTAAATATATAATACTATTAAATATCAAATATTTACTATGACATTTTCTTAATCTGAAACTTTCCATTTGATGGTAACTATTTTTTTTTTTCAAATGAAAGGTTTTTTACATTTTATATAATTAGGGTTATTTATCCTTTCTTTTATAATCATCTATATTCCTCATTCAGTTGCAAGTTCTTTTCTAATTATGTTCTTGAAAGATAGAATTTTCCATTATTGTCATTTTTTTATTGCTGTGACTTTTGATGAGATAATTTATTCATTTGTAATTTATTTTGAGGGATGGATGGTATAAAATGCTGGTATAAAATTCATCTATTAAAAGAGTGCCTCCTTAGATTTTTGGTGTTCCTTGGTTAATCAAGCATTAGGTTACTATTTGCATTTGCTTTTAGATTGTGTTCATCTCATCTATTCCACTGAGCTACTTTTCAATCTATAAATAGTTCTGATCCAGTTTATTTCTGATATAATTACAAAATTACAGTATAATTTAAAAATCTAGTAACGCTTGGACTTCATTTCTAGATTCTTCATAATTCCTCTTGAAATGTTTCATTGTTTGTCTCTTCATTGATGTTTGTTACTATTTTCTTTCATTATAATATATTACCTTAGAAATATACTGGGTGATAAGTGTATAGATTATAATGTGTGGTGTGTCCAGTCATTAACATTGAATACTTTCAAAATATATGAGGACTTTTTTATTTATTTAAATATCTATCTGTGTATTTATGCACATAAAGCATATCCCTCACAAATGCAATATAATCAAAGCAGTTAAAAGTCCATTTTCATTTCTTGTAAGACTATAGACAACTTTCTGTAATGAAATTTGAGGAAGAAATACTTTTCCTTTTTAGATTTGCTATCATATTGTTGATGAGGAGTCTAGTGAGAATCTGACTATAATTATTGTTAAAATCTCTCTTTTCATAGTTACATGGACAATTTCAGCTTTGATCTAGGAGCTCTAGAAATGAGTAACAATTTTTTTTTTTTGTGAATTAAGACTTAGATTTCTATAGAAGTGGTATCTTTTAGATTCAACCAATTTGAACATTGTCTTCTGACTATTAATTATGGGAAATATTTTTATGATTTTATAAAAACTTGTATTTATATTTTTGCTTTATTATGTGTTATTAGAATTTTGGTAATTCTTACATTCATATATCATTTTTTTTGTTTCCTACATTTAAAAAAAATTGTATTCATCTGACCTATGGTGTTCTTGTGTAACCTGTGATGGATCTTGAATTCTTCCAACATGGTTTTGGCTTAAGATATGTGTGTATTTTTCAGATGAGAAAGCTAATACTGAAATACTTAAATTTACTTATTTGATATTAAAGATAATGTTTGAGGAGAAATTCAGTTCCAGGATCCCTTGACTTTTCTATTATAGTCTTTGTTATCTCATGCTTCCTCAAGAAAATGTACAGGATTTTAAAGTTTAAAGAGGTCATCGAGTTCATCTAGTTGCACAAAATCATAGAATCTTTGAGTTTAAAGGGATCTTAGAGCCTAATTCTACCTATTACCTACCACACTTAAGAAAGAGTGTGGAGACAAGATGGGAAAGCTGCTCAAATTGTCTCAATTTTCCTCAAAAATCACATGAAACCAAGATTCTGAACACAGTCTGATGGAAAAACTTCAAGAAAGGTCAGTCTTGTTGGCGTGAAAAGGGTCTTCATCCAAGCACAGCTATACTCTGGTAAAGCTGGTGAGAGGGTCTTAATCATAGCAAATCAATAAATAAGATCTTCAATCCTGTCTCAGTAGAGGAATAAATCATTAAGGCAGTTTCCAGTCCCAGCTCAGAAAGCAAACTCTGGGAAATGAGATTGTTTCCTGAAAAGAATAGGTAAAGCTACACCCTGCAAACACAGGGGCCCCTGTACTTGAAGCCAAGAATCAGAACTGCACAGAAAGCTGGGGACCACCCCACCCCCACCCCCCTTAACCCAGGAACCATAGGAACCCAAAACCCATCAACCATAAAAAGTAAAAAAAAAAAAAAAAAAAAAGAGGAAATACCAAAGAAAATGGAAAGAATTGTCTTCCTCATTTCATGGATGAGCTGAAGAAGTATTTGTTTTTTAATTAAAGCTTTTTTTTATTTTCAAAACATATGCATATCTAATTTTCAGCATTCATCCTCGAAAAACCTTGTGTTCCAAATTTTTTCCCTTCCCTTCCCCTATACCATTCCGTAGACAGCAACTAATCCACTATATGTTAAACATGTGTAATTCTTCTATACATATTTCCACAATTATTATGATGCACACAAAAAATCCGATCAAAAAGGGGAAAAAATGAGAAAAAAACAAAATGTAAACATAGAACAGCAAAAAGTGAAAATACTATGTTTTGATCCTTACTCGGGCCCCACAGTCCTTTCTGGATACAGATGGTTCTTTTATCACAACACCATAGGAACTAGTTAAATCATCTTATGGATGAAAAGAACCATGACCATCAGAATTGATAATCATATAATCTTGCTGTTGCTATATTCAAAATTCTTTTGATTCTACTCACTTCACTCATCATCAGTTTGTGTAAGTTTCTCCAGGACTCTGAAATCATCCTGCTGATTATTTATTACAGAACATCAGTATTCCATAACATTCATATACTATAATTTATTCAGCCATTATCTAACTGATGGGCATCCACTCAATTTCCAGTTTCTTGCCATTAAAAAAGGGATGCTGCAAAACATTTTTACACATGTGAATCCTTTTCCCTTTTTGTGATTTCTTTGGGATATAGACCCAGTAGAGACCCTGCTGGATCAAGGGGTATGCCCAGTTTGTAGCCCTATGGGCATGAACTGAAGAAGTTTATTAGTGATTTGCTCAAGATGACACAGTAACAAAGATTGAACTATAAGTCAGTTCTTCTGAATCTGAATTCAATAATCTCACTATTCTATGCTGGTTAGGCTAGACTTAAAAGATTCTTAAATTCTTCTAGAACTCTTAGATTCTGTATCACAAAATATTGCATTGCTATAATCCAATATTACAATGTAGTATAAAAAAGTAGTAGCTAAGTTATTATATTCCATCTCTTTTCCTGTTATTAGGCTTTGTTACACTAGCCATTTCTCATCCTACTACTATTACTGCTCCATTTTATTTTTTATTTTTTTTTATTTTTTCAGAATATGTGCAAAAATCATTTTCAGCTTTCACCATTGCAAAACTGTATTTCAAAATTTCTCCTTCCTTATTCGTCCCCTCCCCCTCCCCTGGACAACAAGCAATCTAATACAGATTAAACATGTGCAATTCTTATAAATATATTTTCACTTTTATCATGTTGCATTGTTCCACTTTCCTTTAAAAAAATTAATTTAACATTTTCCCAGTTACAGTCAAAATAATTTTTTAAAGATTTTTGCTTTCTAAGTCTTCTCCCTAAAGCCTACCCACAAATAAGATACCACATGTGAAATCATGACAAAATTTACATAAAAGTCAAGTTGTGAAAGGAAACATAGATGTCCCACCCTAATAAAAATAAAAACTTTTAAAAAATAATTTAAAAATAAAGAGAGAGAGAGAGAGAGAGAGAGAGAGAGAGAGAGAGAGAGAGAGAGAGAAATAAAGAATGTTTGATCTATATTCAGATCAGTTCTTTCTCTGGCTATGGATAGAATAGTTGTCGATGATTTTACTATTGAGAATTGTAATGTTCTGGTTAGTTTTCTGGAGGTCTTTGGACTAGCCTTCATTTCAGCAGAGTAATCACTACAAGAATAGCCAGGGATAAAGTCCAAATTCTTTATTATCTTTATTATCTCCTACATAGTCTAGTTTCCTTGCCTGGGGCCTAAGCTAGTTTTCTTAAGGTCCTAAGGAATGTGTCTTGGTTTCTAGGAGAGCCAGGAGGACCACCACAATGGTCTCTGTCTTGAAGACTATCTTAGTCCAACAGCTTGTGCCTTAGCTTCCAGACCTCTCTCTTCTCTGAGTCTGTTTCTGAGCCCCTTCTGAATCTGTCTCTGGCTCAGATGGGCCTTGGTCTCAATGGAGAAATGAAGGAGGACAGGCCTGTCACCATAGTGTTGTGAGATGGAATGAATGCATCTGGCTGAGTTTGTCCCAGCTTATATACTCTATTATAATTACATTATCATAGGTGTGAATCTTGTAGAATAGGTGTCAATCTGGTAGAACTATATTAAGTACTAAGTACATGTCCTGAACTAAAGAGTTATTAATCACGATGCTAAACTATATAACCATTGTCTTATCCATTCCATTTAGCACCTTGTAAAAATCCTTGTTTCAAGTACAGAGTTCTGGCCCATTACAGAGAATAACAGTGATTTACAGCTGATCATACCATTACTTTGCATACAGTATATTTCACTTTGTTTATAGAGGACTTTACAGGTTTTTTTTTTTTTTTTCCCTGAGAGAATCCTGCTAATCATTTCCCAGAGAAAAATAATATTCCATCAGATAAACTTAATTCAAAGATTATTTACCATTACTATTGCTAACTGTGTTTCCCTCCCACTTATTCTCTTTCTTCTTTCACTTTGTCCTTCCTCAAAAGTGTTTTGCTACTAACCATTCCCTCCCCCAACATGCTCTCTCTTTTATAACCCGCCCCTTTCCAATATCTCATTCCTCTCCTATTTTTCTTCAGGGCAAGATGAATTTCTATACCCCTTTGAATATGTATATTATTTCCTATTTGAGCCAATTCTGATGATAGTAAGGTTCACTCACTCACCTTCTCTTCCTCTTCTTCCCCTCCACTATAAAAGCTTTATTTTGTTCCTTTTTTAATAGCAGAATAATTTGCACTATTCTACTACTCCCTTTACTTTTTTCCCAGTAGATTCATTTCTTGCCCATTAAATTCATATTTAAAAAAAGATATTATCTCTTTATATTCAACTCACACTGGAGCCCTCCGTCTATATGAGTAACACTGCTGGGTCAAAGGGTATGCACAGTTTGATAGCTTTTTGAGCATAGTTCCAAATTGCTCTCCAGAATGGTTGGATATATTCACACTTCTACCAACAATGTATCAATGGATCAGAAACTTTTTAAAAATTTTTCTGCTAATTTTTCTAGCCTATTAATCTGGTTTTAACTGTTAAAGTAAACCTTTTGTTTTCAGGGTTTAGGGTGCATTGTCCTAACAGGGGGTTTGAACAGAAATATGGTTAAGAAACCCTTCTAAGAATCTGACCACGAGCACTGGAGATATTAGATGCATTCCTGCCCCACTGTAGCTGTAAGATATAGTGTGCTGACTATGGCTGGGGCTTTGCTGACCAGGATTTAGCTGGGACTGCATATCAGACTCCCACCTCATTGCCACAGACCCTCTCCACTGATCTTCCAAGTCCTGCCTGATGTCTGAGAGTTGAGAGGTACAGAAACCTCTAGCAATGTTGAGGATTTAGAGGTTCTATCTTGCTGAGACTGGATTTCAGGCCAGAGCTGGGTTTGGGCAGGGTCTACACTGGGATTACACACTGACTTCTTTCTCTGTTTCCACAAACCTTCTACTGACCTTCCAGGTCCTTTTGGTGTCTCTGGGCTGGGCAATCCACCAGCAATGTTGCTGATTCAGAGGCTGGCCCAGGCTGGAGCTGGAGCAGCATGTTCTGAACCAAGACTGTGTACTGGATTCCTATCCTGCTGTGACAGACCTTTTCTGTTGAACTTCTAAGTTGCCTTTATCTGGAAAATGTTCTACTCAATCTTTTGGGGTGTTCTCACACTCTAAAATTTGTTTAGAGTAATGTCAAAGGAATTTGGAATAATTTAGGGAAGAGTTTGAGCAGGTGTTTGCCTTTACTCTACCATCTTGGCTCTGCCCCCTGATCCACTTTTCGAACCAACTCTCCAGAAACCATTACACTGAAGGAACCAAACCACTCCAATTTAATTCCAACCATAGGAGTGCCCCAAGTTTGCCCACTATTACACAATTTGTATTTGTCCTACCTACTTCTCCTTTTAAATTTTCCTGTCAATTGATTATTTCTGTCATATTTCCATGAATTACCAGATCAAAAAACATTTCTTCAGCATATATATCAACATGTACATATAGTATATAATTTATTATTGGATTATAATTACATTACATTATTTTATATATTAACATATTTATATTACATATGATAAGCATCACATATCATAAATATATTCATATGTTTGAATCATCATAAATGAATTATTGCATCATTGATTTTAAAAGCATTTGTTATTAGGTGTCAAACATGTTGCTAAGTTTTGGGTATAGAAATTCAAAAATTAGATAACCTTTTCATTCAAGAAACAAATTCCTGCATGATTCTTTCCACGTTTATTTTCATAAATCATCCATAGAACACCTACTCAACACACTGGAAACTATCATGCTGATTCTTTCAATACCTTAGGAAAATTAGTGTGGTTTGGGATCCATCCATCTTACATTAAAAAAAGAATTATTAAGTCATTGTATATATAAAGCACTGGGGATAGAAAGACAAAATTGGAACAGCTACTTCCCTTAAAGTGCTTACATTCTCAATCCTGGGAACATAACATACAAAGTCTAGAAGGGATATGAAATATTATCTAGCTCATGTTCTCACTTTAAAGATAATTAAATTGAGATGCAAAGTGAATGAAAAGATGTTCAATACCTTAAAGATAATATATAGCAGAGATAATATTAGAACTCATTAGCTTTCAGTTTCATTGCATCTGCTTGTCTGATTATACCCATTTTTGATTATGTATTTTAATGCCTTTTCCCATGTGCAAGTCATCTTTGTTAATGTTCAGCAATGTTCTTATAGTCTTCAGATAATTTTACACTTCCACTTAAGTTACCTGTTGCAACTACTAAATACAAGAAATCCAACCAGAAAATGATAAGAAAATAAAAATGAATTAATTAAAGCACACCATCAGAAATGTAATAAATTGTAGTTTCCTTCTCCTTTCAACATGACCTAAAGAAAACAGGGACTACTTTTTCAAGTATTTTTTTTATTTTTCAAATGACTTGTACCTATCTTAGAGCAAGGTTGAATGAAGTGTCAATATAGAAAATATGAGAAATATAGATGTCTCAACTTATGAAAATTATCCCAAGCAATTGTGAGGAATAACTGATCCTCTTTTATTCCTGGGACTCCATTAATGAGGAACAATCTGATTTTCCCTTAGTCTTATAGTACTGTATAACAAAAGGTTCTTTGATTTTCAACTTCCAGAAGAAGGTATTATTGATACAGAATAGCATAATTACTACTTCATTTGATGAATCTCTTTGTAATTCTGTGAATTCCCAGTACTCATTCTTGCCCACATGCATTTGTCCCTGTAAGTCTCTTTGATGAAATTGTTCTTCATTTTATCTACCTTTGCACATCCTAACCATTCTTAATATCCAAGCTTAAGTTCTACCATCCCCTTCATTACCCTCCCTCAACTACTCCTACCTTCAATAGTTGTCTCCTTGCATGAAGTTCTATAGTATGTTTATACAAACTAGGTTCAACAAATAATTGTATGAAGTATTATATTAGTCTCCAGTTACCTCATGCCCCTTGTGGATGGGAACAATATGATGTAGTGAAAAGAGATGAGAAAAAGCTTAGCTGAATGCTCTCTGTTTTAAACTAGTTAAATATAGTCTATTTAATTCAGTGAATAACAAAATCAATATATTCTTATAGAATTTAAAGATCAACAAAATGTTTTGCAATGACAACCCCAAAACAAGCATTACTAGCAGACTGAGTTTTAATCTTGCCTTTGCCATTTCCCACTGGAATTTTGGGTTAATATGTGATAGGGTCCTTTGTCAATGTTCACCAATTAGAAGTTGGGAAACAAAAAAAAAATATGATCTTGGGCAAATATCTTAACCTCTCTTTGTTGCAGTTTTTTCATTTATAAAATGAGGATATGAATTACATAAACCCCGGTATGATGTTTGATCCTGTAATTCCTATTTATTTGGCAATAATTTGAGAAATTATCAAATAAATTGAGAAATATCCAGGATCAAAAGAAATTTTTAATGGAATATGGAGATATGAAGATGTTGGGGAACTGGGAAATAGTTGAAGAAGAGATGAGATTTAAAATATTTGAGAAAGAAAAGATTTTAGATAAGAATATAACGAAAAAGATAGTAAGGAAAAGGATTGATAGTACAAATAAAGGAAATAAATCTAGCAAAAAGGAAGTAAAACTTTTCATGAAAAAAGACATGAAGATATTGATAAGTTTAAGAAATAGAGGATAAAAGTTAAGGGAGTTAATCTTTGACAGTTTCAATCTTCTCAAATAAAGGGAAAAGTGAAATCATTTGCTGATGGAGTTTGGAAATGGTCAAACAAGGTAGAAAAAAAAAACAAAGGGTTCCAAGATACTGTTGTGGGAAATGTAATAGAGAGTTGATAAGACATGAAAAAATGCTACTCTTAACTGTACAGTTCTGCACACATATATTGTATCTAGGATATACTATAACATATTTAACATGTATAAGACTGCCTGTCATGTAGGGGAGGGAGTGGAGAGAGGGATGGGAAAAGTCAGAACAGAAGTGAGTGCAAGGGATAATGTAAAAAAAAAATTACCCATGCATATGTTCTGTCAATAAAAAGTTATAATAATAAAAAAATAAAAATAGAAAAATGCTACTCTTGTGAAAAGCTATGTATAATTTTATGTTAAATTTCATTCTACACCCAGGCAGCATGATTTAATAATTTTCTTTAACAAAGCTCACATGCTTGGATTAAAAGCTAGCAGTATAAAAAAGATGGGTGGGAAATGATGTAAACAATTAAGGAGTTAAAGAAAAGGTTTCACTGAAGTCACTGAACACAGAGTTTCTTGGGAAGGGAAGGAAGTCAAAAGAGAACCAGGTTTAAAGACTGGGTTAGTGAATAAGAAAAACAGGTATAGAAGGGATCAAGGAATGAAAGGGATTGGAGGACAGGAGATAAATAAAATAAGGTCAGATGATGTATTTCAGTGTAATAATTATATTGAGTAAAGATGGATGAACTGGACTCAATATTGGAAAATATGTTTCCAAAGACAACTGATATGGCTTATATTTGACTCAACATTCCTCCCACCACATTTTTGGTTATTCTTGGCATTGTGCATTACTCTTTTTTACTTCTTCCTTAGGAAAATTGGTCTCCTCCCTCTTTTTTGCTCATATCAACTTTTTAATGAGAAAGTGAATATAACGTATGTTTTAAAAACATTATTGTTTAACATAAACAGAAGAACTGTGTGTTACTTCTGAGTCAAGTAATCAAAGGCATTGATAATGTGATTTCCTTTTCATTGCATTAACATTTCACAAAATCAATAAATGATATTCTAGTAAGATTATTGGAATTCAGAATTTCTTTAAAGGCAGTATTCACATTCCATATCAGTTTCCCCTCCCCCCCCTGCAGTCTTGAATCATTCCCTCACTGGTTCTAGCACCCCACCCTACTTTCCTGTAAACATATAAGCTCTTAGTCATTCAGTTTCAGATAGAATGAGGAACACTTTTTACACATTAGATATGGCCTAATAGTCTACATTATAAAACTGCATTATTCAGCACAAATATATCTTGTCCAGATATATTAGCATATTTCTAGTCAACATCATGATCCCATAAATGTCTGCAATTACTATATGTGGGTTCCTCTTATTTCAAGGAAGCTCTGTTCTTCAGTTCTGTGATAAAATGGTAGGCCTGGGAAGAATGTTCTGTGTTTTGGATTTTTATCATATACCCAACACACAGTCCCTTTGTGGTGGGTGAAAGATAAAATGACTGAGGAAAACAGCTCTAACTCTAGGCTGTCTGAATTGAGATTGGTGTTATATGGAGAGTAAAAAATGGAAAGAGAGATTTGGGGGAGATAGCCAACATAAAAATGTATTAATAGTGATATAGAATCCTAAGAGGAAAGCCAGATTTCAACTTATTTCAAGGAGGTAGATGAGAAGAATAGCAATAATGATATCTACATAATTCTTTTATTTTTGCAAAGTCTTGAATAAGTTATTTCATTTGAGCTTAAAAAAATCCTGTGGAATAGATTCTGTTAGCCACATTTTACAGAGGAGTATCATGTGTAACCTTCCTATCTAATCATATCTATCACCTGTATGTTACAGATGAGGGAAGAGACTGAGGTAGGTTCAGTACTTTACCTAAAGTCACACAGTTAATGTTTCAGGAAACTTTTATTTCAAAACTAGGACTTTGACTACTGACTATTTACCATAGTGACTCTCCAAGATGATGATAAGAGGATGAGGAAGGAAAATTCATTAAATGAAAATGGGGTCCATTCTACTTATGTAATTCCTGATAGTAAGAAAGCACTCTGACACATTATCTTAATATATATTAGCCTCCCTAATCTTTCATTTAATTTTTCATAAAATGAGAAAGTTAAACCAGAAAGCCAACTAAGTCTAGGTCTATGATCCTATGATCTAATTTGACCCCCCTCACAGCAATCCTGTGAGATAGGAAGGGAAAATATCACGCTTTTTATAACATGTCTTTCCTAAAGTCATATTGCAAGTAAGGAGCTAAGTCATTACTAGATTCCAGGTCTTTTGAGTTCAGTTTCAGTGATCTTTCTTTTCACCATACCAGATAAACCAGAGGTCACACATTAGGGAATGTATTTCAGCAGTTTGCTGATTTTTCAAAAAGAACATTTTGAAATAATTCTTTGTTGCAAATATAAATGTTTGAATTTGACAACGAAAGACTAACTATTTCAAGGTTAGTGAACTAAATACCAGCACTCATGTATCCCAGGAGTCAATTCAAATTCTATAGTGTCAACTCATTCCCTTCATTTGGTAACATCAGCAGTAAGAATTGATGAAGTCTTGTTTCAGAAGATGAAGACATTCAATCCTAGAAGGAAGTTGTATTTTGTCTCCCAAGAAGAATAAAAATCACTGACTGATAGAATAAATGATGTTGTTGTCTCTCAGTGTCCAGACTTCTTCCATAGAATCAAGAATCACTTCCTTTCTTTCTCTTGTAATTTGAAAGTGTGGTTTTCATGGCCAAGGGAGAAAAAAGACAATTTGGCAATAGGCCTAAAAAAGCAAACTTGGGAGATTGATCTTAGTCAATGGCCTTGAAAATTTCTAATGACCCTATATAAATGTCAGAATAATATTATAACCCTAGACAGGTTTGTTATTTTTTTTTATAAAGAATTTAAGGCAAATGATGCATGAAATGTATCTTAAATAGATATTTTCAGCAATATGGAAATCTAGCAACATTGAAATTAAATGTGGCTTGTCCAGGCAAGATGCCAACAAGATCATAGTAGCAAAATTCTCTTTATTCTCCATCATTTTAGAATGCTCTACTTTTTAAACTGAGAACTATGGACAGCTGATTTCACTGATATTTGTCCTTATTGTTGAAATATATTTCTGATCATGATAGACAGAACCACCTCAGGGGAAGAGAAATTACCAGAAGCCTACAGCTAAGTTGGAAACAGAATATAAATGCATCAGAATAGAAAGTACACTATCAGTTGAAGTTTGAATTCCCAGGACTTTTTAAACTTCATCAAATGCAATAAGATCCACTTTCTTCTTGGGCTCAGATGATATTTTTATCTACACTTTAGATTTTCTCTTCCAAACTTGGATTTGCCTTAAGAAATTCAATTCCTTTTCAAGATCATGTCTCTGGGAAATGATTCTGTCATGTTGAGACAAACATATTCAGTGAAGAAGGTATAAATTGCTTTGGGCATGGAATAAAATGACTATGACTATTCGCTCATTCAGTAAAGTGATGGCAGAGTTATAGCCAAGAAAGAATAGATCCTTGAAATATTTCAACACAATGTGAAAAACTTAATAAAGATATTGTGTTTTGTCCTAGGCACTACATTTTAAAAGAACACTGATAAAACAGAACATCATGATGCAGTGGAAAGAATACAGAATTGGAAGTCAAAAGACCTGTATTGCAATCATAATTCTGTCATTTAGCATTGTGATCTGAATTCTAGGGCTCAGTTTATAGAAATCATAAAATAGTAGATCTGAAGAGATCTCTAAGACCATCTTGTTAAAACTTTTTTTTCCTAGTTGAAGAAACTGAGGCAATGGGTTCTAAGAGACAGCTATTAAGAATTAGATTTAGGGAGCAGCTAGGTGGTGCAGTGGATAGAGCCCCATCCCTGAAGTTAGAAGGACCTAAGTTCAAATTTGATCTCAGACCCTTAACACTTCCTAGCTGTGTGACCCTGGTCAAGTCACTTAACCCCAGTTGCCTCAGGGGGGGAAAAAAGAATTAGATTTAGGATTTAAAGAGTTAATGATCTGTTACCTGAGTTATCTTCCTCTAAAATTTATATGAAAGAAGAAAATATGAGAGCAGGTGAGAGTATACAAAACCATTTCTGTTAGGTATTCAAAGCCATTTATCACCTGTCCTCCAATCTTACACCCTTGCCAATCAACATATACTATAAGCCAATGATGTAGGTCTCCTTGCTGTTCCTTATGAAATGTTCCACTTCCTGACTCAGCATTTCCACTCTCTTTCTCCAATGTCTGGAATAATTTCCATGATCATTTCTACTCCTGACTTTTTGGCATTTCTTCAAGTTCCGACCAAAACTTAATTTTCTGTAGGAAACCTTTCCCAATCCCCTTCATGCTAATAACTTCACTCTGTCAATTATTTCTAATTTATCCTGTACATAACTTATTTTCACATCGATATTACCTCACAGTCTCTTCCCATTAAACCTAGCTTATTAGGCACAGTAACTATCTTCTACCTTCCTTTTTGTTTCCAATGTTTGGCACAGTGATTGATACATAGTAGGTGAATAAATGTTTTTTAACTGACTGATCTCCTATATATCTTGAAAGACATGACTGAATCAATAGATTCAGTCTATATTATATAAAACAATAGGCAATAAATCTCTGTATGATCAATACATGCCTAAAATTATCCTTAAGGTATCAACAAACCATAATGAAATTGGAATATTATCACACTTCAAATTATTATCTACAATTAAATTAATTCATAACAGTTTAAAATAATATTTATTACATATTTTCCTACCAAATACTCATAATCTTAAATTCTTGTGGAATGAAACACTTTCAAGATTTAGAAACATAAAAAAGAAATAGAATTTTTACAGGAATATGATAGCATGCATAGCATCCTTATTATATTGATAATTACTTTAGTTATTTAAAATATAGCTAGTGAGTTTAAATATGATTTTATATCTCAAAACTTTATTTGTTTACAAAAAATCATCATTTTACCCATCTATGCAACAGCCCATTGAACACAGATAAAGATTAATTTCCAGACTGTTTCTATTTAAATTCCATTGAAAATGAGAAGATACTTCCAGGTCAGAAAACAAAATCAACATAGATTAGACACATTTTCTTGTCTCTCTCTCTCAATCGTACTTCCCTGAAAAAAAGAAGAGTTTGCCCAATATAAAATGATTGCATTTGAATCTATATGACAAAAATGAGAGAATGGTGTTGATGCTAAATACTTATGAATTAACATTAGAAAACATGAATATTTCCTAAAGGACTCACCCAGAACTTCCAAGTTCCATGCAATGAATTACCCAGTGAGCTGTGGACTTTTATTTGAGGCTAAGATTGAAATTCTTTCCTACTATGACTTCACCACATTACTTTCTGGACAATTGATAATTCCATTATGCAATAGTCATTGGTCCTGCACAATCATATGTAAAGGAAGGGGAAAGCATGCTTTCTTCTCTCTAGGTGAACTAGAGTTCAATAATAAGTATTTATTTAACACCTACTCTTTTGTAAACACTGTATTAAGTATTGTGGATACAAAGAAAGGCAAAAAATAGCCCATCCCCTCAAGTAGCTCACCATCTAATAAAGGAGGCAACCAACAAAGAATTATATAAAAAGAAGCTATATACAGAATTAAAATGAAATAATTAATAAAAGAGAAGCACTGGGTTTAATAAGGAATGTGAAAAAAATTCTTTTAGGTGAGATATTAGATGGGATTTAAAAGAGGCCAAGGAAGCCAGAAGGTAGAAAAAAAACATTGGGGGAGGGGAGAGCATTCTAGGTAAATGGGGCAGCCAATGAAATTGTGGAGTCAGGGAATTAAATGTCTTATGTGAAAAACTGAAAAGAGAATAGTGTTTTTGGATTGAAAACTACAAAGATGGTGGAAGGTATAAGATGATAGATAATTGGAAAGATGTATGCTAGCTGTCTAAAATGACTTTAAACACCAAACAAATGACTTTATATTCAATCCTAGAAGTTATAAGGAGTCTTTGGGATTTGTTGAGAAGAGGAGGGACATGGTAGTTCCTGCATTTTAGGAGTTCACTTTGGAAACCAAATGAATAATGTGTGGGGAGATTTGTAGCAAGCAAACCAACCAGCAGGTTAATTATAACAGTGCTAACATAAAGGGGAGAGGTTCTATATTGGAATGGTAGCAGTAATAGAAGAGAGGAGATGCATTTCAAAGATTAGAGATATTATAAAGGTAAAATTGATGGATTCTTAAAATATATTAGAAATGGTATTGGGGAGAAGATGAAAGATAGTAAATAATTAATAAAGCATATGTTGGGAAGCCTTAGATCTGGATTCAATTAATAATTCTTGAACTTATCTCAAAGATCCTTTCAGTGAGACTAAAGAAGTTTATCTTACTAAGCTTGACTTGATTGGAAGGATAATTGTACCTTCCACAGTAATGGTGAAACTAGGAAGGAGTTAGAAACCTTCAGTGTTTCAGAGATTGCCCAGGAAACCCTTCCCACCCTCAAATCTTCCATAGTCATAGAAATAAATGAGGGCAAGTGAGGAATTATGATGGGAGTCAGAGTGAGTGGCTACAACAAGTTTACAGAAAGGGGAGCGAAACACAACTAGGACTTCCCTATCATCTGAGAGATGATTTACCTCTGAAATCAAGAAGAGTGAAAACCAAATCCTTCATCTTAGAAGACTACGTCCAGCCTTAGAGGTAAGAATAACTCAATGAACAAAATAAAAAAAACAAAAACAAAAACAAAAAAACTATGTAGAACTTCTAAATACAAAAAGGAACAAAACAAAAGTCAAACATCAGCTTGATATACACATTAATTTAATATGATCAATAACAATAAATTCTACCCAATAGAAAAACAAATATAAAGTGAAGGTAATTCAAATACTAAAGAAAATTCTGTTCTCACCTGAAATAATGGTAAAAGTAGAATGGAAAAAATTAGAAGAGATCAAGTTGCAACAAAAAATGATATAGCCTTCAACATTCAATCTAACTACCAATGAAAGAGTCTGACCATTCAACAAAAGACGATCATTTGTGGCATTCAATGTAAGAAAGAAAAATAAGCACAAGTTGAGTATTTTGACTATAAACACTACAAGCAAGAAAAATACAAGAAAATTTAGTAAGATATATTTATATATAGATCTATCTATGTATCTGACTATATGTAATGAAATATTTCACCTTGTGTTTAGAGATTATTTAAAAGAAAGATATTTACAAAGAGAAGGAGAAGGAAGGAAACATCTATCTATCTATTTATCTATCTTTCTATATATAGGGGAAGGAGGAAGAGGAGAAGAAGGAGAAGGAGAAGGAGAAGGAGGAGGAGAAGGAGAAGGAGGAAGAGGAGGAGAAGGAAGAGGAGGTCGAGGAGGAGGAGGAAAAAGAGAAGGAAGAGGAGAAGGAGGAGAAGGAGGAAGAGGAGGAGGAGGAGAAGGAGGAAGCACCAGAGCAATGAAGCCAGGAAGGCAGAGTAAAGTCAGGAAATTGCTTGAATTCTCCTCCAAACCACTCCAAATATCTTTAAATAATGACTCCAAAAAAATTCTACAACAGAACCCACAAAAAGAGGAAGTAAAACAATTTTCCATATCAAGACAATTTAGAAAGTTCACAGGAAAGGTTTTTTTGCAGGAGGGTGAGAGAGAAGTGCAGTCTAGCAAAAGGTATTCCAGCACAACCATTTCCAGGAAATTAGGAATAGGTTTAGGGTAATTCAGGACATCAGTGATGGTTTCCAGATCTGTCAGTTTAATGGTATGGTAATTAAACAATGCGACAGAAGAGATTTATAGTACCAAGGTTAAAAAGTGTCCTTTTGGTTGCTTACAAACTAGTGTACAATACAGAAAAAGTTGTAAACATATCCCTCCCTAAACCATATCTCTTGGAAGGACTGAAAAGTTTAAGGTCCCCCAAATTACCTCTGAAAATAACTGCACAAAAACTTGAAGATTGATATAGTATCCCTTTCACCCTAAAAGAAGAATTCCACTTTAGCATAGTGTTCACTGTCAAGAAATAAGCTAAAATGAATAAAAAATAAAAGTATTCTGACCATAAAAAGAAATTATGGTGACAAGGAAGCAGACAAGTCAAAATTCCTGCATGCAGAGCTTCTAAGAAAAATGTGCATTGGTCTCAGGCCATGAAAGAGCTGAAAAAGAATTTTAAAACTCAAGTGAATGAGGCAGAGGTAAAATCGGGAAGAGAAATGAGAGTGATACAAGAATATTATGAAAAACAATTTAACAACTCGGGCACAAGAAACACCCACAAAAATACTGAAGGAATTAAACTTTTTAAAGTATTTAAAGAACCAAATAGGCCAAATGGAAAAAGAGGCACAAAGATCCAATGAAGAGAAAGAAACTTTTTAAGATCAGAATTGGCCAAATGTAACACTATATCCAAAAATTCACTGAAGGGAAGAACTTTTTTAAAAAGTAAAATTGGCCAAATTGAAAAAAAAAATGGTACAAAGCTCACTGAAGAAAATAATTTCCTAAAAGTTAAAATTGGGTAGGTAGAAACTAATGACTTTATGAGACATCAAAGGAACAATCAAACAAATTCAAAAGAACAAAAAAAAATAGGATAAAAAGTGAAATAACTCATTGAAAAAACTCCTGACATGGAAAACAAATACAGGAGAGATGATTCAAAAATTATTGGCCTATCTGAAAGTCATAATTAAATAAAAAGAGCCTAGATGTCATCTTTTAAGAAATTATCAAGAAAACTTCTATGGTATTCCAGAATAACAGTGTGTAATGGAATATGCAAAATATGTACAATTATCTACTATGAATAATTTATCTATTTTTAGTAATATTGTGAAAGAGTTATGATGAAAGATGCTCTATATTTCCAAAGAAGTAACTGCTAGAGTAGGAATACAGATTGAAAATAATTTAAATTTGGTTTTCTTTGTCTTTGTTTTCTTTCACAGAATGACTTACATGGAAATGTATTTTGCCTAACTGCACATGTATAACCTATTTCAAGTTGCTTTCCTTTTCAAGTTGAGGAAAGGAGGGAGGAAGAGATTTCAAAACTTAAAGTGCACAAAAAAAACATTAAAATTGCTTTTATATATAATTGGGAAAAATAAAATATTAAATGAGAAAGAAGTTGGAGGATTCTGATTGTTTCCCTAATCCAGACCTGCCACTTTTCTATCCCAAACCCCACAGAAATCTTCAATCACTAGCTGGCAAGTAAAGGTACAAGTCTACACAGTCTATATTCCTATCATCCATCAAATCTAGACATACCATAGAAATCAATCAACAAAAAAGCAGTACAAACAAGATGTAGACCAAGACATTAATCTACGAACATTAATTAATGTTTTCCCCCACATAGCACTTGCATACTATACTTCTTTGCTGTCCTTGGGTTAACTTACAATGAAGTCAAGCTAATTATAATATATTTATAAGACATTAATATCCTCTAAGTAGTCTTTTCTTACATATTCTGCGATTTGTATAGTTCCACAAAATCCTTAGAACATTCCCATGTTAACAAACTCCTATTATAATCTCAATAATACCACTGTATAAATATCATTTAAATGTCTTTGCTTGTGTTAGAGACTGAGCCTGAATTCTTTCAGTCAATACCAATGACACATACCTGATACCTCAACAGAATGAGGAGGAATAAGATGAGGAGGAAATCATCACAAGATTTTTATGAAACTCAGTAAAATCAAAACATAAGTGAAATTTGAAGAAATAAATGTGAAAATGGAGAAGCAGAATGGGAAATAGTATGATTGCACAGAAATAACATCCTCATAGATAAGTCAATATATTTTGTAGTTTAGGACAATTTACTTTTATTTATTTTTTATTTTTTTGCTGAGGCAATTAGGGTTAAGTGAATTGCCCAGGCTCACAAAGCTAGGAAGTGTTAAATATCTGAGGCTAGATTTGAACTCAGCTTCTCCTCACTTCAGGGCTGGTGCCATATCCACTTCCCCAACCAGCTGCCCCTTAGACAAAATTATTAAATTGGAAGGCATATAAGAAGAGAAGCAGATGATGAGATGGATGAAGTACCTCTATCAAGTCTATGAATAAACAAGGAAAAAAATAATTATGTTTTTTAGTATCTCCACAAGAAGAGGTGAACAGGAAAAGTGTAGTGGTGGCAAAAGTGGAGATCAAAACAGGGGCAATAAAAGGGGATGGTCTTAATTGAATGGAATAGCAGTTGTATTGAATAGCACTACCATAGGGATAAAGATAGAAGACTATGATGGAAGATTAAGATCTCATAATAAATTTAATATGAAGAGAATTCATGCATTTGGAGAGACCATCTTCTCTGAGTCTAGTGCCTTTAGGATAAATATCCTTCATACAAGAAGAGGACATGGCAGCTCAAAGAATGGAGAGGGCATGGACCCAGTAATGAGATATGGCATGGCCACTGGGAATGAGAAAACATGGTGAGGAGGGGGGGAGGTTATTGGATGATATAATTTGGACACAGAGTCATTTCCACCATAGCACATTCTATCTATCCATTTTACTTTCCTCAGACACAGATACTGAAGAATAAAGCTCAACATAAAGGGACAAAAGAGCATGATAGAATAATATATATAGACAGTAGTATAGAACTTGCTTAAAATGGTAGCTCAAACATGTAACATCAGAAGTTTGAAGTCCATGTGGAGTACTAAGAGACTGCAGTAAGAAAAAATGTTTAAATGAAATTTTAGAATAGACTCAAAAGGAAGGTAATTAGTGGGAAAGGATAAAGCAGGGAAAATCTTATAACATAGAACAAAAGAGAAACAACTACTATATGGAGCTCAAAAGGAGATATTGTTAATTAATTAACTATCACAAAGGACAAAAATGAGGAAAATTAAAAAGGGAGAATTAGATAAATAAATTAAAGAAAAATAAATAAGTAACCAGGAGATCATTATATACCTCAACAACAATACTGTATGAGGATTTATTCTTATGGAAGTGGATTTCTTCAACAAAGAAATCTAACTCAGTTTCAATTGATCAAGTATGGACAGAAGCAGCTATACCCAAAGAAAGATCACTGGGAAATGAATGAAAACTGCTTGCATTACCGTTTTTCTTCCCAGGTTATTTTTACCTTCTGAATCCAATTCTTCCTGTGCAACAAGAGAACTGTTTGGTTCTGCACACATATATTGTATCTAAGATACACTGTGACATATTTAACTTGTATAGGACTGCTTGCCATCTGGGGGAGGGGGTGAAGGGAGGGAGGGGAAAAGTTGGAACAGAAATGAGTGCAAGGGATAATGTTGTAAAAAAAAAAAATTATCCAGGCATGGGCTCTGTCAAAAAAGTTATAATAAAAAAGAATATATATATATGTAAAAATAAAATAAAAAATAAAACAACTACTACATTAATTTACACTAAAAAAAAAAAGAAAAATAAATAAATAATTTTAGTATTACAATCAAATCTTAAACAAATGGAAAAGGAATAACAAATAGGAATGTTGACAAATAGGAGTATAGAAAATTAGACGGGGGCGGAGCCAAGATGTTGGAGAAGACACACGCGACTTTCTAAGCTCTTCTCATACCCTCTTTATCAATATTATATCGAGCCTCAAAAATAGTCTTGACTGCTACAATTCGTAAAGATAAGAAGTAGACCAACTCACCCGCCGAAGAAAATCTGCAGTCTCGGCAAAAAAGGTTGGTGCCGGGGCCAGGGGGGAGATCGGCGCGGACTGGGAGAGAAATTAGGTTGCGAGGAGAGTCTCAAACTGAGGGTGAAGGCACAGATCTCAGCACAAGCCCGCAACCACAACCCGCAGTACAGGGCTTTTCCTTGGGGCAGTTGTGATCCTGCACAGCAGGAGGACGCAGCCCGGGTTAGCCTCCAATCTGTGCAGTGGGGAGCTCGGCTTGGGGCCATAGAGCTTTTCCAGGGCCGATTTGCATCAGGCAGAGACGCTGGGCAGAGTTTGTGGCAGTCTGCAGTCTGCGGTCAGCTGCTAATACTCACAGTCCCACAAGAGGCTCCGGCCTGGGACAGTAACACTTTCACCCCTTTGTCTCTAGCCTAGGGCAATCGATAATCCACTCAGCCCTACTAAGCAGTTTGATAGCTTGGCCAGTGCTGAATCCACTTCCTGTTGGGGGAAGGGAAAACTCTCACTCAGAGCACTCCCATAACTCGGAGCCGGAAATCGGTTTACATCTTTCCCTGCTCTGCAGAGGAAGCTGGTAACCCCCTAGCCTAGGAGACCTACCCTAAAGGCTTTAAAACATGAATAAAAAGATGAAAAGAACGATCGACAGCTTCTATGCAGAAAAAGAGCAGGTCACCAAACCTGAAGAGACCTCAAACAGCAAAAAAGAATCAGACTGTCCTCCTTTACATAATGTTCTCATAGAAGAGACCATTAAAAGTCTCAAAAGAGAGTTAGAAGATAAATGGGGAAAGGAAAGAGAAGCCTTACAAGAGAGCAACAACTTCCTGAAATACGAATTGGAAAAAATAAAAAAATCTCAGGAAAGTAAGAATTGTGAATTGGAAAAAATAAAGAATTCACTAGAAAGTAGGATTTGTGAATTGGAAAAGACAAAGAACTCGCAAGAAAGTAGGATCCGTGAATTGGAAAAGACAAAGAACACGCAAGAAAGTAGGATCTGTGAATTGGAAAAAGAAAATAATTCACTAAAAAAAAAAATTAGTGAAATGGAAAAAAATTCCACAGACCAAAACAATACATTCAAAAACTCAATTGGACATATACAGAAAGAAGTAAAAAAAGCTAATGAAGAAAATAATTCTTTAAAAATTAGAACTGAACAAATAGAAACTAATGATTCATTGAGACAGCAAGAATCAGTCAAGCAAAAACAAAAAAATGACAAACTGGAAAAAACCATGAATTATCTACTTGCAAAAACGACAGACTTGGAAAATAGATCTAGGAGAGATAATCTGAGGATTATTGGACTTTCTGAAAACTATGATGAAAAAAAGAGCCTAGATACTATTTTACAAGAAATCATCAAAGAGAACTGCCCAGATGTAATAGAATCAGAAGGTAAAATAGGCATTGAAAGAATTCATCGAACACCTTCTGAAAGAAACCCTAAAATAAAAACCCCAAGGAATATTGTGGCAAAATTTCAGAACTATCAGATTAAGGAAAAAATTTTACAAGCAGCCAAAAAAAAACCATTTAAATACCGAGGTGCCACAATAAGGATCACCCAAGATCTGGCTGCCTCTACATTAAAGGAAAGAAGGGCCTGGAATATGATATTCCGAAAGGCACAAGAACTTGGGATGCAGCCAAGAATAAACTACCCAGCTAAGCTGAGCATTTTCTTCCAGGGAAGAAGATGGACATTTAATGAAACAAATGAATTCCATTTGTTTCTGAAGAAAAAACCAGAACTAAACAAAAAATTTGATCTCCAAGAATAGAACTCAAGAGATGCAGAAAAGGTAAAAATAACTCTTGAGAATTGTATTTCTGTTGTGGATATACAAAAAGAATACATGTATAATTTGATTGTACTGATATAACATAAAAAAGGGAAGTAGATATGGAAAAGGGATGATGGCAGAATAAGGTGGGGAGGGAGGATGAGGGAAACCACATCCCACAAAGAGGCTGGGAAACCTATAACTGAGGGAATTAGAGAGGGGAGGAACATTGTGTGAATCTTATTCTCATGGAGTTGGCTCAAGGAAAAAAATAATTGACATTTGTTTTAGAGAAAATTCTCTCGCCTATTAAAAGGGGAGAGGAAAAGGAAAAGAAAAAGAGTAATAAGGGAAGGAAGGGGAAAAGACTCAAAGGGGGAGGGAGGATTATAAAGAGGAAAGATCGTGATACAAGAGGGGAAAAGTTTAAAAGGGGAAGAGGATGGGAGGCAAAATAAGTAAAGCACAATCTGGGGTTATTAGGAGGCAGGAAAACAGATTTAGAATTCAACGTAAATGGAATGGGATGAACTCCCAAAAGAGGGAGGCAGATAGGACTGATCAAAGTCAGAAAACCTACAAATGTGTTTACAAGAAACAATTTAAAGCAGGGGGATACATATAGAGAAAGGTAAAAGGCTGGAAAATCTATTATGCTTCAGGTGAAGTCAAAAAGTAGGGTAGCATCCTTATCTCAGATCAAAAAAGTAAAAATTATCTTAATTAAAAGAGATAAGGAAGGAAATATCCTGCTAAAGGAGCATAAACAACGAAGCAAATCAATATTAAACAAATGCACCAAGTGGTATGGCACTCAACTTCCAAAGGAGAAGTTAAGAGGCAAGAAGAAAGACAACAAAACTGTAATAGTAGGAGATCTCAACCTTGCACCTAGAATTAGACAAACAAACCACAAACAAATAAGAAAGAAATTAGGAAGTAAATAGCATATTAGAAAAAATTAGGTATGTTGATCTTGGAGAAAATTGAATGGAGATAGAAGGAATATACTTTCTTCTCAGCAGTTCATGGAACCTATTCAAAAATTGACCATATTTAGGACATAAAGACCAAAATTAAATGCAAGAAAGTAGAAATAAGTAAATGCTTTTCAGATCATGATGCAATAAAAACTAATTCAACAAAAAAAGTTAGGGGAAATAGACCAAAAGGATTGAAACTAAACAATCTCATCTTAAAGAATGATTTGAAGAGCAAATTATAGATACAATTAATAATTTCAATTAAGATAATGACACAATGATAGACATCATACCAAATTAGGATGCAGCCAAAGGGTAATAAAAGGGAATTTATATCCTTATTGGCTTACTTGAATAAAAGAGAAAGAAAAGATTAGTATTGGGTTGCAATAAAAAACTAAAAAAAGACCAAATTAAAAACCCCAATCAAATACTAAATTGAAATTTAAAATTAAAAGGAGAAATTAAAAATATTGAAAGTAAAAAACTATTGAACTAATTAATAAAACTAAGAGTTGGTTCTATGAAAAAGCCAATAAAATAGATGTTTTGGTAAATCTGATTAGAAAAAGGAGGGAGGAAAATGAAATTAGTAGTCTTAAAAATGAAAAGGGAGAACTTTCCACCAATGAAGAGGAAATTAGAGAAATAATAAGGAGTTATTTTACTCAACTTTATGCCAATAAATTTGATAACCTAAGTGAAATGGATGACTACTCCAAAAAATACAGACTTCCCAGTCTAACAGAGGAGGAAGTAAATTGTTTGAATAGTCCCATTTCAGAAAAGAAATAGAACAGGTAATTAAACAACTCCCTAAGAAAAATCCCCAGGACCAGATGGATTTACATGTGAATTTTACCAAACATTTAAAGAACAATTGGCCCAATGCTATATAAATTATTTGATAAAATAGGTAATGAAGGAGTCCTACCAAATTCCTTCTATAACACAGACATGGTACTGATACCAAACCAGGTAGGCTGAAAACAGAGAAAGAAAATTATAGACCAATCTCCCTAATGAATATTGATGCTAAAATCTTAAATAAGATATTAGCAAAAAGACTACAGAAAATCATCTCCAAGATAATACACCTATGATCAAGTAGGATTTATACCAGGAATGCAGGGCTGGTCAATATTAGAAAACTATCAATATAATTCCATGTTAATAACCAAATTAACAAAACCAATGATCATCTCAATAGATGCAGAAAAAGCATTTGATAAAATCCAACATCCATTCCTATTAAAAAACACTTGAGAGTATAGGAATAAATGGACTTTTCCTTAAAATAATCAGCAGCATCTATTTAAAACCATCAGTAGCATATATGTAATGGAGACAAACTGCAACCATTCCCAAAAGATCTGGAGGAAACAAGGTTGCCCACTATCACCGTTACTAATTATATTGTATTAGAAACACTAGCTATAGCAATAAGTGCTGAGAAAGAGATTAAAGGAATAAGAACAGGCAATGAGGAAGCCAACTATCACCTGCCGATGACATGATGGTATACTTAGAGAACCCCAGAGATTCCACTCAAAAGTTATTAGAAATAATCCACAACTTTAGCAAAGTTGCTGGTTATAAAATAAACCCACATAAGTCATCAGCATTCTTATATATCACTAACAAAATCCAACAGTCAGAGTTACAAAGAGAAATTCCATTTAAAGTAACTACTGATAATATAAAATATTTAGGAATCTATCTGCCAAGGGAAAATCAGAAACTTTATGAGCAAAATTACAGACCACTTTTCACACAAATTAAGTCTGATCTAACCAATTGGAAAAATATTAAATGCTCTTGGATAGGGCGAGCAAATATAATAAAGATGACAATATTACCTAAACTAATCTATTTATTTAGCGCTATACCAATCAGACTCCCAAAAAACTATTTTAATGACCTAGAAAAAATAACAACAAAGTTCATATGGAAAAACAAAAGGTCAAGAATTTCAAGGGAATTAATGAAAAAAAAATCAAATGAAGGTGGCTTAGCTGTACCAGATCTAAAATTATATTATAGAGCAGCAGTTACCAAAACTATTTGGTATTGGCTAAGGAATAGATTAGTTGATCAGTGGAATAGATTAGGTTCAAGGGATAAAACAGTCAACAAATATAGCAACCTAGTCTTTGACAAACCCAAAGATCCCAGCTTTTGGGATAAGAACTTACTGTTTGATAAAAATTGCTGGGAAAATTGGAAACTAATATGGCAGAAACTAGGCATTGATCCATACTTAACGCCGTACACCAAGATAAGGTCAAAATGGGTTCATGACCTAGGCATAAAGAATGAAATTATTAATAAATTAGAGGAACATAGGATAGTTTACCTCTCAGACCTGTGGAAGGGGAAGGTCTTTATGACCAAAGCAGAACTAGAGATCATTACTGATCACAAAATAGAAAATTTCGATTATACCAAACTGAAAAGTTTTTGTACAAACAAAACTAATGCAGACAAGATTAGAAGGGAAGCAATAAACTGGGAAAATATTTTTACAGTCAAAGGTTCTGATAAAGGCCTCATTTCCAAAATATATAGAGAATTAACTCTAATTTATAAAAAATCAAGCCATTCTCCAATTGAAAAATGGTCAAAGGATATGAACAGACAATTCTCAGATGAAGAAATTGAAACTATTTCTAGTCATATGAAAAGATGCTCCAAGTCATTATTAATCAGAGAAATGCAAATTAAGACAACTCTAAGATACCACTACACACCTGTCAGATTGGCTAAGATGACAGGAAAAAATAATGATGATTGTTGGAGGGGATGCGGGAAAACTGGGACATTGATGCATTGTTGGTGGAGTTGTGAACGAATCCAACCATTTTGGAGAGTAGTTTGGAACTATGCTCAAAAAGTTATCAAACTGTGCATACCCTTTGATCCAGCAGTGTTACTACTGGGATTATATCCCAAAGAGATTATAAAGAAGGGAAAGGGACCTGTATGTGCACGAATGTTTGTGGCAGCCCTTTTTGTAGTGGCTAGAAACTGGAAACTGAATGGATGTCCATCAGTTGGAGAATGGCTGAATAAATTGTGGTATATGAAAATTATGGAATATTACTGTTCTGTAAGAAATGACCAACAGGATGATTTCAGAAAGGCCTGGAGAGACTTACACGAACTGATGCTGAGTGAAATGAGCAGGACCAGGAGATCATTATATACTTCAACAACAATACTAGATGATGACCAGTTCTGATGGATCAGGCCATCCTCAGCAACGAGATCAACCAAATCATTTCTAATGGAGCAGTAATGAACTGAACTAGCTATGCCCAGAAAAAGAACTCTGGGAGATGACTAAAAACCATTACATTGAATTCCCAATCCCTATATTTATGCACACCTGCATTTTTGATTTCCTTCACAAGCTAATTGTACAATATTTCAGAGTCTGATTCTTTTTGTACAGCAAAATAACGTTTTGGTCATGTATACTTATTGTGTATCTAATTTATATTTTAATATATTTAACATCTACTGGTCATCCTGCCATCTAGGGGAGGGGGTGGGGGGGTAAGAGGTGAAAAATTGGAACAAGAGGTTTGGCAATTGTATCCTGTAAAGTTACCCATGTATATATCCTGTAAATAAAAGGCTATTAAATAAAAAAAAAAAAAAAAAAAGAAAATTAGACAAAAATATATTCACATCAAAGTAGTTGAAGCAAACCCTCCAACTATGAAACTACAAATATAAATGGATTCAATAACACATTGAGTAGAAATAATAGCACATAAAATAATTTTTAAAATCTGCAAACCATTATTTTTAAGAAATACATTCAAAATCATAACTATTCAGAATTTTTTAAAAAGTGAAACAAAATTTTTTATGTATAAGTTGAATCCAAAAAAGTAGGTATTATAATCATGATATTAGAGTAAGCAACCATTAAAATTCATAATATCAGTGAAAATAAAATGGAAATGATCCAAAAAGGGACCATAGAAAACAAAATAATATCAATAAAAGGCAGAGATTCTTAAAATGGCATAGTGTTCAATTCACAAAAGAAAAATAATAGAATTTTTAAAATAACATGAATATTCAATAGAGAGAAGTGTACAGTAATAATAGGAAATGTTAATGTTCTTTTCCTGGATTTTTATAAATTTAATAGAAACAGAGTTACACACATATGGAAAATCTACAACTGAATTTAAATTTGGCTTATTTCCTTATATTTTTCAAAAAGTAGGCCTTCCTTTTTCAGAGAAATTTGCTATTGTCTCTCCCCACCCCACCTCCACTTGAGCCCCCCCACATCTTCCACGTTGCATTTTACTGCTTTCCTCCTAACTTTGGCAATATTGATTTTGTGTTTGGAAAAAAAAAATTTAATGCAATCAAACTTATCAAGTTTACTTCCTGTGATCTTTTCTATTTCTAGTGTGGTCATAAATTCTTCCCTTATCTATAGCTCTAATAAATACATTTTTTTTACATGGTACCTGAATTTGTTTATGATATATCACCCTTTGTTTCTAAATCATGTACTGATTTTGACTATATTTTGGGATATGGTGGGAGATGTTCATCTATGCTTAGTTTCTATTAAACTGCTTTCTTGTTTTCTGAGCAACTATTTTTAGATGGTAGTTTCTTATCCCAAAATCTTGGATCTCTAGATTTCTCAAACACTAGATTACTGTGGTTATCTATTACTGCTTACTGTGTATCTCATCTATTCCATTGATACAATAACCTTTTTCTTAGCTTAGGATCAAAGAACTAGTACTTTAACTAGTACTAGTTAAAATTTGAATTGTAAATCTGTTAGGTCACTTTCCTTCATTTTTTTTTTTTTCATTGATTCCCTTGATATTCTTGACCTTTTTTTTTTTTTGTTTCTTACACAAAAATTATATCCAATTTCTCTCCATTCAGAGACACACAAATTAAGTATTCCTGTATATTTGGCTTATTTTTATCAAGTGTTACTTTAACTATAGTTTTCTTATGTAATTTATATCTTTAAGGCTTTCTTTGAATTCTATCTTCTCTTGGATTCTCTCTGATTTCTGAAATGCCATTTTTTTCTTTTATCTCTAGTTCTTTGTTGCTTCCCATTCTCTTCTCTTGATCTCTTTCTCCCCTTTCCCTACTTTATAGAATTGAATTGTCTTCCTTGAACATTTTATTTGTTTTGTCTTATCTGTCACTAGTTTAGCTGAAAAATCTCTCCCACCCTCAATTTGTTTTTTTTTTTCCCTTTTGCAGATTTAAGATAGAGCTACATATACTGAATGTTCTCTCTCTTTATCTCCACAAAAAATTCTTGTTCCAACTCTGAATTCACTTTTGTTTGTTTCTCCCAATGTACCCTGAAATTCATCATTTTTATTGTCTCTATATCTTTCTAAAACCCCTCTTGCCTCTTTCTTTTCTTATGTTTTCAGGAGAGTATCCTATATTCATTTGGACAATGTTACAAGTTGTGATGTTTCTTTTCCTCTTTCATTTCAGGTCTTTGATATGAGCCTAACAGTACCTCCTTCCTTTTTGTCATTTCCTTGGACAATTTGCTTAAGTATGAATTTTTTCATAGACCAGTGATTCTAGTTTTTTTGTTGTTGTTTGTTTTGTTTTCAGACATAAAATTACTCTTAAAAGCTTTTTCTGATGTGGGCTATATCTGTTGATATTTACTATATTACAAATTAAAATGACTTAATATCATGAAAATAGTTTTGATTGGGGATCACAAGGAGGCCATAGGCCACACTGAGAATCATTATTTAGAGTTTTTGAGCTAGAAAACAAAAGATTTTTTTTTTTCAAAATCACTTCAAAAATGCATTTGTTGATTTTACAAATAAAGAAACTGAGGACCAGATACATGAAGTAAATAGTCCCAGTTAAAACAGGTACTTAGTAACAAGTGTCCATCTTTACTTACCTAGCAAATTTATTTAGGCATGGGTACAATTATCTATTTTGACTGACAGAGTTGGCATACCTTGATATTTACTAGCTGCAAAGCTGTGGGACATTTGTCTCCCTGAAATTTAATTATTTTACTTGTAAGAGGTTGCTGTTAGTCATTTTCAGCCACGTCTGCCCATTTGTGATAACATTTAGGGTTTTCTTGACAAAGATACTGAAGTGGTTTGGCATTTCCTTATCTAATTCATTTTACAGATGAGGAAACTGAGGCAAACAGTTAAGTGATTTGCCCAGGATCAAACAACTAGTAAGTGTCTGAAGGCAGGGTTTAAACTCAGTTCTTCCTGACTCCAGGCCCAGAACTTTATCCACTTCACTATATCATCTAGCTATCATTCACCTGGAAGATGGACATAAGAATATATGCACTAACTACTTAACAAGATTTCTATAAAGTATAGTTGGAAAGTCTTTTCTAAAGACTCATTTTCTTCCTCCATAAAATAAGATTTGACTAGAGCCTCTCAAAGGTTCCTTATTATAATGAATACTTATACTGAATGTTCTCTCTAAAAAAAATTGGAAATCTTAATGTGGTATAAAACCTCATTGCTTTAAAATAATATCAATTACAAAATAATGTGAACAAATTAAGGTCTCTAAAGAAAATGAAATTTACCTTTTAACCCAAAATCATATTAAATTTTCTACATCTGCTGATTTGGATTCTTACAAAAATCTCTCCTTTCCCCACAATCACCTAAATCTAGCCCAGTTCAAATAATGCAATGTTTTTGGTAAGGTGTATGTTTATTTTGTGATGAAGAATATATCACAACAAATGTTCAGATAAAGACATCTTTTCACTTTTCTTGCCTCATAGAAACAGATGTTTTTCTCCTATATCTTGTGTTTTAGGATTGCCCACTAGCCAGTAATTGACCACTTTAGGCAGAATTTTTATCACAGATATAGAACAAACAAACAAAAAGATCTATGAATGGTCCTCTAATCAAACCAAATTTTAGTATTTGTTTTTATGTGCCTGATGAAATAGAACAGGTAGTGGGTGTCAGGCAGCCCAGCAGTTTGGACTGAGGGCCTTCCCATTCTTATGCTGTAGTATTTACCTGTTGTGATTTTGTTTAAAACTTTTGATTTTGTTTTAAAATCACTTTTGTTCTTTCTTTACTGAAGCTTTACTGAAAATAAAAGAAAAGCCATCCAAGTATATTTTGTTTCTTTTTTCTCTATACTGGTTTCCTATTATACAAGCTAATACTAAACTTCTCTAATTTTTCAACCCATGTCTATTTTGTTTTTTTTCTCTTCAGAAGTCCACTATACATCTTCTCCATTGTCTGTATAATGAATCCAACTATTTGGAAATTTTTATTCACTTTGGTTTTTGTACAGAATTGGTAAATACAATCTTGTTTGCATTGCTATATTAATATTGCGTTAAGAGACTTTATAGTATTCAAAGGTTTAAAACAATTTCAACTTCAAAGAGAATAATTTGTATAAATTTACCAACACTTCAGTAAATGTATGATTTAATCAATGTATTTGTTTATTTCCTTCAGTAATATAAATATCAATTTATCCTTTTTTTTTTAATCCAATAATCCAATCACTGTATACCAGGCCAAAGTCATCTTGGTATTTGTCTTGACAATGCGTTTTAATGATTTTGGGAAAGTGAAGCTTTTGATTGTGCAACTCTTGTCATTTAAATGCAATTCATTTGCAAGTTGAGAAATCATCTGTGATGTCATTGATCCTCTTTGAAAAATGAAGGACTATGATGAAAATCCAATATTACTTTTATAAGGAAACTTTGAGAGGCTCTAGTCAAATCTTATTTTATGGAGAAAAAAATGAGTCATTAAAAAAGGCTTTCCCAAAGTTACAGTTAAACTAAGGACAAAATCACCTTTAGATTTCAAGATTTTTCTCAATGTAATATAAAACCCTTGAAAGAAAGTACTGTTAATTGTTTTTGTCTGTTTGTTTGTTTATTTGTTTTGTCTTTGTAATTGCCCAGTGATCAGTATATAATAGCCCTTTAATAATGTTCATTGAAAGACTGAATCCAGACTCCTACACCAATGCTTTTCACCCTCACCCCTAATTCTTATCTATATCTCTATATTAGGCATATAATAGGTACCTATGTATATTTCTTGAAGATCCTTTTGTAATTACACAATTAAATTGGACAATATTTAATTGATGAAGAAAAATGAAAATCAGTCTTTAACAACTATCTTACTTATTCTTATAATTATTTTTTCTTGCTATTTGGAAAGGGTCAATGACATTAAATGAATGAGAGGACTGAAATATTTAAAGAGACTCTAAAGGTCCATTAATAAAGAAGTTATTAAATATACTACTTTCAAAAATATTAAAAATATGACAGGTAGTTTTAAGAGGCTTATTATCTTCCACTGGAGGGACTCTCATATTGCTAGGAAACTAGATTTTTGTCTCATAACATTTTGCAATTAACAAAGGGTAAGGAGGCATTTTTGAAACTTATTTGGGAATGCTTATTTAAACCTTAAAACACTGAGATAATATTGTCATTTAGGAAAACTGAGATAATATTGTTATTTTAGGGAAACTTTTATTTAGTACTATCAGTTAAATATTTGCTTCAAAGATCCAAACCAAAGATTACCAATGAATAAGATGAAAGATTTAAATATATTGGGCATATCTTCTAGGGAATTTTGATGGGGAAAATAGGCAAGGATAAGACAGAAGGATAACATCTTAAATGGGTTCCAAATGCTTAGGTGGGGAAGTTCCATACAAATAAATTCATGCATCATTCAAATGTTAAAGTGATAATGGTAGCTTGGACAATAAATAATACTCTGCTGACTTTGATTTCCACAAAAATAAAAATTATAAGTCTCTTAAACAAAAAATATCACTTGATAAAGAGAAAGAAGCAAGGCAAGGCACGAGCAGTTTGAAAGCCTGGCAAGGTATCCAACTAAACAAAGTCTTCCTGAGGCATTCATGAATAGAACTCTTTATAGAAGAAAATAGTGAAGATTTGAAAATAATTTTAATTTTAATGAAGAACTCTCCATCAAGATCAGTGTAACCACCATCCATTCACCTTTATCTCTTAGATCTAGAGGTGTCAAATGTGAGGAAAGAAGCAATATTAGATACAGGATATATACAATAAAGGTGTGCTAGATGTGGTGCAATTATGAGTTGGGTCAACAATATATAATATATCTAAAAGAGAGGAAACATCAAAGATGTGGGAAAGAAAATTTCAGAAAAAAATTTTAAATCATGTATGGCAACTGAAAAACTTAGAAAAGGAACAAATTAACTGTTTCAATTAAATATCAATTTAGGAATTCTGAAAAATCAAAGGAGAGATTAATAAAATTGAAAATAAAAAAAAAAAAACTATTGAGCTATTTAATAAAAGTAAGAGTTAGTTTTATGGATGAACTTAACACCAATGAAGAAATTAAATAATTAAAACAATAAATAGAAACTATTTTTCCAACTGTATGTCAACAAATTTGACAGTCTAATTGAAATGGATGAATATTTCAAAAAATATAAATTAATCAGATTAACAGAAAGGGAACTAATTTATGTGATTGGTCCCTTTTGGGGAAAAAAAAGAAATTGAACAAAGCATCAATAAATTATCAATTTCTCATGGATAAGCTGAGGTAATAATATAATAAACATTACCTATCTAAATTAGAATACCTGTTCAGTGCCATACCAATCAAGCTGCCCAAAATTATTTTATAGAATTAGAAAAATAATAACAAAATTCATCCGGAAAAAGAAAAGGTCAATAATATCAAGGTAATTACTGGAAACAAAAATCTACAAAAGATTGTAGACATACTAGACCTAAAACTCTGTTATGAAGCAGCAATAGTCAGAACAATATAGTATTGGCTAAGAAATAGAGTGATTGATCAATGGAATATGTTATACATGACACAATAATCAATGATTATAGTAATCTAGCATTTGATAAACTGATGCTGAACAAAACAAACAGAACCAAGAAATTATTTTACATAGCAACAGCAAGATTGTACAGTGATCAACTATGACAGATTGGTTCTTCTCAGCAGTTCAATAATATAAGGAAATCCCAATGAACTTTGGATAGAAAATGCCATCTGCATCCAGAGAGAGAACTATGGAGACTGAAAATAAATCAACACATTTTATGTTCATTTTTTCCCCCATTTTTTCTTCTTTTTTTCCTCTTTTGGTTTTCCTTTCTGTTCTCACCTTTTTTCCCAATGTTATGAGCCAGAACTTGAAACAAAGTGCTAAGTCACTGGAATTGATAGAGACAATGCTTAGTTCACACCTTTAAGAGAGTTCACACATTAGAGTTCACACCTTTAAGAGAGTTTATATAAGGAGGAGCCCACTAAAGGACAACCCCACTAGGGACTCCTGGAGATTCGCAAGTCAGGATTCATTTGGGAGATTCACAAATCCAGGAGATTCACAAGTCAGAAGGACAAGCCCACTAGAGGAGGAGCCCACTAGAAGAGGCATGACAGATTCATTCCAACTTCTATCTTTGTGCTGGCTGGAGGCTTTGGATTCGGAGGGAGCTAGAGGCTGAAGCTGGAAGAGGCAAAGGACTAGCAGTAAGAGCTCTTGGAACCAAGAAAAGAGATAGGCCTCTAAGAAAGCTAACCAGGCCCAAGGAAGGACACAAGACTTGGAAAGGAAACAATAGAGAATTGGACTTTAACAGCTGGCTGCATTTGAGGTGATTATTGCTCAGAATTGAAATGAAGGCTGCCTCCAGAAGCCCCCCAAGAAATCTGCTCCCAGAGAACATTATACTTTAGAGAAGAACACTACATCTCAACATGATGCATAAGGAAATAGGTTGAAAAAAATTAAAAGTACGTGTATAACCAAAAAAGTTGTTACTTAACACTATACCTGAAGAATATAAAAAAAGAAAAACAAAATAAAACAGACTCCCTCCCCAAAAAAACGAAGCATGGATTGGGAGCTGAAATGTAATAATCAAGTCTAATGTCCTAATTTTACAAATGATTAAACTAAGGCTTACCAAGGTTAACTGATAGCTCATATTTTCTTGAAACAAGATTCAAGAACAGATCTTCTTGACTACAAATCTACCACTGTTTTTACTACATTACATTGATTATCCTGACTGACTGGTTGAGAGAAAAGCAGTAGCTTCTGAAGACTTCTCTATGTCTGTGTCATTAGTCTCTCCCCCTGTGTTTCTCCTTCTCTGTCCATCTGTTTCTCTTTGCCACATTCCAATATAGCAATAAAAAAGTCTAAAATTACCTTGGTAATATGAATATAAGTGGTTCTCAATCAAATTTACCTCAATATACCTTTTCTCTCTTTCCATGCCATGCCCTGGAATGTCTTCCAGGCGTATTAAACAGGGGTCCCAGAAAATTCAATGGAAAGAATAGTCATTAGATGCATCTACATACAAGTTTCTGTTTTGCCACTCATTTTCTAAGTGATCTAGAACAAAGAGTTTTCATTTTCTTAAATTCAGGTTCATCAAAAAACAAAATGCAGGTTTTGATACTGTATGATATTTAACATCTCTTTCAACTTTGAACTTCTATAATTTTGTTGAAAATACTGTAGAAGGAAAAGCCAGTAATATAAGCATACCATTCCCACACTGTCCATTCCTTCTGTTTCATTTGCTTTCCATACAAGGTCACTTCACAACTGTGTTTAGAGGTCTAAATTAGGAACTTAGATTTTAAAGTCATTGAGAGAAAACCCATATCAACCTTAATGAAAAAAGTGAGCCTCAGTAACTGCTGAGAAAAGACCATTCAAATTATTTTGGCAGTAGTCAAAATAAATTTCTTCAACCTTCATTATAAAAGCATCACAAATTAGTAACTTCAATGACCTGCATAATTCTGGATACCATGGAAACAATGACCCTTCTAACAGAAGAATTACAAAACACAACTCTAATCTTCTGAGAATAAGAACTTTTTTCCTGGATCATATTAGTGATACTTAAAAATGATATTCAAGAACTGGGCTCAATAAACACAAAAATACTTCATTTAAAAAAGCAAGAGAAAATGGCAGTGATCAAGACATTTCTAATTACAGAAAGTCACAATAGGAAAGTTACAAATATATAGAATGAAGGAAAAAAATGTGATTTTATTTAAGCCCCTAGAGTTCTTTCCCCAACTCAATTTTATTAAAGAGTACAAGGGACTTTTGTTGCCATAGTGACAACACATTTTATTAGTTTTTTGCTAGCTTATTGTAATTGCTTAATTTGAAAGCAGATCTGAGTTTCTTCACTCAGAACTTTTTATTATTACATGAATTCCAAGGGAAACATAAACTACACCTGGAAGTAGCCTCAATGAATGCTAAATTAGGCATGAATATATACTTGGGAACTGGAATCTATTATTCATTTAAGTCAAAATTGAAGCATGCTAATACATATACATGCCTGTGTACATGCACATGCACATAAACACATATAAACTTAAACACATTACATATGTAAATATTGTACACATGCATATTCATGTGTATATACATACTCCCACATAGATATTGAATGAGCTACAAGAAATCTTAGGCTCAGAATTAGGAACAGGATGAATATGTGCATTATACTTACATTATAATAATGCTGATTACAGCTTTATTAAGGATCATCAAAGAATACAGAAATCATACATATTTATCTATCTAAAAAATCTATGTTTGTATATCCATCCATATATTTTATAAGCCCATATATACATGCATATATAAAGATATGCAAACAACACATTCATGTATATAAACATAGTACTGCATTCCTCTCATGTCACATTTTATCTTGGTATTAATCCTGTAATTCCAAAAGCTGTGTTTGCTGTGTATGTGTATACATGTATGTAGTAAAAACCTACACATATGTAGGTGTGTGTGTATGTACAGAGAGAGGCAGAGGGGAGAGAGAAAGAAAGAACAGAGAAAGAGAGAGAAAGGGAGGGCGGAAGGAAGGGAAGGAGAGAGAGAAACAGAGAGGGAGAGTTAAGAAGACATGGGAGGGACACAGGCAGAGAGAGAGAGAGTGAAGTGACAGGTAAGACCTGAAATACTGAGGAAGCCAATATTCAGACTTCTGAGCATAGCAGTTTATTAAGTGATGCAAACCAAATGCATAACAAATTAGAACCAGATCTCCTGAGCTTGTCACTGGACCCTGAATACAATGGAAGAAATTTTTTTTTTTTTTTATTCATTAAAATAAAAAATAGCAGGATATAAACCTGGAAACAAGATTAGCTAATCTGATTAATTTTTTTCTTTAATTTTTTTGGTCTCTCATTTTATACACACACACACACACACACACACACACACATGTATATGTATACATAAAATTTATATGCATATACATACTTAATAGTATTTTTTTTCCAATTACAAGGAAGTTTCCAACACTCAGCTTTGTGAGATACTGAATTCCATTTTTTTCTTTTTTTCTCCTTTCTCTCCCTTGTCAATGAAGACTAAAAAGAAAATGGAAAAACTACTAGAAAGAAAAAAAAAACAAATGAAAAGATTATGGATTGATCTGCCTTCATATTAAATATTTCTTTATGTGTATGTGGTCAGCATTTTCCATCATTAGACACCTTAAATTTTCTTGAATCATTCCATTACTGAGAAGAATGAAGTTTAACATAGTTGACAATGTTGCTATTTACTATATGGAAGTTCTCCTGGTTCTTCTCATTTCAATCAGCATCAGTTTGTGTAAGTATTTCCAGGTTTTACTGAAATCTTCCTGCTCATTGTTTCTTATAGAATAGCAGTACTGCATTGCATTCATATAGCACAACTTGCTAAGGCATTTCCCAATTGATGGTGATACCCTCAATTTTCAAATCTTTGGCACCACAAAAAGAACTGCTATGAACATATGGGTCCTTTGCCTTTTTTAATAATCTCTTTGAGATATAGACTTAGTAATGGTATTGCCGAATCAAAAGGTATGCACAGTTCTATAGCCCTTTGGACTAAGTTCCAGATTGTTCTTTAGAATTGTTAAATCAGTTCATAACTCCACCAATAATGTATTAGTGTACCAATTTTCCCACATCTTCTCCAACATTAATTATTTTTCTTTTCTGTCATATTGATCTATTTGATAGGTGTGAGGTGGTTCCTTGGAATTGCTTTAATTTGTATTTCTTGAATTAATCATGATTTAGAGCATTTTTATGTAACTATAGATAGCTTTAATTTCTTTATTGGAAAACTGCCTATCCATATCCTTTGACCATTTATTAATATTTAATATTTCAATTTTCTGCAGAGATCCATCATATTTAACTTGCCTAAAATTCTATTATCCTCCTTAATTTTTTTTGTTTATTTTGTGGTTATATTTATGGGATTGTAATAAGGAGAGTTTGAGATCCCCTACTTATAGTTTTGCATTTAATTTCTTCCTGGAACTCACTTAATTCTGGAATTCTAAAATGAACTTAAAATACTTCAAGAAAGTCATGGAAAAAACAGTCAATACTTTGGTAAAGGATGCCAAAAATTAAAGAAAATAATATATTAAAAATAGAATAGGCCAAATAGGAAAAAGGGGGAAAAAACTAAGGGAGAGAAAATATCTTGAAAAGAAGAATTGACCAACTGGAAAAAAAAAAGACACACAGTAATTCATTGAAAAGAAGAACTTCTTAAAAAGCAGAATTAATTCATTGAGGAAAAATAATTCCTTAACAATTAGATTTGGATAGATGAAAGCTAATGATTCCTGAAGTCATAACAAAATAAGAGAACAAAAATAAAATAGAAATGTGAAATATATCATTGGAAAAACAACTTAACCATCAGTAAGCATCATATGTAATGGAGACAAACTGCAACCATTCCCAATAAGATCTGGAGTGAAACAAGGTTGCCCACTATCACCGTTACTATTTAATATTGTATTAGAAACGCTAGCTATAGCAATAAGAGCTGAGAAAGAGATTAAAGGAATAAGAATAGGCAATGAGGAAGCCAAATTATCACTCTTTGCCGATGACATGATGGTATACTTAGAGAACCCCAGAGATTCTGCTAAAAGTTATTAGAAATAATCCACAACTTTAGCAAAGTTGCTGGTTATAAAATAAACCCACATAAGTCATCAGCATTCTTATATATCACTAACAAAATCCAACAGTCAGAGTTACAAAGAGAAATTCCATTTAAAGTAACTACTGATAATATAAAATATTTAGGAATCTATCTGCCAAGGGAAAATCAGAAACTTTATGAGCAAAATTACAGACCACTTTTCACACAAATTAAGTCTGATCTAACCAATTGGAAAAATATTAAATGCTCTTGGATAGGGCGAGCAAATATAATAAAGATGACAATATTACCTAAACTAATCTATTTATTTAGCGCTATACCAATCAGACTCCCAAAAAACTATTTTAATGACCTAGAAAAAATAACAACAAAGTTCATATGGAAAAACAAAGGTCAAGAATTTCAAGGAATTAATGAAAAAAAATCAAATGATGGTGAGCTTAGCTGTACCAGATTTAAAACTATACTATAGAGCAGCAGTTACCAAAACTATTTGGTATTGGCTAAGGAATAGATTAGTTGATCAGTGGAATAGATTAGGTTCAAGGATAAAACAGTCAACAAATATAGCAACCTAGTCTTTGACAAACCCAAAGATCCCAGCTTTTGGGATAAGAACTTACTGTTTGATAAAAATTGCTGGGAAAATTGGAAACTAATATGGCAGAAACTAGGCATTGATCCATACTTAACGCCATACACCAAGATAAGGTCAAAATGGGTTCATGACCTAGGCATAAAGAATGAAATTATTAATAAATTAGAGGAACATAGGATAGTTTACCTCTCAGACCTGTGGAAGGGGAAGGTTTTTATGACCAAAGCAGAACTAGAGATCATTACTGATCACAAAATAGAAAATTTGATTATACCAAACTGAAAAGTTTTGTACAAACAAAACTAATGCAGACAAGATTAGAAGGGAAGCAATAAACTGGGAAAAATATTTTTTACAGTCAAAGGTTCTGATAAAGGCCTCATTTCCAAAATATATAGAGAATTAACTCTAATTTATAAAAAATCAAGCCATTCTCCAATTGAAAAATGGTCAAAAGATATGAACAGACAATTCTCAGATGAAGAAATTGAAATTATTTCTAGTCATATGAAAAGATGCTCCAAGTCATTATTAATCAGAGAAATGCAAATTAAGACAACTCTAAGATACCACTACACACCTGTCAGATTGGCTAAGATGACAGGAAAAATAATGATGATTGTTGGAGGGGATGTGGGAAAACTGGGACATTGATTCATTGTTGGTGGAGTTGTGAACGAATCCAACCATTTTGGAGAGTAGTTTGGAACTATGCTCAAAAAGTTATCAAACTGTGCATGCCCTTTGATCCAGCAGTGTTGCTGCTGGGATTATATCCCAAAGAGATTGTGGAGAGGGGGGACCTGTGTGTGCACGGGTGTTTGTGGCAGCCCTTTTTGTGGTGGCTGGAGGCTGGAGGCTGAGTGGATGTCCATCAGTTGGAGAATGGCTGAATGAATTGTGGTGTATGAAGATTGTGGAGTATTGCTGTTCTGTGGGAAATGACCAGCAGGATGATTTCGGAGGGGCCTGGAGAGACTTGCACGGACTGATGCTGGGTGAGATGAGCAGGACCAGGAGATCATTGTGTACTTCAGCGACAATGCTGGATGATGACTAGTCCTGATGGATCAGGCCATCCTCGGCGGCGGGATCGGCCAAATCATTTCTAGTGGAGCGGTGATGAACTGAACTGGCTATGCCCAGAGGAGGAACTCTGGGAGATGACTGGAAACCATTGCATTGAATTCCCAGTCCCTATGTTTATGCACGCCTGCATCTTTGATTTCCTTCACAAGCTGATTGTACAGTAATTCGGAGTCTGATTCTTTTTGTACAGCAAGGTGATGTTTTGGTCATGTATACTTATTGTGTATCTAAGTTGTATTTTGATGTATTTGACATCTGCTGGTCATCCTGCCATTTGGGGGAGGGGGTGGGGGGGGTAAGAGGTGAGGGATTGGAGCAGGAGGTTTGGCAATTGTTGGTGCTGTGGAGTTGCCCATGTGTGTATCCTGTGGATTAAAGGCTATTAAATAAAAAAAAAAAAAAAAAAAAAAAAAAAAAAGGAAAAACAACTTACATGGAAAATAGATTGAGGGTATTTCAAAAATCATTATACTATTTGAAAGTCACAATCAAAGGAATTTCATATTTTGGACATCATATGTTAAGAAATTGTTAAAAAAAAACTGCCTTAATATCTTAGATCCAGAAAATAAAATAGAAATTGAAAAATCTCCAAGTCACTTCCTGAAAGAGAAGCCAAAATGAAAGCTACTAGGAATATTATAGGAAATTTTCAGAAATGCTAGGTCAATAAGAAAAATATGCCAAGCAGATAGAATGAAATAATTCAAATTACATGCACTGACAATATCACACAGAATTTAGTGACTTTCACAATAAAAGAGCAGAAGTCTTGGATTATGATATTATAGAAGGCAAAAAGGTACAACTACAACAAAAAATAATCTATAAATAAAAGTGAGTGTAATTCTTCATTGGGAAGATTTTTTGTTTAATGAAATAAAGAGAAGAGTTATTAGTGAAAAAATAAGAGTCAATAGAAAATTTGACATTTAAACAGGATATTCAAGAGAAAGATAAAAAAAGGTAAAAATAAAAGGGTATTGATAAGGGACTTAATAAATTTAAACTCTTTACATTCTTATATGGGAAGGTGATACATATAATTTCTAAAAACTTTATAATTTTTAAAGAAGATAAAGGGATTTCACATAAACAGAAAGCATGGGTGTTAAGTTGAATATGTTGAAACAATCTCAAAGAAAATTATGTGATAAGAAAGAGGGGTACACTGAAATACTGGAGAAGAGAAAGGCATAACAGGATTTTTTTTCCACATAGAAGAAGCATGCAAAGACTTTATTTTTTTTTTACAATGGAGGGAAAAAGAAGGAAAGTTTACTGGATAATTATTGATCTTTAATGATTGGTTCAAAGAAAGAATATATATCTATACACACTCATACATACACAGACTAAGCTGTGCATAGAAATGTAATTTATTCAATAGGAAAATAGGAGGAGAAAAAGATAAGAGAACAACAATGGGAACTGATAAAAGATTAGAAGCAAAATAGAATTGAAAAGAGGGAGAGAGACAGAGACAGAGAAAGAGAATGAGATATAGGGAAGCAGTAATTATATGTTGTTTGTCCTTCATTTTCAAAGGAAGTCAATGGCATCACAATGATGTCTTGGGCATGAATTGGATTTAAATGAGGCAGAATTGCAAACATATTTTAGCTTCATTCTCTCTTCCATAATCACTGAAGTTTGTTGCCAAGACAAAAGCCAGAAGAGAAAGTTGTGATTTGAGATGGTCAGACATGTTTAATGTCTGACCAAGCTTTAAGCACTACACAATACCTATTTCAGCCACCTTTATGACCACTAGAACAAATTGTTCTAATTTCCTCATTCTGTCAAGGAAAAGTTTTCACATACTTGTGGTGTACATACCCCTAAGTTATCTATTGGTTGTGAGCTCAGTACTCTTATCAAAACAATGATTCAAGATAATTCCAAAAGACTGGAATTCATGTAATTGGAATATCATGTAATGTCATAATTACACAATGCCATCTATCACCAGAAAGAGAACTGATAAATTCTGAGTGAAAATTGAAGTGAAATTTTCTCACTTTATTATTTATTTTTTTATTTTTTTGAGGGGAGGCAATGTCTAATATAAAAATGTTTCGCATGATTTGGTAATTGATATCATATTGCTTGCCTTATCAGTGTGTATGGGAGAAAATGTGAGCAAGGGAGAGATTGGAACTCCAAATTTAAAAAAAAGAAAAAGATATCATACATAAATAAATAATTTGAATTATTCAAAAAGAGAAAGAATTCTGCTTTATCCAACTATATAAGTATTTTTACAGACTGTAATATTCTTCTCTAAAATGTAATGTTCTCTTGTTGAGGTTTCCTTGGGGTCTCTGGAGGCAGCCTTCATTTCAGTTCAGTAATCACCCCAAATGCAGCCAGGTATTAAAGTCCAAATCCTTTACTGTCTCTTTCCAAGTATTGTCTCCTTTCCTGTGGCCCAGTTAGCTTTCTTAGAGGCCTACCTCTCTCCTTGGTTCCAAGAGCTTGAGCTTCCACCTGACTTCTCTGGCTTTTGAATCTCCTCGACTTCCAAGGGTTTGTGCTTCAGCCTCCAGTCACCCCCACTGAGTATACACCAACTATTATATCACTAGGAAACCATTATTTGTTGTAGGATTAAAATCATTGCTAAAGTAGATTTAATCATTGTCTCCTCAATTTCACTTAGTACCTTGTTTCAAGTTCTGGCCCATAACATCTCCTTATAGGATTAAATCAATCATAGTGAACCATGCTAAATTAGATAACTATTGTCTCTATCAATTCCACTGACTTAGTACCTTGTTTCAAGTTCTGGCCCATAGCAACAAACTAATTTGGAATTGTCTTGTTCAATTCCAATTCTTGAATTCCAAAAATGATAGAAAATTCCATTCAGTTTGTATAAATGGTCATTGCCTCTCTTATTTTGGTTATCTCTCATTAAAAGGTAAATAGAGTCCAAAAAGTCTTCAAAAAGAACTTGAGAGTGATTCAAGTATTTCATTGATATGAATATCCTTTTACTCCTCCATAATGATACTAAAGCTCTTCATGCCCACTGACAACTTATTCCACTAATTCCATTCCTGGTAATAATCTAATTTTTTCTAGAATCCTTTGCTGCCTATCCCTAGAATCCTTGCTTCTAAGGACTTCTTCTGAGTTGAGAATCCTTACCACTTCTGAAACCTGTTCTCTGAACATTTTTGCTTCCCAATTTCTTCAATCCTTGAAACTCTGAAATCCCCAAGGACTTTGGACATTTGAGTTAGAAGGAGGCCAGTGTAGACATGGAGGCAAAACACAAAGGCTATACACTGAGTGGACTGGGGGTGGAGGTAGTCTCTGTAAGTGGAGAATTTGCAGGTATAGAACCTACAAACTATACCAAAGGTTGGCCGCTCTGCTTTGGTTGCAAAGCAGTATATCAGCAGAGAAGTTACACAAACACCAGAGATAGTGTGTACTCCAAAAAACACCAGAATTTAACAGGACCTGGCCACACCAACTAGCACTAGAAATAATTCAACACAAACCACAGCACAGCTGTGCAGTCACATTCTGCAGCTCAAGGCTTTTGCCCAGGGCAGCCACACTTATGCACAGCAGTGGGGCCCTTTTTGGGCAGCCACAATTCTGCACAAGAGGTGAAGGGAGTGCTCTTTCCAGGGCAGTGACACCTCCACTGCTTGACCACACTTTGTATCCCATTTACAGGATGGCTACTGTCCATCTATCTATCCCTGTTCTGTAGAGGAAGCTGGTAACCTTCTTGCCCTGAAGGCAGACTCTAAGGGCTTTTAAAAAATGAGTAAAAAAAGCCAAGCAAACCCTATAGCTTCTCTATCAAAAGAGAGCAAGTTTCCAACCCCAAAGAGACTAATAGCAGACAGACTCCAGGCAAAACCCCAAAGGAGGATGTAACCTGATCCCTATCACACAAGGCTCTCCTAGAAGAAATTATAAAATATCTTTAAAGAGAGCTAGAAGAAAAATGGGGAAAGGAAAGAGAAACTATGCAAGAGAGTACAGAAAAGGCAAACTCATTAAAAGAAAAAATATTAAAGTGGAAAAAGAAAACAATTCCCTGAAATGTGAATGGGAAAAGGTAAAGAACTCCCAAAGAAACAATCTCTAAATTGTAAAACATAAAGAACTCCCAGGAGAATAGAATTTGTGAATTGGAAAAAAAAACTCAGTACAAAAAAAAATAGTGAAATGGAAAAAAAATCCATATAGCAAAACAACTCATTTAAAAACTCAATTGGACATATATAAATAGAAGTAAAAAAAGCAAAAGAAAATAATTGATTAAAAATCATGATTGAACAAATAGAAATGAATGATTCATTGAGACAGCAAGAATCAATCAAGCAAAACAAAAAAAATAGAAAAAAATGTTAAATATTTACTTGAAAAAACAACAGACCTATAAAATAGATCTAGGGGAGATAATCTGAGAATTATTGGACTTCCTGAAAATTATGATGAAAAAAAGAGCCTAGACACTATTTTATAGGAAATCATCAAAGAGAACTTCCCAGATGTAATAGAATGAGAAGAATCCATGTACACCTGAAAGAGAACCCAAAATAAAAACTTCAAGGAATATTGTAGCTAAATTTCAGAACTATCAGACAAAGGAAAAAATATTGCAGCCAGAAATAAAACAATCCAAATACTTAGGAGCCACAATAAGGATTACTCAGGAACTAGCTGCTTCCACATTAAAAGATCGCAGGGCCTGGGATCTGGTATTCCAAAAGGCAAAAGAACTTGGAATGCAGCCAAGAATAAACTATTCAGCTAAGCTGAGTATTTTCTTCCAGGGAAGAAGATGGACATTCAATGAAACAGGTGAATTCCATTTATTCCTTGTGATGACCGCATATTTTAAAATTAGCCAGAGTCAGGAATTCAGGTTAAGGGAAAATCTTCAATCTTTATTCTCAGTAGAGGTGAAGAAGGATCGGAGGTGAAGGGGGATCAGAGGTAAAGTGGGGATCACAATCGCAATATGTGCAGCTGCAACAGGAAGTCAGCCAGCAGTCTCTCCCTGCCTCTCTTCCTGCCCCTCCGCCTCCACCCATCAAAATCGTCATTTCCTATACAACCCATCAGGACTTGCACAAAGAGTGAGTAGGGGCCATTCTTTCTCAAAGCATATATATTAAGAGTATGGTCCAATTACCATTTAGCCACATGTGCTTGGGACCTCAGTGCATCAACTCGAGCTTCAGATCATTAAAATTCCTAATGAAAAAACAAAACAAAACACAGAGCTAAAAAAAAAAAAAAAAAAAAAAAAAAAAAAAAAAAAAAAAAACAAAAAAAAAAAAAAAAAAAAAAAAAAAAAAAAAAAAAAAAAAAAAACCCTCCAAATATAGGACTCAAGAGAAGCACAAAAGATAAAAAAAGAAGTCTTGAGAACTGTATTTATGTTATGGGCATATATAAAAAGCACATGTATAATTTGATTTTACTGTTGTAATACAAAAAAAGGGAAGTAGAAGTAGAAAGGGAATAATAATAGAAAAAGGGAAAAGGGGAGATAAAAAGGGGGGAAATACATTCTGCGAAGAGGCAAAGGAAACCTCTCATATCTAAGGGAATTTAGGGAGGGATAGGAACATTGTGTGAATCTTACTCTAATCAGAGTTGGCTCAAAGAGAAAATATTAAACATATTCGTTTTACAGAGAAACTTCTCCCACCTCATTAAAAAGTGGAGTGGAAGAGGAAAAGGGAAAAGGAAAAGAATAATAAGGAAAAGGTATAAGAAAGGGGAAGGGACTTGAAGGGAAGGGAAGAGATTCTAAAGAGGGACAGCTATGTGAAGCAAGTGATGCCTATAAGTTAAAACTGGGGAGGGGGAGAAAGAGGTAAAGAAAAAGAAAAGCATAATCTAGGGATAATAAGATGGCAGGAAATTTTAACCTTAAATGTGAATGGGATGAACTCTCACATAAAGCAGAGGTGGATAGCAGACTGCATCAAATGCGAGAATCCTACACTATATTGCTTAATGCAAACACATTTAAAGCAGGGTGATACATACAGACTAAAGGTAAAAAGTTGAAGCAGAATTTATTATGCTTCAGGTGAAGTAAAAAAAAGCAGGGATAGCCATCCTTATCTCATATCAAATAAAAGCAAAAAATGATCTAATTAAAAGACACAAGGAAGGAAACTATATCTTGCAAAAGGGTAGCATAGATAACGAAGCAATATCAATACTAAACATATAGGCACTAAGTGGTATAGCATCTAACTTCCTAAAGGAGAAGTTAAGAGAGTTGCAAGAAGAAATAGACACCAAAACTATAATAGTGGGAGATCTCAACCTTGCACTCTCAGAATTAGATAAATCAAACCACAAAACAAATAAGAAAAAAGTTTAAGAGGTAAATAGTATATTAGAAAAGTTAGGGATGATAGATTTTTGGAGAAAACTGAATGGGAGACAGAAAGAAGTACACTTTCTTCTCAGCAGTTCGTGGAATCTATACAAAAATTTGCCATACATTAGGATATAAAGACCTCAAAATTAAATGAAGAAAGGCAGAAATAATAAATCAATTCTTATTAGATCAAGATGCAACAAAAAGTACAGTCAGCAACAACCACAACAACAACACTAACAAAACTAGAGGGGTAAATAGACCAGAAATTAATTGGAAACTAAATAATCTCATCCTAAAGAATGAATGGGTGAAATAGCAAATCACAGACACAATTAATATTTCACCCAAAAGAATGACAACAATGAGACAACATACCAAAATTGATGGGATTCAGCCAAAGCGGTAATAAGGGGAAATTTTATATATCTAGATACTTATTTGAATAAAATAGAGAAAGAGAAGATCAAAGAATTGGGCTCATAAATTAAAAGCTTGAAAAAGAATAAATTAAAAATCCCTAATCAAATGCTAAATTTGACATTCTAAAATTAAAAGGAGAAATTGATAAAATTAAAGGCTATTGAATTAATAAATAAAACTAAGAGTTGGTGTTATGAAAAAAAAAAACAAAATAAATAAAACATTGGTAAATCTGATTAGAAAAAGGAAAGAGGAAAATCAAATTGTTAGTCTTATAAATGAAAAGGGAGAACATTCCCCCAATGAAGAGGAAATTAGAACAATAATTAGGAATTACTTTGCCCAACTTTATGGCAATAAATTTGATAATCTAAGTGAAATGGATGACTACCTTCAAAAATATAGGCTTTCCAGATTAACAGAGGAGGAAGTAAATTGCTTAAATTGTCCCATTTCAGAAAAAAAAAAAAAAAAAAAGGAAATAGAATAAGCCATTAATCAGCTTCCTAAGAAAAAATCCTTAGGACCAGATGGATTTACATGTGAATTCTATCAAACATTTAAAGAACATTAACTCCAATATTATATAAGCTATTTGAAAAAAAAAGGAAATGAAGGACTCTTACCAAATTCCTTTTATGACACAGATATGGTACTGATACCTAAACCAGATAGGTTGAAAATAGAGAAAGAAAATTATAAAACAATCTCCCTAACGAATATTCATGCTAAAATCTTAAATAAAATATTAGTAAAAAGACTACAGAAAATCATTCCCAGGATAATACACCATGACCAAGTAGGATTTATACCAGGAATGTAGGGCTGGTTCAATATTAGGAAAACTATTAGCATAATTGACTATATCAAAAACCAGTTTTACAAAAACCATATGATCATCTCAATAGGTGAAGAAAAAGCATTTGATAAGATTCAACATCCATTTCTATTAAAAACACTATAATAAATGAACTTTTCCTTAAAATAGTCAGTAGCATCTATTTAAAACCATTAGTAAGTAACCTATTTAAAGTTATTTAAAGCAATCTATTTAAAACCATTAGTAACCAACATCCATTTCTATTAAAAACACTATAATAAATGAACTTTTCCTTAAAATAGTCAGTAGCATCTATTTAAAACCATTAGTAAGCATCATAAGTAATGGGCATAAATTGGACCCATTCCCAACAAGATCAGGAGTGAAGCAAAGTTGCCCACAACTACCATTACTATTCAATATTGTGTTAGAAATGCAAGCTTTGGCAATAAGAGGTGAGCAAGATATTAAGGGAATTAGAGTAGGTAATGAGGAAACAAAATTATGGCGCTTTGCAGATGATATGATGGTATACTTAGAGAACCCCAGAGATTCTACTAAAAAGATATTAGAAATAATCCAAAAGCAAAGTTGCAGGATACAAAATAAACACACATAAGTCATCAGCATTCTTATATATCACTAACAAAATCCAACAGCATGAGATACAAAGAGAAATTCCATTTAAAGTAATTGTCTGTAGTATAAAGTATTTGGGGGTCTATCTGCCAAGGGAAAGTCAGGAACTATATGAACAAAACCATAAAAAAACTTTCCACACAAATAAAGTCAAATCTATTCAATTGAAAAAAAAATATTAATGTTCTTGGATAGATTGAGTGAATATAATAAAGATGACAATACTACTTAAACTAATCTGATTATTTAATGCTTTACCAATCAGAATTCCCCCCAAAATTTAATGACTTAGAAAAAATAACAATAAAATTCATCTGAAATAACAAAAGGTCAAGACTTTCAAGGGAACTAATGAAAGAAAAATCAAATGAAGATGGCCTAGCTGTACCAGATCTAAAACTATATTATAAAGCAACAGTCACCAAAACCATTTGGCATTGACTAAGAAATAAACTAGTTGATCAGTGGAATAGGTTAGGTTCACAGGACAAAATAGTCAATGACTTTAATAATCCAGTGTTTGACAAACCACAAACCCCCAGCTTTTGGGATAAGTATTCACTGTTTGACAAAAACTGCTGGGAAAATTGGAAATTAGTATGGCAGAAACTAGGCATTGACTTACACTTAACATTGTACACCAATATAAGGTCAAAATGGGTTCATGATCTATGCATAAAGGATGAAATTATAAATAAATTAGAAGAACATATGATAGTTTACCTCTCAGGCCTGTGGAGGAGGAAGGAATCTGTGACCAAAAAGAACTAGAGATTAGTATTGAGCACCAAATAGAAAATTTTATTATATCAAGTTCAAAAAGCTTGTGTACACAAATAACAGACAAGATTAGAAGGAAAGCAATAAACTGGGAAAACATTTTTACAGTTAAATGTTCTGATAAAGGCCTCATTTCCAAAATATCTAGAGAATTGACTCTGATTTATAAGAAATCACGCCATTCTCCAATTGATAAAGGGTCAAAGGATATGAACAGACAATTTTCAGATGAAGAAATTAAAACTATTCCTAGCCATATGAAAAAATGCTCCAAGTCATTATTAATCAGAGAAATGCAAATATAGACAATTCTGAGGTACTACTACACACCTCTCAGATTGGCTAGCATGATAGGAAAAGGGTAAATTTTCAGCATTGACCCTTGCAGAATCTTCTGTTCCAACTTTTTCCCTGCTTCCCCCCCAATCCCTGAATGTTGGAGGGGATATGGGAAAACTGGAACACTAATACATTGTTGGTGGAACTGTGAATACATCCAGCCATTCTGGAGAAGAATTTGAACCATGCTCAAAAAGTTATTACACTGTGCATACCCTTTGATACAGCAAAGTTACTATTGGGCTTATATCCCAAAGAGATTTTAAAGAAGGGGAAGGGACCTGTATGTGCAAAAATGTTCGTGGCAGCCCTTTTTGTAGTGGCTAGAATTGGAAATTGAATGGATGTCCATCAATTGGAGAATACATGAGGAAGTTGTGGTATATTAATGTTATGGAATATTATTGCTCTGTAAGAAATAACCAACAGGAAGATTTCAGAAAGACCTAAAGAGACTTACATGAACTGATGATGAGTCAAAAGAGCAAGACCAGGAGATCATTATATACTTTAGCAACAATACTATCTGATGATCAATTCTGATGAACTTGGCTCTCTTCATCAATGAGATGAACTAAATCTGTTCCATTCATTCAATAATGAATAGAACCAGCTACACCCAACAGAAGAACTCTGGGAAATGGGTGTGAATCACTACATAGCATTTCTAATCTCTCTGTTTTTATGTGCTTGCATTTTTTATTTCCTTCTCAGATTAATTTTTCCTTATTTTAAAGTCTGATTCTTCTTATGCAGCAAAATAACTATGGATATGTATACATATATTGTATTTAAAATATTCTTTAACATATTTTACATGTATTGGTCTACCTGCCATCTGGGGCAGGGGTTGGGGGGGAAGGAGGTAAAAAGTTGGAACAGAAGATTCTGCAAGGGTCAATGCTGAAAATTTACCCATCCATATATCTTGTAAATAAAAAGCTATAATAATGAAGAAATGTATCCTAAAATTAAATAAAAAAATACAACTAAATACCAAATTACACATTCTGAAACTCAAAGTAAAGATTAACAAAATTAAAACCAAGGGGAAAAAAAAGAATGTCCACCCTCTACCTTTTGCACCAGTTCTCTATTTGCTCTATTCTCCCTTTCAACCAGAGAGTTTCTCATTAATAAACCTTTGACCAAGGTAGTCAGATAATTGTTAAAGTAATAAAATTAAGCAAAAGTCTTAGATTTATATTCTAGATAATTTTAACTCCTACTTACTTTTGAGGTGGAAGTTTGGGACAGTATTACAATCCTTTATGAAATTCTTTAGTAAAATGGTACAGAAGATTTTGGGCAGCTAGGTGGCACATGGATAGAGTCAAGAAAACCTGAGTTCAAAATCGCTCTCAGACTCTGTGTGATGCTGTGCAAATCACTTAATCCTGTTTACCTTGATTTCTCATGTGTAAAGTGAACTAGAGAAGGAAATGGCAAACTACTTCAGTATCTTTGCCAAGAAAACCTAATATTGAATCAAAAAAAGTCAGACATAAGTGAAAAACAACAAAAAGAAGGTTTCAGGGAATATTAAGAATAAAAGTTACATGTGATTATATAATTCTAGATCCTTTGCATGTAGAAAGTTAATAAAACAGGAATAATAATAACTAGTATTTATACTTTAATTCTAAGGGGTCACTTTAAGAAGACTCTATGTAAAATGATTTTTATGTAATACAAATTTTCCTCTAGACATGGGGAAGGGAGGGTGATAAGAAGAATGAAATGGGACCAGTAGAAAGTGGACATAAGCAGCCAGTACCAGTGTTCAAGGATCACAAGAACTGGGGACAGAAAACCAAGAGCAGGAAGAAGAACGTGGGGACTTTGGAATAGGACAGACATGTGGGAAATACCGATAGGAGATTTAGGGCCAGGGACAGATATGTAGTACCCCAGTAGAAATGATTAATGGGCAGGTGGTAGAGCAACACAAAGGTCTCCTCTCTGTATGAGGTCCCAGGCCAACAGAGATCTGCAGCAAAAGTGGTGATGATCTCTCCAGGAATCCATTCTGCTTTCACTTAGAGGTTTTGTAGTTAGTAGTAGTTGTTGTTTATTAGTTTGGGGGAATTGTTTGTTTATTTATTTTGTTTTATTTTTGGATAAGCCACAGAGCATCAATGGGAGGAGCAGAAGTGAAGAGAGCGCATAGACCTGAACAATAAAGTTGGTATAGGTGTTGTTTTGTTTTTTGAAGTGCAAATTTACACAAAGAATCTATAGTGCTTTAAATTAATCCAGACACCATGTATATACACATAGACACACATAATGTATATATAAATGTATGTATATATATATATATATACATATATATGTGTGTGTGTGTGTGTGTGTATGCATACATATGCAAGCATATGTATAACTTGATCCATACAAGTATTATCTCAATTTTGCATTTGAGGAAACCGAAGATTAGAAAAAAAATGACTCGACCAAAGTGCTGCAGTCAGTAAATACCCAAGATGGAAATTAAATTCTGGTCTTTCTAGAAGTCTATCACAGTATACTTATTATGTGGAGAATACTGAGTAACATGATCAAGAAAGATCAATTAAAAAACAAAACAAAACCTTATGTATGTTTACAATCACGAAGAGGTGAGATATGAGTATAGTATGGTAGAAAATTCACTGCCTCTAGATTTCAAACTTGAGTTCAAATATTACCACTTATTACTGCATTATCTATATGATTTTTGACAAATTCCTTAATTTCCCTGAACTGTATATCTCTCATCTGTAGAATGAGAGCCTTGTATTCATGACTTCTGAGATGCTTCTACCTTTAGATATATAATATTAAAACTCTTCAAATATTTTAAGGGCAATCACATTGAAAATTTATTGTAATTGTTCTATTTAGATGCAGAAGATATAAATAGAACAATAGTTAGATGTTACAGAGACTTGATTTTTTGGCTTGATATAGGCAAAATCTAGAAATTTAACAATATTCAGAAGTCAAATGTGTTGACTTAGAAGGTAGTTGTTTGTTAGTTTGGGAGGGTTACTTGTTTGTTTGTTTATCTTGTTTTATTTTTGGATAAGTCACAGAGCACCAATGGAAGGGGCAGAAGTAAAGAGAGAGCATAAACCTGAACAGTAAAGTTAGTATAGGTGTTGTTTTATCAACCTTATTGAACCCTTACAAGAGGCATTCAATTGACCTGTATAACCATTTGTTGGAGCTGGTATAGAAAGGATTCTTATTTAAAGACAGACTGCACTGCTTTTGAGTTTTCTTAAATTTCAGAGATTATCTTATTAAACTTTGTATCACTGATGATGCTATTTTCAATAAATATTTATTTATTGTGTTAAAAATATACTCAGTCCAAAGACCTCAGCTTTTGGGATGAGAACTCACTGTTTGATAAAAATTGCTGGGAAAATTGGAAACTAGTATGGCAGAAACTAAGCATTGAACCATACTTAACACTGTACACCAAGATAAGGTCAAAATGGGTTCATGACCTAGGCATAAAGAATGAGATTATAAATTAGAGGAACATAGGATAGTTACCTCTCAGACCTGTGGAAGAGGAAGGAATTTATGACTAAAGAAGAATTAGAGATCATTACTGATCACAAAATAGAAAATTTTGATTATATCAAGTTGAAAAGTGTTTGTACAAACAAAACTAATGCAGACAAGATTAGAAGGGAAGCAATAAACTGGGAAAACATTTTTACAGTCAAAGGTTCTGTTAAAGGCCTCACTTCCAAAATATATAGAGAATTGGCTCTAATTTATAAGAAATCAAGCCATTCTCCAAATGATAAATGATCAGAGGTTATGAACAGACAATTAGACGAAGAAATTGAAATGATTTCTAGCCATATGAAAAGATTCTCCAAGTCATTATTAATCAGAGAAATGCAAATTAAGACAACCCTGAGGTACCACTACACACTTGTTAGACTGGCTAGAATGACGGGAAAGATAATGAAGAATGTTGGAGGGGATGTGGGAAAACAGGGACATTAATACATTGTTGGTGGAATTGTGAATACATCCAGACATTTGGAGAGCAATTTGGAACTATGCTCAAAAAGTTATCAAACTGTGCATACCCTTGATCCAGCAGTGTTACTACTCGGCTTATATCCCAAAGAGATTTTAAAGAAGGGAAAGGGACCTGTATGTGCAAGAATGTTTGTGGCAGCCCTCTTTGTAGTGGCCAGAAACTGGAAACTGAGTGGATGTCCATCAATTGGAAAATGTCTGAATAAATTGTGTTATATGAATATTATGGAATATTATTGTCTGGTAAGAAACCAAGAGGATGATTTAAGAAAGGCCTGGAGAGACTTACACGAACTCATGTTGAGTGAAATGAGCAGGACCAGGAGATCATTATATACTTCAGCAACAATATTATATGATGATCAATTCTGATGGACCTGGCCATCTTCAGCAATGAGATGAAACAAATGAGCTTCAATGGAGAAGTAATGAACTGAGCCAGTTACACTCAGGGAAAGAACTCTGGGAGATGACTAAGAATCATTACATTAAATTCCCAATCCTTATATTTTTGCCTATCTGCATTTTTTTTTTTTTTGCTTCCTTCACAGGCTAATTGTACAATATTTCAGAGTCTGATTCTTTTTGTATAGCAAAATAACAGTTTGGACATGTAAACTTATTTTGTATTTAATTTATACTTCAATGTGTTTAATATGTATTGGTCATCCTGCCATCTAGGGGAGGAGGTGGGGGGAAGGAGGGGAAAATTGGAACAAAAGGTTTGGCAGTTGTCAATGCTGTAAAATTACCCATGGATATACTTGTAAATAAAAAGCTATAATAAAAAAAAATGCTCAGTATCAGGACTAAGAGAACTTTTTTGTCTGAATGAAGTTTATAATTAAGTAAGAAGATATCACTAAAAGGACAAGAACTTGATACAGATGCATATATATATATATATATATGCATATATATATATATGAAATATTTCTCCTACTTTATTTTTGTAAGGACCATTTACTTTCTGTTATAAGATTCCTGATAGTACCTGTCACAGTAATTAGCATGTAATAGGTATTTGAGGACCAAAACCATTAGTATAGCTTTTTTAAAGCTACATGTTGAGTAGATAATGATAGGAATTATAGAATTGTATTTATAATGTGAACTGATTCTTTATATCTTGTTTTTAACTTGAAAAATAGACAAATGAAATTTTCTGAAATCAATTTGTTCTGAAAAAGTTTTAATGGTATATTTATGTACTGTTTAGAAGATAATTGTCAAATTTTATTTTTTGTTTGTTTCTGTTGCTTTGTTCTTTATTATTAATGGGTTCTTTTAGGTTGGCACCACATACAATTTTCAAGGCAATCAAAGTTTTCCTTATTTTTATTCTGAATGTGAAGCAAGAATTATAGTCACATGTTTTGTACATAGAATTTATCAGTGTGTTGCCAGTTCAGAAGAGCAATGGAGACACATTGTTGTGGTGTATGCCAAAGTACATTTTTTCAAAGACAAATCTTAGTGCTAAGCATTTAGAATAAAGCTGTATAAATAAGCCATAGGACTAACTGAGGCTTTGGCTCTTTTTTTATTTATTATATGATTTTTTTCTTTGAAAGTTATTTTTCTTTTCTTTTTTTTCCTTTATTTCTTTTTTTTTTTTAAGTTTTCTGGAGTTCACTGTAACCTCATTATATCTTCCTGGCACTTCCTCTAATTGAGGCAACAGCTACAAAGAATTGATAAACTCTAAGAAGGTTGAAATCCATGACTTACTGTAATTTCTATCTGAGGCAACTACACATAGGAACTCAGCTGACATGATTTTCATGGTGAATCATTCCTCTTTATCTCAAATCCAGAATAGCACATTTGCTAACTATCAGGAACAATACTATTCTTTAAAGAGACTTAATTTTAAAAATAAAATAAGGACTTTCAGAATGTAAGATAGATAAAAAGTGGAAAAGTGATAAAAAATTAATTCCTCAAAAACTACAATTAACTAATCTGTAATATGAATAAATAACTTGTTTCTTCTCTGATGACATACTCCTTTTTCTCCTTTTAAGTTCTTCTTTCAGGTCTAATTCTATCCCTTCTACTAAGGCTCTCTGAAGCAAGTCATATCACTCAGTGAAATGAAATAAAATTATGGGATTAATAGATCTCAAAAAAGTGAGTTTCCATTTCCTTATTTTTGAAACAGGAGGAAAAAAAACGGCTAATTAAAGTTTGTTATAATAAGCAAGCAAGAATTCAGTATTTTAGCTCTAGTAATTCTGACAATTCAAATGAAAAAAAAAATAGAGATAGGTTAAATGAGTTCTCAAAAAAATGGCCTATTCCTAACTATCTGAATCTAGGTCTTTCTGACTTGGAAACCAATTCTCTATTTATCATATCATTATGTTCTTTAAAATAAGTTGCAGTATAAAACCAGGCAGGTGATTTCTATGATATTGCTAATATAATGGTGCCTGGGCAATACACTATGATAGTATAATGGTTCTCACTCTTTCTGATGAAATTCCAGATTATCTTCAGCTGGTGAGTTGTTGTACTTTAAGTCTTTGTGGGTTTTACCAGTCAGTTATGATTTTTGAGGCTGAATTAAATGTTGGTTGTGAGGTTATCAGAGAACCTAGAAAGTCGTGTGTGCCTTCTCTGCCATCTTGGCTTGCCCCTTCTTATTTGTTTTGTGGTTTGATTTATCTAATTTTGAGAGTGCAAGGTTGAGATCTCCCAGTATTACAGTTTTTTTTTTTTTTTTTTTATTTAATAGCCTTTAATTTACAGGATATATACATGGTAACTTTACAGCATTAACAATTGCCAAACCTCTTGTTCCAATTTTCACCTCTTACCCCCCCACCCCTCCCTAAATGGCAGGATGACCAGTAGATGTTAAATATATTAAAATATAACTTAGATACACAATAAGTATACATGACCAAAACATTATTTTGCTGTACAAAAAGAATCAGACTCTGAATTATTGTACAATTAGCTTGTGAAGGAAATCAAAGATGCAGGTGTGCATAAATATAGGGACTAGAATTCAATGTAATGGTTTTAGTCATCTCCCAGAGTTCTTTTTCTGGGTATAGCTAGTTCAGTTCATTACTGCTCCATTAGAAATGATTTGGTTGATCTCGTTGCTGAGGATGGCCTGATCCATCAGGACTGGTCATCATCTAGTATTGTTGTGAAGTATATAATGATCTCCTGGTCCTGCTCATTTCACTTAGCATCAGTTCTGTGTAAGTCTCTCAGGCCTTTCTGAAATCATCCTGTTGGTCATTTCTTACAGAACAGTAATATTCCATAATTTTCATATACCACAATTTATTCAGCCATTCTCCAACTGATGGACATCCATTCAGTTTCAGTTTCTAACCACTACAAAAGGGCTGCCACAAACATTCGTGCACATACAGGTCCCTTTCCCTTCTTTATAATCTCTTTGGGATATAATCCCAGTAAGTAACACTGCTGGATCAAAGGGTATGCACAGTTTGATAACTTTTTGAGCATAGTTCAAACTACTCTCCAAAATGGTTGGATTCGTTCACAACTCCACCAACAATGAATCAGTGTCCCAGTTTTTCCCATCCCCTCAACAATCATCATTATTTTTCCTGTCATCTTAGCCAATCTGACAGGTGTGTAGATAGTATCTTAGAGTTGTCTTAATTTGCATTTCTCTGATTAATAATGACTTGGAGCATCTTTTCATATGACTAGAAATAGTTTCAATTTCTTCATCTGAGAATTGTCTGTTCATATCCTTTGACCATTTTTCAATTGGAGAATGGCTTGATTTTTATAAATTAGAGTTAATTCTCTATATATTTTGGAAATGAGGCCTTTATCAGAACAACTTTGACTGTAAAAATATTTTCCCAGTTTATTGCTTCCCTTCTAATCTTGTCTGCATTAGTTTTGTTTGTACAAAAACTTTTCAGTTTAGTATAATCAGAAATTTTCTATTTTGTGATCAGTAATGATCTCTAGTTCTGCTTTGTCATAAAAACCTTCCCCTTCCACAGGTCTGAGAGGTAAACTATCCTATGTTCCTCTAATTTATTAATAATTTCATTCTTTATGCCTAGGTCATGAACCCATTTTGACCTTATCTTGGTGTACGGCGTTAAGTATGGATCAATGCCTAGTTTCTGCCATATTAGTTTCCAATTTTCCCAGCAATTTTTATCAAACAGTAAGTTCTTATCCCAAAAGCTGGGATCTTTGGGTTTGTCAAAGACTAGGTTGCTATATTTGTTGACTGTTTTATCCCTTGAACCTAATCTATTCCACTGATCAACTAATCTATTCCTTAGCCAATACCAAATAGTTTTGGTAACTGCTGCTCTATAGTATAGTTTTAGATCTGGTACAGCTAAGCCACCATCATTTGATTTTTTTTATTAATTCCCTTGAAATTCTTGACCTTTTGTTTTCCATATGAACTTTGTTGTTATTTTTCTAGGTCATTAAAATAGTTTTTGGGAGTCTGATTGGTATAGCGCTAAATAAATAGATTAGTTTAGGTAATATTGTCATCTTTATTATTTTGCTCGCCCTATCCAAGAGCATTTAATATTTTCAATTGGTTAGATCAGACTTAATTTGTGTGAAAAGTGGTCTGTAATTTTGCTCATAAAGTTTCTGATTTTCCCTTGGCAGATAGATTCCTAAATATTTTATATTATCAGTAGTTACTTTAAATGGAATTTCTCTTTGTAACTCTGACTGTTGGATTTTGTTAGTGATATATAAGAATGCTGATGACTTATGTGGGTTTATTTTATAACCAACAACTTTGCTAAGGTTGTGGATTATTTCTAATAACTTTTTAGCAGATTCTCTGGGGTTCTCTAAGTATACCATCATGTCATCGGCAAAAGAGTGATAATTTAGCTTCCTCACTGGCTATTCTTATTCCTTTAATCTCTTTCTCAGCTCTTATTACTATAGCTAACGTTTCTAATACAATATTAAATAGTAACGGTGATAGTGGGCAACCTTGTTTCACTCCAGATCTTATTGGGAATGGTTGCAGTTTGTCTCCATTACATATGATGCTTACTGCTGGTTTAAATAGATGCTGCTGATTATTTTAAGGAAAAGTCCATTTATTCCTATACTCTCAAGTGTTTTTAATAGGAATGGATGTTGGATTTTATCAAATGCTTTTCTGCATCTATTGAGGATGATCATATGGTTTTGTTAATTTGGTTATTGACATGGCCAATTATATTGATAGTTTTCTAATATTGACCAGCCCTGCATTCTGGTATAAATCCTACTTGATCATAGTGTATTATCTTGGAGATGATTTTCTGTAGTCTTTTTGCTAATATCTTATTTAAGATTTTAGCATCAATATTCATTAGGGAGATTGGTCTATAATTTTCTTTCTCTGTTTTCAACCTACCTGGTTTAGGTATCAGTACCATGTCTGTGTCATAGAAAGAATTTGGTAGGACTCCTTCATTCCCTATTTTATCAAATAATTTATATAGCATTAGGGGCCAATTGTTCTTTAAATGTTTGGTAGAATTCACATGTAAATCCATCTGGTCCTGGGGATTTTTCTTGAGGGAGTTGTTTAATTGCCTGTTCTATTTCTTTTCTGAAATGGGACTATTCAACAATTTACTTCTTCCTCTGTTAGTCTAGGAAGTCTGTATTTTTGGAGTAGTCATCCATTTCACTTAGGTTATCAAATTTATTGGCATAAAGTTGAGCAAAATAACTCTTATTATTTCTCTAATTTCCTCTTCATTGGTGGAAAGTTCTCCCTTTTCATTTTTAAGACTACTAATTTCATTTTCCTCCCTCCTTTTCTAATCAGATTTACTAAAGGCTTATCTATTTTATTGAGCTTTTTCATAGAACCAACTCTTAGTTTTATTAATTATTTCAATAGTTTTTTTACTTTCAATATTTTTAATTTCTCCTTTTTAATTTTAAATTTCCAATTTAGTATTTGATTGGGGGTTTTAATTTGGTCTTTTTTAGTTTTTTAGTTGCAAGCCCAATTCATTAATCTTTTCTTTCTCTGTTTATTCAAGTAAGCCTCTAAGGATATAAAATTCCCTCTTATTACCGCTTTGGCTGCATTCCACAAATTTTGGTATGATGTCTCATCATTGTCATTATCTTGAGTGAAATTATTAATTGTATCTATAATTTGCTGCTTCACCCAATCATTCTTTAAGATGAGATTGTTTAGTTTCCAATTACTTTTGGTCTATTTCCCCCTAACTTTTTGTTGAATGTAGTTTTATTGCATCATGATCTGAAAAGAAAGCATTTACTATTTCTGCTTTCTTGCATTTTAATTTTGAAGGTCTTTATGTCCTAATATGGTCAATTTTGAATAGGTTCCATGAACTGCTGAGAAGAAAGTATATTCTCTTCTATCTCCATTCAATTTTCTCCAAAGATCCAACATACCTAATTTTTCTAATATTATATTTACTTCTTTAATTTCTTTCTTATTTGTTTTGTGGTTTGTTTGTCTAATTCTGAGGTGCAAGGTTGAGGATCTCCTACTATTACAGTTTTGTTGTCTATTTCTTCTTGCAGCTCTCTTAACTTCTCCTTTAGGAAGCTGAGTGCCATACCACTTGGTGCATATATGTTTAATATTGATATTGCTTCGTTGTTTATGCTACCCTTTAGCAGGATGTAGTTTCCTTCCTTATCTCTTTTAATTAGATCAATTTTACTTTTGCTTGATCTGAGATAAGGATGGCTACCCTCTTTTTGACTTCACCTGAGCATAATAGATTTTGCTCCAGCCTTTTACCTTTACTCTTATGTATCCCCTGCTTTAAATGTGTTTCTTGTAAACAACATATTGTAGGGTTCTGACTTTTGATCCAGTCTGCTATCTGCCTCCTCTTTATGGGGAGTTCATCCCATTCCACATTTACAGTTAGAATTACTAAATCTGTATTTCCTGCCATCCTAATAACCCCCAGATTGTGCTTTACTTATTCTTGCCTCCCCCAACCCTCTTTCCCCTTTTAAACTTATGTATCCCTCTTGTATCACGATGCTTATCCTCTTTATAATCCCTCCCTCCCCCTTTGAGGTCTTTCCCCTTCCTTCCCTTATTACTCTTTTTTTTTCCCTTTTCCTCTCCCCCCGTTTTTAATGGGGCAGGAGAAGATTTTCTCTAAAACAAATGTCAATTATTTTTCCTTTGAGCCAACTCTGATGAGGTAAGATTCACAAATGTTCCTCCCCCTCTCTAAAATTCCCTCAGATATGATAAGTTTCCTTAGCCTCTTTGTGGGATGTGGTTTCCCTCTTTTTATCCCTCCTTCCCACCTTATTCTGCCATCATCCCTTTTCCATATCTACTTCCCTTTTTTATGTTATATCAGTACTATCAAATTTTACATGTATTTTTTTTTTTGTATATCCACAACAGAAATACAATTCTCAAGAGTTATTTTTACCTTTTTCTGCATCTCTTGAGTTCTATTCTTGGAGATCAAATTTTTTGTTTAGTTCTGGTTTTTTCTTCAGAAACAAATGGAATTCATTTGTTTCATTAAACGTCCATCTTCTTCCCTGGAAGAAAATGCTCCAACTTAGCTGGGTAGTTTATTCTTGGCTGCATCCCAAGTTCTTGTGCCTTTCAGATATCATATTCAGGCCCTTCTTTCCTTTAATGTAGGGCAGCCGAGATCTTGGGTGATCCTTATTGTGGCACCTCGTATTTAAATGGTTTTGGCTGCTTGTAAATTTTTTCCTTAATCTGATGGTTCTGAAATTTTGCCACAATATTCCTTAGGGTTTTATTTTAGGGATTTCTTTCAGAAGGTGTTCGATGAATTCTTTCAATGCCTATTTTACCTTCTGATTCTATTACATCTGGGCAGTTTTCTTTGATGATTTCTTGTAAAATAGTTATCTAGGCTCTTTTTTTCATGTTTTCGGAAAGTCCAATAATCCTCAGATTATCTCTCCTAGATCTATTTTCAAGTCTGTCATTTGTAAGTAGATAATTCATGGTTTTTCAGTTTGTCATTTTTTGGTTTTGCTTGACTATTCTTGCTGTCTCAATGCATCATTAGTTTCAATTTGTTCAGTTCTAATTTTTTAAGAATTATTTTCTTCATTAGCTTTTTTTACTTCTTTCTGTATATGTCCAATTGGTTTTAGATGTATTGTTTTGGTCTGTGGAATTTTTTTCCATTTCACTAATTTTTTTTTAGTGATTATTTTCTTTTCAATTCACAGATCCTACTTTCTTGCGTGTTCTTTGTCTTTTCAATTCACGGATCCTACTTTCTTGCAAATTCTTTGTCTTTTCAATTCACAAATCCTACTTTCTAGTGAATTCTTTATTTTTCAATTCACAATTCTTACTTTCCTGAGATTTTTTTTTTTTCCAATTCACCAATTTTGTTTCCCTGCACTTCCTAGGGATTTTTAACTTTTCAATTCGTATTTCAGGAAGTTGTTTGCTCTCTTATAAAGGCTTCTCTTTCCTTTCCCCATTTATCTTCTAACTCTCTTTTGAGACTTTTAATGGTCTCTTCTGTAGAGCATTATGTAAGGAGGACAGTCTGATGCATTTTGCTGTTTGGGGTCTCTTCAGGTTTGCTGACCTGCTCTTTTTCTGCATAGAAGCTGTCGATTGTTCTTTTCATCTTTTTATTCATGTTTTAAAGCCTTTAGGGTAGGTCTCCTAGGCAAGGGGTTACCAGCTTCCTCTGCAGAGCAGGGAAAGATGTAAACCGATTTCCGGCTCCGAGGTATGGGAGTGCTCTGGGTGAGAGTTTTCCCTTCCCCCAACAGGAAGTGGATTCAGCACTGGCCGAGCTATCAAACGGCTTAGTAGGGCTGAGTGGATTATCGATTGCCCTAGGCTAGAGACTAAGTGGTGAAAGTGTCACCGCCCAGGCCGGAGCCTCTTGTGGGACTGTGAGTATTAGCAGCTGAGCGCAGACTGCAGAACGCAGACAGCCACAAACTCTGCCCAGTGTCTCTGCCTGATGCAAATCGGCCCTGGAAAAGCTCTATGGCCCCAAGCCAAGCTCCCCACTGCGCAGATTGGAGGCTAACCCGGGCTGCGTCCTCCTGCCGTGCAGGATCACAACTGCCCCAAGGAAAAGCCCCGTACTGCGGGTTGGGGCTGCGCTTGTGCTGAGATCTGTGCCTTCACCCTGGGTTTGAGACTCTCCTCGGAACCTAATTTCTCTCCCAGTCTGCTGATCTCCCCCCTGGCCCCGGAACCAACCTTTTTGGTGAGACTGCAGATTTTCTTGACCGGTGAGTTGTTCTACTTCTTATCTTTACGAATTGTAGCAGTCAAGACTATTTTTGAGGCTCGATATAATATTGATAAAGAGGGTAAGAGAAGAGCTTAGAAAGACGCGTGTGTCTTCTCCGCCATCTTGGCTCCGCCCCTCCAGTATTACAGTTTTGCTGTCTATTTCTTCTTGCAACTCTCTTTAACTACTCCTTTAGGAAGTTAGATGCTATACCACTTGTTGCATATATGTTTAGTATTGATATTGCTTCATTGTCTATGCTACCCTTAGCAAGATATAGTTTCCTTCCTTATCTTTTTTAATTAGATCAATTTTTGCTTTTGCTTGATCTGAGATCAGGATGGATACTCCTGCTTTTTTTTTTTTTTTTTTTTTACTTCACCTGAAGCATAATAGATTCCGTATGTATCTTCCTGTTTTAAATGTGTTTCTTTAAATAGCATATTGTAGGATTCTGACTTTTCATTGAGTCTGCTATCTGCCTCTACCTTAAGGGAGAGTTTATTCCATTCACATTTATGATTAAAATAACTAATTCTGTATTTCCTGCCATCTTATTATCCCAAGATTATGCTTTTCTTTTTCTTGCCCCCCCCCCTTTCCCCTTTTCCCAGTATTAAACTTATGGGCCCTACTCCCTCTTTAGGATCCCTCCCACCCCCTTTGAATCCCTGCCCCTTTCTTGTACCTTTATCTTATTACTCTTTTCCATTTCCCTTTTCTTCTCCCACTTTTTAATGAGTTGAGAGAAGTTTCTCTGTAAATGAAATATGTCAATTATTTTCTCTTTGAGCCAACTCTGATGAGAGTAAGATTCACACAATATTCCTCCACCTCTAAATTCCGTCAAAAAATTTAGGTTTCCTTTGCCCTTTTGTGGGATGTAGTTTCCCTCTTTTTAGCTCCCTTTTTCTCTTTTTCTGACACTATCCCCTTTCCATTTCTATTTCCCTTTTTTATGTTATATCAGTAAAATCAGATTATATATGTGGTCTTTATGTATATCCACAATAGAAATACAGTTTTCAAGAGTTCCTTTTACCTTTTTCTGCTACTCTTGAGTCCTATGGTTGGAGATTAATTTTTTTGTTTAGATCTGTTTTTTTGCTTAGAAACAAATAAAATTCATCTTTTTCATTGAATGTCCATCATCTTCCATGGAAGAACATGATCACCTTAGCTGGGTAGTTTATTCTTGGCTGCACTGCAAGTTCTTTTGCCTTTTGGAATATCAGATTCCAAGCCCTTTGATCTTTTACTGTGAAAGCAGCTAGATTTTGAGTGACCCTTATTGTGGCTTCTCAGTTTTTAAATTGTTTTTGTTTTTGTTTTTTCTGGCTGCTTGTAATATTTTTTTTCTTAGTCTGATAGTTCTGAACTTTAGCCACAATATTCCTTGGAGTTTTTATTTTAAGGTCTTTTTCAGAAGGTGTTCAATGAATTCTTTCAATGCCTATTTTACCTTCTGATTCTATTACGTCTAGGCAGATCTCTTTGATGATTTCTTGTAAAATAATATCTAGGCTCTTTTTTCATCATAATTTTCAGGAAGTCCAATAATCCTCAGATTATCTCCCCTAGATCTATTTTATAGGTCTGTTATTTTTCCAAGTAGATATTTAACATTTTTTTCTATTTCTCCATTTTTTTGGTTTTACTTGACTGATTCTTGAGGTCTCAATGAATCATTCATTTTCATTTGTTCAGTTCTGATTTTTAATGAGCTATTTTCTTCATTAGCTTTTGTTAGTCATATATATATATATATATATATATATATATATATATATGACTAACAAAAGCTAATGAAAATATATTATATATATATATATATATATATATATATATATATATATATCAATTGAGTTTTAAATGAGTTGTCTTGCTCTATGGAATTTTTTTCTGTTTCACTAATTTTTTTTTAACTGAATTATTTTCTTTTTCCAATTCACGAATCCTACTTTCATGGGAGTTCTTTATCTTTTCCAATTCACAAATCCTACTTTCCTGGGAGTTCTTTACCTTTTCCAATTCACAAATTCTGTTTCCCTGTGCTTCCTGGGAGTTCTCTGCCATTTCCAATTAACATTTCAGGAAGTTGTTATTCTCTTGCATAGCTTCTATTTCCTTTCCCCATTTTACTTCTAGTTCTCTATTAAGTTTTTTTTATAGTTTCTTTTAGGAGAGCCTTGTGTGATGGAGATCAGGTTACATCCCACTTTGGGGTTTTGTCTGGAGACTGTCTGCTATTAATTTCCTTGTGATTGAAAACCTGCTCTCTTTCTGTATAGAAGTCATTGATCATTAGTTTAGCTTTTTTACTCATTTTTTAAAGCCTTTTTGGTCTGCCTTCAGGGCAAGGAGGTTTCCAGATTCCTCTGGAGAGCAGAGATAGGTATATGAACAGTAGCTATCCTCCCAACAAGCCACAGAGAGCAACTGAGCTGCGGAAGTGTTGTGGGAAAAGTTCCCCACTGGAAGTGACTCAGGTCTGGATAGCATGGGCTGAGCTATGGAAGTGCCTTGTGAATAGCCCTGCTGTATGGATTAGCAAATGCCCTGGGGACTAGAGGCTGAGCAGCAAAAGTGTCACTAGCCTAGGCAAAAGCCCACTGTGGGGCTAATTGTGTATTAGCAATTGCCCTGCTGATAGCTCCACAGGACACTTAAGTGTCTCTGCCCTGGTGAGCACAATCTGCTCTTCTGAAGTTCTATTGGCCCAGGCCAAGCCCTCCATTGTACAGATTATAGGCTGCCCCAGGCTGCGCCCCCCTGCTGTGTAGATTTCATGCCCCTGAGTGAAAGCTCTATGCTGCAGAATGCCACTGCCCAGCTGTACTTTGGTGTGTGCTGAGTCACTCACTTCCAGTTTTGGGTGGGTATAGCCAGATCCTGTTAGGTTCTGGCATTTTTTAGAATACTCTCTACCTTTGGCTTTAATTCCTCTGCTTGTCTACTGCTTTGCAACCAAAGCAGAGCAGCCAACCTGTGGTAGAGTCCACCTTGTAAAATTTCCAGCCACAGAGACCACCCCCACCCTCGGTCCGCTCTCTTTGCTAGCCTCTCCTCTCTCCCTGTTTGTGCTGGTCTGCTCCCACCACTTAGGACAAACCTTAACTGGTGATCTTATAAATTATCTTTGGCTGGTAAATTGTTGTACTTCCAATCTTCATGAATTTTACCAGTCAAGCACTATTTTTGAGGCTGAATTTAATAATTAGTAGTGAGGGTATGAGGGTAGCTTAGAAATTTGCCTGTACTTTCTGCACAATCTTGACCCCCACCCTATGCAAAATAGCATTTTCAAAACAAAAAAAAATATTTAAGATGTGGAGGGAAAGATGACAGTCCTACCAGCATTCACTATGACTGTCAAATAAAGTAACATATTTCCCATTCCTTTAGACTGTGTACATGGCCCAATTTAATGAGTATTTATGTGTGTGTGTGTCTGTCTGTGTTTTGTTTATAATTTGTAAATTATTGAGAATAAGAACACTTTTAATATAGGTCAAGGATTAGTTTATGCTTTCTTTTCAGTGTCACTGACTGAAATAATTCTCTTGGAACTCTTTAGAATAATGGACAATAGGTGTCAACAATTATGAACTTTGAAATTTTTTTCTTAAAGCATAAAGATTTTAATCACTTATATGTAGAATACTTCTTTCCTTGGATGCTGCTAGTTTTTGGAGCCCACGTCAACTAGATGTAATCCTTTTTGAGAAACCATAAATCAATTACATAAGATAACAGCAAAAACAATTCTGTTCTATGATATTTCAATCCATTTTGGTTAGAATGTGTTAGTCTAATTGATATTAATAAATTTTCACCTAGTTGTTGAATTGCAAAATATATTCATTTTATAAAGAATGAAATATGATTTGAAGGAAAAACTCATTTCTTCTTTCCATACAACTCAATGCAGAGCAAATTTTTGTTGATCCAATATGATAAGAAAAAGTTCAATTTAATGAAACACTTCCAAAGTGTAACCTTGAGCAAACAACTTCCCACGTCTACACTTCTCTTTGTTCCTCTCTACAGTGAGTAGATTGAACTGGAGGACATCTCAGTTTCCTTCCTGTCTCAAGATTCTATAAGATTTCTAGCTCAAAATAATTAATATTAATAAATTAATTAGAAGAGAAAATATTAATTAAGCTTTTACTATGTGCAAATATGTGCCAACCTTCAGGAATGCAAATAAAAAAACAAGACATTTTCTAGTCTCCAAGAAACCACATTTAATGGTGTGAGAGATTTCAGATTAAATCAGATTTTAAAAATCAGTTTAAATCAGATTTTTAAAACAGCAAAAACTATGGGATACTTATGGTATAGTAGCAAAGCAGATTGCAATGAATTTTATTTGTCAATTCCTACTAAGATTAACTTACAAATTTCTGATATTGAAGCTTTGGAAATCACCAAGGATTTTGTCATTGTTGTTGTTTTGCTTTGGGCTTTGTTTTTTGTTTTTATTTTTGTTTTCAAATGAGCACATATAGCTAATGCATGTAGTTATTTATGTCTTTATAAATATGTGTCAAACAATTTACAAGAAAGAAGTTAAATAGGGATGAAAAATAAAAAAAATCATAATAAAATCAATAGAAATCTATTGAAAATCAACAGACAGGAACGTGATGTAATCATATCTGTGATATGGTTAAAACATCTTGATAGCTGGGTAGAGTTTGCATTGAGAGGGGAGAAATCTGAGGCAGTGAAATGTTGGAGGAGGTTATTTCAATTATCCAGGTGAAAAGTGATGATGTCTTGAGCAAAGGTCCAGCTACATAAATAAATGAAGGGAAGAAGGATGTCAAAAGGAATGAAGAAGAGAACAATGGAACAAGGGAGGGAATGAAAGAGGTGAAAAAAATTGTCTATTCCCTTTTGAATCTTCAGGACAGTATATATGGTTTCTAGAAATAAATCTATTATGTTTAGTTTTCTTATCAGGAACAATATTTTTTCATCTAAGCAAAACTGTCCATCTGCAGGTCATCCATGTATTAAGTTGGATTGATATGTGTCTGATTTATTGTGCCCTCAGGATCTATTTATTTGTAGAAAACATTCAGTCATTTTGCATAAAATGCATGAGCTCTCAAACTTAAGAATCCTAATAAAGCTACAAAGGGAGATGGATAAATTGGTCCATTGGAAGTCTCCACCTGTTCAAGGGAATTGAATGACTAGCTGAGAGCAATTATAAACCACACTAATCCTTTGAAAATAAAAACTTGATGTTTATATGGGTGGTCTAATGTAGGGTATGAATATATTCAACAATGATCACCAATCACATATAGTAAATACCCAGACTGTAGAAAGGAGATTAAAGAAAATTTAATATGTAATCAGAGTATCAGGATTCCTATTTGCTATTTGTAACCTGTGTGACTTTAGGAAAGTCACAAATTCTGTAGAACTTAGTTTCCCCAAGCGTAACATGAAGATGTTGGAATTATCTATCTTCAAAGATGCCTTCTCCTCTCTATGATCCTGAGAGAAAAAAAATCAAAAATGAATAGTAAAGATTTTATAGGCTGAAAGTAAAATTTATGCAGGCAAGATAAGTTTGTGATTTCCTGGATCATGGTGGTGAAATTCTGATACATCTGCAAAAGAAGTTTGAAGTTAAATTTAGAAATAAAGTTATTATTATAAACTAAAATAAAAGGTTAAGGAAACAATGTCCAAAATTATGGTCTTTTCTAACAACAACAAAAACAAAAACAAAAGCAAAAACAACCATCTGACTTGGAGTCAGAACATCTTAGAACTCTTCTCCCTTGAGAAAATAATTTCTGCAAGCCTTATTTTCACTATCTATAAAATGAGGAGAATATTTACTCAACTAGTTTTGGGTGTTTCTATAATGAATTTTATGTTTAGAATATAGGAAAATTTTGTTGAGCAGAATGAACAGAATGAAATGAACAGAACCAGACATGTAATGATAACAGAAAAACTAAGCTTGGGAAGGTGCTTTAGAAACTCTCATTATCTTAATGATGAATCAGTTATCCAAAAGGATGATTATGAAACAACTCTCACTTCTAGACAGATATTTATATATATATATATATATATATATATACAGAGAGAGAGAGAGAGATGGATAGATAGATATATCTATCTATCTATCCATCCATCTATCTATCTATCTATATGATTTTGGACAGATTCAGTGGGGGTATTATCTTTCCTATATAAGGCAGCTATATACTGAAGATTTTTTTTTCTAAATAGGGAGATATTAAGATGTGGGAGATTAATTTTTAAAAGACATTTATATTATGGCAGATTGTTTTTAATCAAAAATCTGATACTTAACTAAATTGCCAAAAAATTGTAAAACACAAAAAAAGACTGCAATAAAAAAGATGTGCAGGCACACACACACAAATGCATATATAAAGGGATGGTAGAAAAATTGGAATATTGATGGAGTTGAGAACTTATCCCACCATTCTGTAAAATAATTTGGAGCTATGCCCAAAGGGCAAGCAAGCTGCACATACCCTTTGATCCAGCAATACCACTAATACATCAATAATTCATAGATTTAATTAAAAGTGAGAAATGACCTACATGTACAAGAATATTTATAGTAGTTCTTTTTGTTGCAGCAAAAAGTTAGAAATTGAGGGTATCACCATCAATTGGGAAATGACTGAACAAGTTGTGTTATATGAATGTAATGGAATATTATGGTTCTATAAGAAATGATGAACAGGAAGATTTCAGAAAAAAACTTGAAAAAACTTATATGGACTTATGTTGAATGAAGTGAGCAGAATCAGGAGAATATTGGACATAGTAATAATATCATGTGATGATAGACTACGATTGATGTAGGCTCAACAATTTAATGATCTGAGACAATTTCCAAAAATTCATGATGGAAAAACTATCCACATCTAGAGAAAGCACCAGTGGAGTCTGAATGCAGATCACAGCATACCCTTTTAACTTTTTGTTTTGTTTTGTCTTGTTTTTGTTTTATTCTGTTTCTTCTTCACAACCTGATTAATGGAGAAATATTTTTACATGATTACACATGTATAAACTATATTAGAGAGTAATTCGGAACTATGTCCAAATAGCTATAAAACAATACAAACCCTTTGATCCAGCCATCTCACTACTGGGTCTGTATTCCAAAGAGATTTAAAAAAAGGGAAAATGACTCACATCTGCAAAAAAATGTTTATAGCAGCCCTTTTCATAGTGACATAGTGATAAGAAACTGGAAATTGAGTGGGTGTGGCTGAATAAATTAAGGTTATGTGGATGCAATGGAATATATTGTTCTATAAGAAATGATGAAATGCTTATTTCAGAAATGTCCCGAAATACTTATGTGAACTGATGCTAAGTGAAGTTAGCATAATCAAGAGAACATTGCATACAGTAACACGATTCTGTGATGATCAACTGTGATAGACTTAGCTCTTTTCAAAAATGCAGTGATTGAAGGCAATTCTCTAATAAACTTTGGATGGAAAATGTCATTAAAATCCAGAGAAAGAATTATGGAGAATGAATGTGGATCAAAACATAGTATTTTCATCTTTTTTTCTTTGTTTCTTTATTTTATTCTTCATGTTTTTCCCCTTTGTTTGATTTTTCTTGTACAACACGACAAATCTGGAAATATGTTTAAAAGAACTGCACATACTAAACCTATATCAAATTGCTTGCTGACTTGGGAAGAGAGGAGGGAAAAGAGGGAGGGAAAACTGGAACACACAGTTTTATACAAATAAATGTCAATGTATAATTGGGGAAAAAATACCATTAATAAAAAGAAAATAAAAGATTATATTCCACTGGAGGCAGTAAATACGTGAACATATTTATGCTTCTATCAAAAATATACAATTAAGATAACTTGATGTAATAAATAAAAACTACTGTTATTAGTCATGAAGATCTGAGTTCAAATCCCAACTCAGACACTAGATGTGTATTCTTTGGGAAAAAATTTAAGCATTCCCAAGCTTCATTATCTATAAAAATGAACACAATAAAAGCATCTATTTCATGGAGTTGTTAGGAATATAAAATGAGATTTATATATATATATATATATATATATATATATATATATATATAATATTGGAAACTTACAAGCCATATAAACCCTATTTATCTTAAAGCATTTTAAAAGTCATAAAACACTAAATGCTATCTATTAATATTAGACATTGTGAGGAGAGAAGGAATGGACTAGCTATGGGATGGAATAAGCAAAAGCCTCTAAGTTAAGCATTAAAGTGAGCTAGGAATAACAAATGGGGAAGATGAGAAAGGAGAGCTTAACAAAAAGAAAATCAAATACTGCAAAATAATATACACATTCAACTGAAACACAGTGCAGTAATTGAGAAAGAAAGATTATAAAGGGTTATAAAATAAAAATGAAAACATTCATGTTTTTTGTTTTTTTTTTTTTTGAGAAAGAAAGGATCACTGAATCTTCTCATATAGAGGTCTGACAAGGCCAAACCTATTCTTTAGGGATTTTAATATGGTGGTTATATGTAGAATTAATTGGAGAAAGGAAACACTGAAATCAAAAAAGTCAATTAAGAGGCTATAAGATGGCAGGGCACAAATTAAAGTTTGAACTATAATAGAAGATTATAGAGGGATACGGATAGAAGGAAGTGTATGGATATAAAACATATTGTAAAATTAAAATTTGCCCAAATTGGCAACTTTTAAAAATATGGTTGCTAAAAGGGAGAGAAAAGTTAAGGATGAATCTAGATGAATCTAGATAATTGAAAAGATTGTAGCACTCTCAATGCATTTGTAAAATCTATATAGGAAGGTAAATAGGAAGAAGGGTGAATATTTTGGGAAAGGTAATAAGTTACATTTTAGACAATTATTTCACATACAATTTACCAAACAAATGCTCGGCTATAAAGTTTACATAAGATTCTGTCCCTGACTTCTTGATGCTAGTAACAGAATATGACAAAGACACAAATGATTTTAAAAATACAGTGTATTACATGACAAGATATACAACATTAATTAGTGGATCAAGAACTGACCCTGGAGCTAAGAAGACCTGTATTCAAGTACTAATTTTGAAACATATTAGCTTTGTGTGACCATGGAAAAATCATTTAACCTCTAAATACCTTCAGATACTTCTCTAAGGCTACAAGTTAGAGAAGAATTCATGACATGGATAAATTAAGGGAGTTTCCATGGAAATATCTAACCTCATTATATCAGCAACTTGGCTTACTTTTCACTCCACGGAATATCATGCCTCCCCCAGGATAAATGCTAATCACCTAAAGCCTCATTACCATGAAGAATGAACACCTTCTCCATTCCCCTCAGTTGTGTCTCCCCTCTGATTGGGGGGTTGTAAGATGGAATAATTCATTTCTTCTAATCCTTTCTTTTATAGAGAGCTCAGAACTTTGCAGGAACTCTCCATTTTCTACCAGTGGCTCTGCTTGGTTTCTACCCCACAGATCATTATATCTATCTTCCCCTCACCTAATATTCAATTTCTTTTTGTGTATCATCTTCCTCATTAAAGGGTAAACTCCTGGAGGTCAGAAGCTGACTTTCTTTTTCTTATTTGCATCTTTGGTACATTGAAGAGGTAGTGCCTATCAAATCATTTTAAATAAATATTTACTGAATTGGTAACCATGTACCAATGAAATCAATAGCTTACTTTAAGAAAGACACACAGACAGACAGACAGACAGACAGATAGATAGATGGATGGATAGATGGATGGATTTATATTGTAGACACAAACCAAATTTTATGTGAAGTCTAGATGGGAAGCTAAAAGTAGGGATAGGGAAACAATCAAAGAAAACTTCTTATAGGAAGTAGTATGTGATTTAACTGATAAGTTTGGGGAATACTAAAGAAAGTGGAGGCATAGGGCATGTTGTGAAATAAAAGATACTGGGAATGAGAAATTATGTCATTTTCAGGAGGATTTTTTTTAAAAGGCATGGATGGAAGGTTGGAGCCAAGATGGCAGAAAAGACACACATGTCTATCTAAGCTCTGCCTTGGCCTCAGACTATTTCTTTTATGAAAGGCCTCAGAATTGGTGCTTGACTGTCAAAATCCACGAATATTGGAAGTACAACACATTACCAACAGAAAAATATCCTGATAATAAGCCAGAAAAGGTCTGTTTTTGCTCCTAGGCAGGGATAGCCAGGCCAGGAAAATTGGAAGTGAGAGCACTGAAGGCAGCTCATGCTGAGCTGACCAGAGCAGAGGTGGGGTGTGGTATCAGCCTATGGCAGCAAGCCAGTAGATGAGCAGAGAAATTATAAATGCAAAGGGTAAAGACTGTGACCCCAAAACGCTAGAGTTTCTTGAGATCTGCCCACATCTACCCAACACCCAGAGTGACTCAGCACAATCTCAGAGCTCAACCACTGATTCCAGTGCAACCATTGCTGTCCCAGTGCTGCTTTACTGCTACTTCCTGTTGTCTGTAGAGCTGTAGAGGAATCTTGGTAACATGACACTTCTCTAAAAGCAGACTGAAGTTATTTTTTGTTGTTGTTGTTTGTTTGTTTGTTTGTTTGTTTGTTTTTGTATAAATGAGTAAAAAGGTAAAGCGGGCTCTAACTATAGATAGCTTCTATACTGATTGAGAGCAGACTTCAAACCCTGAGGAGACTAAAAACAGATTGTCTAAAGATAAACCCCCAAAGTGGGATATGATCTGGTCCCAACCATACAAGGCTGTCATAGAAAAAATTAAAAAGGCTCTTACAAGAGAGCTAGAAGAAAAATGGGGAAAGGAAAGGCAAGCGTGGCAAGGGGGTTTGGATAAGTTATCCTACTCATTTAAAGATGAAGTGGATAAAAAAATCAACTCCCTGAAAAACAGAATTAGTGAATTAGAAAAAGAAAATACCTCTCTAAAAAATAAAATTTGCAAAATGGAAAAAAAAATTCCTAGAAAAAAACAACTAATTTAAAAATTCAATTGGACAATTACAAAAAATAAATTTTAAAAAGTAAATGAAGAAAATAATCAAAAATCACAATTGAACAAATGGAAATGAGTGACTCAAGGAGACAACAAGAATCAGTCAAGCAAAACCAAAAAAATGAAAAAAAATAGGAAAAAAACTGTTAAATACCTACTTGGGAAAACAACAGACTTGGAAAATGGATCAATGAGAGATAATCTGAGGATTATTGGACTTCCTGGAAATTATGATAAAAAAAGAGCCTAAACACTATTTACAGGAAATCATCAAAAAACAGAGCTAAACAAAAAGTTTGACTTCCAAATATAGGACTCAAGAGACATAAAATGGTAAAAAGAAATCTTGGGAACTATATTTCTGTTATGAATATATATAAAGAATACATGTATAATTTGGTTTTTCTGTTATAATATGAAAAATAAGCTAGAGGTGGAAAGAAAATTGTATCAGAAAAAGGGGAAAAAAGTGAAGGTACTACATCTCACAAAGGGGCAAAATAAACCTATTATATCTGAGGTAAAGAAGGGAGGGTGATAGTGTGTAACTTACTATCATCAGAATTGGCTTAAAGAGAAAAGTATTAGACATATTCAATTTACAGAGAAACTTCTTCCATCTTATTGAAAAGTAGGAGGAGAAAAGTGAAAAAAGGAAGGAATAAGCTACACAGAAGGGAATACAGAAATTTTAAGGAAAAGATTTAAGAAAAGTGGAAAGAATCTAAGGTGGGGGGAGGGATCCTAAAGAGGGAGGGCTGCACGAGGCAAGTGCTGCTCACAAATTTAATACTGGGGTAGGGGGTAAGGGGGTAAGGAAAGAGAAAAGCATAATCTGGGCTTAACAAAATGGAAGGAAATAAAGAATTAGTAATTAGCATAAAAATGAATGGGATAAATTCTCCCATAAAGCAGAGGCAGATAGCAGACTAGATTAAAAGTCAGAATCCTACAATATGTTGTTTACAGGAAACACATTTGAAGAAGGACAATGCATACAGAGTAAAAGTAAAAGACTGTAGCAGAATCTACTATGCTCCAGGTAAAGTAAAAAAAGCAGAGGTACCCATTCTGATCTCAGATCAAGCAAAAGCAAAAATTGATCTAATTAGAAGAAATATGAAAGGCACTATCTTGCTAAAGGGTAACAGAAAATGAAGCATAACATTTTTAAATATATATACACCAAGTAGCATAGCATATAAATTCTTAAGGGAGAAGTTAAGAGAGCTGCAAGAAGAAATAGACAGCAAAACTGTAATACTGGAGATCTCAACCTTGCACTCTCAAAATTAGATAAATCAAACCACAAAATAAATAAGAAAAAAGTTAAAGAGGTAAATAGAATATTAGAAAAGTTAAATATGATAAATCTTTGGAGGAAACTAAATGGAGACAGAAAGGAGTACACTTTCTTTTTGTCAGTACATGGAACCTATACAAAAAATAAACCATATATTAGGACATAAAGACCTCAAATTCAAATGCAGAAAGGCAGAAATAGTAAATGCATCCTTGTTAGATCATGGTGCAATAAAAATTACATTCAATAAAAAGCCACGGGGAAATAGACCAAAAAATAATTGGAAACTAAATAATCTCATCCAAAAAAGGGTGAAATCGTGAATCATAGACACAATTAAAAATTTCACCCAAAAGAATGACAATGATGAGCCATCATACAAAAATGTGTGGGATACAGCCAGAGAGGTAATAAAGAGAAATTTTATATCTTTAGAGGCCTACTTACATAAAATAGAGAAAGATTAAATCACTGAATTAGGCTTGCAAGTAAAAAAGCTAGAAAAAGAGCAAATTAAAAACCCCCAGTCAAACACTAAACTTGAAGTTCTAAAAATAAAAGGAGAGATTAAGAAATTGAAAGTAAAAAAAAAATAATAAATAACTACTGAATTAATAAATAAAACTAAGAGTTGGTTATATGAAAAAAAAAACATCAAAATAGATAAACCCTTGGTAAATTTGAGTAGAAAAAGGAAAGAGGAGAGTCAAAAATCAAATGAAAAGAGAGAACTTGCCTCTAATAAAGAGCAATAATTAGGACTTTGTTTTCCCAACTTTATTCCAATAAATTCAATAACTTAAATGAAATGGATGAATACCTTCAAAAATATAGCTTGCCCAGAGATTAACAGAGGAAAAAGTAAATTGTTTAAACAGGCCCATTTTAGAAAAAGAAATAGAACAAGCTATTAATCAACCCCCTAAGAAAAAATCCTGAGGACCAGATGGATTTACATGTGAATTCTACCAAACATTTAAATAATAATTAACTCAAATGTTATATAAACAATTTGAAAAAATAAGTATTGAAGGAGTCCTACCAAATTCCTTTTATGACACAGACATGGTACTGATATCTAAACCAGGTAGGTTGAAAACAGAGAAAGAAAAGTATAGACCGATCTCCCTAATAAATATTGATGCAAAAATCTTAAATAAAATATTAGCAAAAACATTATAGAAAATCATCCCCAGGATAATACAACATGACTAAGTAGGATTTATACCAGGAATGCAGGGCTGGTTCAATATTAGGAAAACTATTAGCATGACTGACTATATCAAAAACCAGTTTTACAAAAACAATATGATCATCTCAATAGGTGAAGAAAAAGCATTTGATAAGATCCAACATCCATTCCTATTAAAAACACTAGAGGGTATAGGAATAAATGGACTTTTACTTAAAATAGTCAGTAGCATCTATTTAAAACCATTAGTAAGCATCATATGTAATGGGCATAAATTGGACCCATTCCCAACAAGATCAGGAAACAAGACTACCCACTATCACCATTACTATTCAATATTGTATTAGAAATGCTAGCTTCAGCAATGAACAAAAAATTTCAGCAAAAAAGAGATTAAAAGAATCAGAGTAGGTAATAAGGAAACCAAATTATGACTCTTTGCAGATGATATGAGGGTATATTTAGAGAAATCCAGAGATTTTATGAGAAAGCTATTAGAAATAATCTACAACTTTAGCAAAGTTGCAGTTTATAAAATAAATCCACATAAATCATCAACATTTTTATACATCACTAACAAAATGCAACAAGAGGTACAAAGAGAAATTCCATTTAAAATAACTGTCAATAACATAAAATATTTGGGAATTTATATTCCAAAGGAAAGTCAGCAACTATATGAGCAAAAGTGCAAAACAGTTTCCACACAAATAAAGACAGATCTAAAAAATTGGAAATATATTAAGTGCTCTTGGATAGGCCAAGCAAATATAATAAAGTTGACAATACTATCTAAGCTAATCTTTCTTTTTATTTAGTGCTATACTAATCAGACTCCCAAGAAACTATTTTAATACCCAGAAAAAAAAACCAACAAAATTCATATGGAAGATCAAAAGGTTAAGAATTTCAAGGGAACTAATGAAAAAAAAAAATCAAATTAAGGTGCATTTGCTGTACCTGATCTAAAACTAGATTATAAAGCAGCCATCACCAAAACCATTTGGTACTGGCTAAGAAATAGATTAGTTGATCAGTGGAATAGGTTAGGTTCACAGAACAAAATAGTCAACAACTAGCAATCTAATGTTAAGAATTCACTATTTGACAAAAACTGTTGGGAAAACTGGAAATTAGGATGGCAGAAACTGGGCATGGATCCACGCTTAACACCATACACCAAGATAAGGTCAAAATGGGTTCATGATTTAGGTATAATGAACAAGATTATAAATAAATTAGAAGAACAAAGAGTAGTTTACCTCTCAGACCTATGGAGGAGGAAGGAATTTGTGACCAAAGAAGAACAACAGATCACAAAATACAATCGATCACAAAATAGAAAATTTTGATCACATCAAGTTAAAAAGCTTTTATACACACAAAACTAAAATTGACAAGATTAGAAGGGAAGCAATAAACTGGGAAAAAATTTTTACACTTAAAATGTTCTGATAAAGGCTCTGATAAAGGACTCATTTCCAAAACTTATAGTGAATTGACTTTAATTTATAAGAAATCAAGCCATTCTCCAACTGATAAATGGTCAAAGGATATGAACAGACAATTTTCAGATGATGAAATTCAAACTATTTCTACTTATATGAAAGGGTGTTCCAAATCACTATTGATCACAGAAATGCAAATTAAGACAACTCTGAGATACCACTACACACCTGTCAGATTGGCTAAGATGACAGGAAAAGAGAATGATGAATGTTGAAGGGGATACAGGAAAACTGGGACACTGATGTGTTGGTGGCGTTATGAACTGATCCAACCATTCTGGAGAGCAATTCAGAACTATGCTCAAAAAATTATCAAACTGTGCATATATACCCTTTGATCCAGCAGTGTTACTACTGGGCTTATATCCCAAAGAAATCTTAAAGAAGGGAAAGGGCCTTGTATGTGCAAAAATGTTTGTGTCAGCTCTTTTTGTAGTGGCTAGAAACTGGTAATTGAATAGGTGTCATCAATTGCAGAATGCATGAGGAAATAGTGGTATATGAATGTTATGGAATATTATTGTTCTGTAAGAAATGACCAGCAGGATGAAGAAAAGAGAGTATTGGAGAGACTTACATGAATTGATGCAAGTGAAATGAGCTGAACCAGGAGATTATATACTTCAACAACAATAGACTGTGAGGAGCAATTCTGATGGAAGTGGATATCTTTGGCAATGAGAAGATCTAATTCAGTTCCAATTGATCAGTGATGAACAGAACCAGCTACACCCAGAGAAAGGACACTGGAAAATGAATGTGGAATACTTGCATTTTTGTTTTTCTTCCAGTTTATTTTTACCTTTCTAAATCCAATTTTTCTTATGCAACAAGAGAAATGTATAAATATATACACATATATTGTATTTAACATATATTTTAACATTTTTAACATATAAGAGACTCTCTACCATCTAGGGAAGGGAATAGAGGGAAGGGAGGGAAAATTGGAACAGAAGTAATTGCAAGGGTCAATGTTGAAAAATTACCCATGTATATGTTCTGTCAATAAAAAGCTATAATAAAAATTTTGGTATGGATGGCAGATATATATGAGATAGGGGTGAAAAAAGCCATTGAACCTTGAAAAAAAACATTTCCACATTTATCATGTTGCACAATAACAATCAGATCAAAAGGGAAAAAATAAGAAATATAAAACAAACAAGCAAACAACAAAAGTATAAAAATTATATTGTAATCCACATTCAGTCCCCAAAGTCCTCTCTCTGGATGCAAATGACTGTCTCCATCACAAGACTATTGGAGTAGCCTTGAAGCATGTCATTGTGGAAAAGAACCAAATCCATCATAGTTGATAATCATACAATCTTATTGTTTCTTTCTATAGTGTTCTTTTGGTTCTACTCACTTCACTTAGCATCTATTCCTATAATTATTGAATCTTTTTGAGACTCAGTCTCTTCATCTGCAAAATGAAGTAATAAGAGTCGATAATGTCTACTATATCTTTCAGTTCTAAATTGATGTTTAAAGTTAAACCCAATAAGCAAGTACAAAATTGAGGTGATCAGTCTTAAACCTGAGCCTCCAAAATAGTAAATAATTTTACTATTTAAATTTCTTATGTTCTGGTTAACTTCTCATTGAAGACTCAAATGGATATAATTTTTCTAAATGTGACACAGCAATTGGACTATATAAAAGTTAAGAGTTTTATTTATTTAATTAGAAATCAGGACAACCATTTAAGGCCAGATTTATTTCACATTATTCACATTCATTTTCTGTACATTCCAGTCAAAATTACTTAATTGTTCTCTGATCTTTCAATTTCCCATCATTGTTCCTCTGCACAAGTTGATTTTATTGACTGGAATGAACTTCTACGTGATCTCTGTTCTTTAAAATATTTATCTTCTATCAAGGCTCAAAAAATGTTTGAGCTTCCTGCTAGAAACCTTTGCTAGACATTCTTTTTTTGTATGTTATCTTCTTTTTCAAATTATTCAATTTAGACTGTGATTTATTTGAGAGAATGGACTGGTGTGTGTGTGTGTTTGTGTGTGTGTGTGTGTTAAAAGAGAGATAGAGAGACAGACAGAGAGACAGAAATAGAAAGAAACAAAGAGAGACAAATAGTGAAAAAGAACAACAGAGAGATTGAGAGCATGTACCTATATGTCAATATCATAGATATGCAGTACAATCCTTTGCAAGTAATAGATGTTTAATAAATAAATGAATATCTGCCTTTAAAATTATTCAAACTCTTCATTCCAAGTCATATAGGTTTAGAGTGCCAAAAATTTATTTATGAATTAGAGAACTGTAAAAGATGGAAATATCTTTCTCAAATAAAATTACATAAATTCTATAAATATTTCTATTCATAACTATCCCAAGTTTCTTGATTTTCTCTTAAGAAAGAAAATAAGCTGCATTTATGTAATAGAATCATGCCAATTTAGCTTAAAATGAGTCTATAAAGCATGTGAATCATTTTAATAAAGCAGAGAATGTGTAACATTATTAGGTTCTTGATTTGATCAAAAATAACATGAATATCTATACAAAGGTGGTTTTATGACATTTAATAGTTTAAAGGAACAATCAGACAAAACATAAGGAACTACTTGTCTTTTTTCTTCTACCTAGTTTTAGTATCATTAAGCATTAAAAAGTAATGTTCCTATTTCACATAATTTTAATTCTGTGTAGAAATGTTTCCACTGAATTAAAATTTAAGATTCTCCACCTTTATGAAGTTAGTATGCTAAAATGGAAAATGTGATATAATCAGAGTCAAGAGGTTTGGACTCCCATTCAATCTTGAAATAGACTATTCATGAGACCCTGGACAAGGTACTTCACCTCTCTCAGCCTTGGCATCTCTATGTTAAAAATTAGGATAATATTCTGGGTACTAGCTCATATGGGGGCATAATATGGGGAAATATTTCATAATTTTTTAAAGTCTTATTTAATTGCTATATTCTCCTGCTCTTCCTCAAAATATCTTTCGTAATATTATTTACAGATATTATCTGTGCTACTTGATGGACTTAAAATGGGTTACAAATTAATTAACTGATTGATTTTTTCCCAATTTTACATATGAATAATCTCTACCAAAATTAACCTTCCTTATTAGAGAAAAATCAAACAGGTTAGCAAAGCCAACTGTTACAGCAACTTCAATGGATAGTATATGCAATATTCTGCACACATGGAGCACAATTTCTCCACTGAAGTGAAAGTATAAATATTACTAACATCAGTTACCCAAGTGTACCATTAATTACTTCTTTTGTTCATTTCATTATTATCTTCATTTATATGACCATCATCATTTTGCATCTTGTTTACTTGGTTCTAATTGCTCCATTCTGTATTACTTTTAAAATTGATATTTTAAAAATATTCTCATTCTTAGAGTAGTAGCTCTCTATTCTTAATCAAGATTAATTTATCCAGTCATTCCAATGGCAACGGACATTCTCTTTGCATGTTTTTTCCTCTCACAAAATTGTTCCTATTAATATTTTGTAACTTTTCTTTGTATCACTAGGTTATATTCCAAGAAGAAGCATTGGGTACAAGGTCACCAATTTAGAAACATTTCTAACATTGATAATTTGTTTCCAGAAAAACTGAGCCAATTTTGCAACCCAATCAGCTATGGATACACTTTTCAGTTATAGATGTTCATGTCACTTACCAATATGCCAATATATCAGACTTTTGTAACAGATGTTTGGTGGAAGATATTTTCAAACTGGAGCATTATTCTTCTCCTTAATCTAGTCCTCTTGTATGTTTTTTTTTTCAAATCCAAATGCTTTCTTCTGTGTTTGGCATTTCTCTATTTTCTCAACCATATTTATATGATTTTCCACTTATCTTTACTTTAATACACTTAGATGACTAAATATTTTGGAATTTGGCATATGATATAGCATATAATGTTAGTCTGAACACACTTTGTGCCAAACTGCTTCCTATTTTCATAAGCAAATTTTTTGTTGTCCTATTAATAGTTTGTTTTGGATGTATGAAACAGTGAACTACTGTTTTTGCTTACTTTTAGGTCTTCCCAACATAGTGTGTTCCACTGATATGAGTTTTTGTATTTTCTTTATAGTAATAAATATAGTTGGAGGTATTTATTTCATAATATATTTTGAGATCTAGTAAGGCTCATCCTTTCCTCCTTTCATTTTTGCTTTAAAAACACATATTTATAACATTTGGTAAAATCAAACACCCATTCCTATTAAACATACTAGAGAGTATAGAAATAAATGGACTTTTCCTTAAAATAATTAGTAATATCTATTTAAAGCCATTAGTAAGCATCATATATAATGGTGGTAAACAGGAACCATTCCTAGTGAAATCGGGAGTGAAATAAGGTTGTCCACTATCACCATTACTACTCAATATTATATTAGAAATGCTAGCTTTGGCAAGAAGAGATGAAAAAAGAGATAAAAGGAATTAGAGTAGGTAATGAGGAAACCAAATTATCACTTTTTGTAGATATGATGATATACTTAGAAAACCACAGAGATTCTACTAAAAAGTTATTAGAAAACATCCACAAATTTAGCAAAGTTTCAGAATACAAAATAAATCCACATAAATCCTCAGCATTTTTATACATCACTAACAAAATCCAACAGCAATAGATACAAAGAGAAATTCCATTTGAATAACTGTCGATAGTATAAAATATTTGGGAATCTATTTGCCAAGAGAAAGTCAGGAACTATATGAGCAGAATTACAAAGCTTTTTCCACACAAATAAAGTCAGATCTAAAGAACTGGAAAAATATTAAATGCTCTTGGATAATTTGAGCAAATATAATAAAAGATGGCAATACTACCTAAACTAATCTGTTTAGTGCTGTAGCAATCAGACTCCCATGAAACTATTATAATGACCTAGAAAAAAATAACAACAAAATTCATCTGGAAGAATGAAAGGTCAGAAATTACAAGAGAACAAATGAAAGAAAAAACAAATCAAGGTGGTCTAGCTGTACCTGATATAAAATTAAAGTAACAGTCATGAAAATCATTTGGTATTGGCTATGAAGTAGACTAGTTAATCAGTGGAATATGTTAGGTTCACAGCACAAAATAGTCAATAACTATAGCAATCTAGTGTCTGACAAACCAAAGAGCCCAAATTTGGGGATAAGAATTCACTATTTGACAAAAACTGCTGGGAAAATTGAAAACTCATATGGCATAAACTAGGCATTAACTCACATTTAACACTGTACACAAAGATAAAATCAAAACAGGTACATGATTTAGGTATACAGAACAAGATTATAAATAAATTAGAAGAACAGAGGATAGACCTGCAGAGGAGAAAGGAATTTGTGACCAAAGAAATAGAGAATATCATTGATCACAAAATGGAAACTTTTGATTATATTCAATAATGAGAGGATCCAAATCAGTTCCAATTGATCAGTAATGAAGAGAATCAGCTACACCCAGTGAAAGAACACTGGGAAATTAATGTGAACTACAACATAGCATTTACACTCTTTCTGTTATTGTTTGCTTGCATTTTTGTTTTTCTTCCCAGGTTATTTTTACCTTCTTTCTAAATCCATTTTTTCTTGAACAACAAGATACATGTATAAATATGTATACATAATATTGTATCTAATATATATTTCAACATATTTAATATGTATGGAACTACCTTCCGTCTAGATGAGGGGGTGAAGGGAAGGAGGGGACAAGTTGGAACAGAAGGTTTTGCAAGGGTCAGTGTTGAAAAATTACCCATGCATATGTTTTGTCAATAAAAAACTATAATAATAATAAAAACATATTTCCCTTGAAATCCTTTCTTTTGTTTTGTCCAATGAATTTTGTGATTTTTTTTAATCTACTAATATAAAGCAACTACTTAATAATTTGATTAATGCTAAAACTTTCAATTATTTTATGAAAGGACCCACAAGAAGAATTAGTATTTGATTTTAAGTGTAGGATGAATGTTAACAATTTTGCAGATGAATTTATATCATTTATTTTCCCAGTGGTGGGGCAAAATATCTCTGAAACCCAATGTATTTTTCTTTTACCTGTTGCTGCCAAAAAAAAAATTAAATCAAGAAAGAATTTCTCAAGTGATAAATCTTTAAGTTCTAGTGGTTGAAAAATATACTTCTTTTGCCTCTATCAGATAAATTATGTTAAATTGGATCACAATGTTCTATAGGTAGGAACTTTATACAGTTCCTCAAGAAACTTGGATATTGGGGGGTGGAGCCAAGATGGCAGAGAAGACACACGCGACTTTCTAAGCTCTTCTCTTACCCTCTTTATCAATATTATATCGAGCCTCAAAAATAGTCTTGACTGCTACAATTTGTAAAGATAAGAAGTAGAACAACTCACCGGCCGAAGAAAATCTTCAGTCTCGCCAAAAAAGGTTGGTTCCGGGGCCAGGGGGGAGATCGGCGCAGACGGGGAGAGAAATTAGGTTCCGAGGAGAGTCTCAAACCGAGGGTGAAGACACAGATCTCAGCACAAGCCCGCAGCCCCAACCCGCAGTACAGGCTTTTCCTTGGGGCAGTTGTGATCCTGCACGGCAGGAGGACGCAGCCGCCTTAGACTCCAATCCCCGCAGTGGGGAGCTCGGTTTGGGGCCATAGAGCTTTTCCAGGGCCGATTTGCATTGGGCAGAAACACTGGGGCAGAGTTCCGGGCGGTCTGCGGTCTGCGGTCTGCGGTCTGTGTTCTGCTGTCTGCGGTCTGCGGTCTGTGGTCAGCTGCTAATACTCACAGTCCCACAAGAGGCTCCGGCCTGGGGCAGTGACACTTTCACCCCTTAGTCTCTAGTCGAGGGCAATTGCTAATCCACTCAGCCCTACTAAGCAGTTTGATAGCTTGGCCAGTGCTGAATCCACTTCCTGTTGGGGAAGGGAAAACTCTCACTCAGAGCACTCCCATACCTCAGAGCCAGAAATCGGTTTACATCTTTCCCTGCTCTGCAGAGGAAGCTGGTAACCCCCTTGCCTAGGAGACCTACACTAAAGGCTTTAAAACATGAATAAAAAGATGAATAGAACAATCAACAGCTTCTATGCAGAAAAAGAGCAGGTCAGCAAACCTGAAGAGACCTCAAACAGCAAAAATGCATCAGACTGTCCTCCTTTACATGATGCTGTCATAGAAGAGACCATTAAAAGTCTCAAAAGAGAGTTAGAAGATAAATGGGGAAAGGAAAGAGAAGCCTTACAAAAGAGCAACAACTTCCTGAAATACTGAATTGGAAAAGTAAAAATCTCAGTGAAAGTAAGAATTGTGAATTGAAAATAAAGAATTCACTAGAAAGTAGGATTTGTGAATTGAAAAGACAAAGAACTCATGAGAAAGTAGGATCCGAATTGGAAAAGACAAAGAACACTCAAGAAAGTAGGATCATGTGAATTGAAAAAGAAAATAATTCACTAAAAAAAAATTAGTGAAATGGAAAAATTCCACAGACCAAAACAATATATCTAAAAACTCAATTGGACATATACAGAAAGAAGTAAAAAGCTAATGAAGAAAATAATTCTTAAAATTAGAACTGAACAAATAGAAACTAATGATTCATTGAGACAGCAAGAATCAGTCACAAAACAAAAATGACAAACTGGAAAACCATGAATTATCTACTTGCAAAACCACAGACTTGGAATAGATCTAGAGAGATATCTGAGGATTATTGACTTCTGAAAACTATGATGAAAAAAGAGCCTAGATACAATTTCTTCAAGAAATCATCAAAGAGAACTGCCCAGATGTAATAGAATCAGAAGGTAAAATAGGCATTGAAAGAATTCATCGAACACCTTCGAAAGAAACCCAAAATAAAACCCAAGGAATATTGTGGCAAAATTTCAGAACTATCAGATTAAGGAAAGAATTTTACAAGCAGCCAAAAAAAAACCATTTAAATACCAAGGTGCCACAATAAGGATTACCCAAGATCTGGCTGCCTCTACATTAAAGGAAAAGAAGGGCCTGGAATATGATATTCCGAAAGGCACAAAAACTTGAGATGCAGCCAAGAATAAACTACCCAGCTAAGCTGAGCATCTTCTTCCAGGGAAGAAGATGGACATTTAATGAAACAAATGAATTCCATTTGTTTCTGAAGAAAACCAGAACTAAACAAAAATTTGATCTCCAAGAATAGAACTCAAGAGATGCAGAAAGGTAAAATAACCTTGAGAATTGTATTTCTGTTGTGGATATACAAAAGAATACATGTATAATTTGATTGTACTGATATAACATAAAAAGGGAAGTAGATATGGAAAAGGGATGATGGCAGAATAAGTGGAAGGAGCTGACAAAAAGAGGGAAACCACATCCACAAAGAGGCTAAGGAAACTTATCATATCTGAGTGAATTTAGAGAGGGAGGAACATTGTGTGAATCTACCTCATCAGAGTTGGCTCAAAGAAAAATAATTGACATTTGTTTTAGAGAAAATTCTCTCTCGCCTCATTAAAAACGGGGAGAGGAAAAGGGAAAAGAAAAGAGTATAGGAAGGAACGGGGAAAGACTCAAAGGGGGGAGGGAGTGATTATAAAGAGGATAAGCATCGTGATACAAGAGGGTACATAGTTTAAAGGGGAAAGAGGGTTGGGGAGGCAAGAATAAGTAAAGCACAATCTGGGGTTATTAGGATGGCAGGAAATACAGATTTAGTAATCTAACTGTAAATGTGAATGGGATGAACTCCCATAAAGAGAGGAGGCAGATAGCAGACTGGATCAAAAGTCAGAACCCACAATATGTTGTTTACAAGAAACACATTTAAAACAGTGGATACATATAGAAGGTAAAAGTATTGAGAGAAAATCCTATTATGCTCGTGAAGTCAAAAAGCTAGGGTAGCCATCCTTATCCTCAGATCAAGCAAAGTAAAAATTGATCTAATTAAAAAGAGATAAGAAGGAACACATCCTCTAAAGTGTCATAAACAACGAAGCAATATCAATATGAAACATATATGCATAGTGGTATGGCACTCAACTTCCTAAAGGAGAAGTTAAGAGAGTTGCAAGAAGAAATAGACAACAAAACTGTAATAGTAGGAGATCTCAACCTTGCACTCTCAGAATTAGACAAATCAAACTACAAAACAAATAAGAAAGAAATTAAAGAAGTAAATAGAATATTAGAAAAATTAGGTATGTTGGATCTTGGAGAAAATTGAATGGAGATAGAAGGAATATACTTTCTTCTCAGCAGTTCTTGAACCTATTCAAAATTGACCATATATTAGGACATAAAGACCTCAAAACTAAATGCAAGAAAGCAGAAATAGTAAATGCTTTCTTTTCAGATCATGATGCAATAAAAACTACATTCAACAAAAAGTTAGGGGGAAATAGACCAAAAGTAATTGAACTAAACAATCTCATCTTAAAGAATGATTGGGTGAAGCAGCAAATTATAGATACAATTAATAATTCACTCAAGATAATGACAATGATGAGACATCATACCAAAATTCTGTGGATGCAGCCAGCGGTAATAAGAGGGAATTTTATATCCTTAGAGGCTTATTTGAATAAAACAGAGAAAAGAAAAGATTAATGAATTGGCTTGCAACTAAAAAACTAAAAAGACCAAATTAAAAATCCCAATCAAATACTAAATTGGAAATTCTAAAATTAAAAGGAGAAATTAAAAAGATTGAAAGTAAAAAAACTATTGAACTAATTAATAAAACCAAGAGCTGGTTCTATGAAAAGCCAATAAAATAGATAAGCCTTTGTAAATCTGATTAGAAAAAGGAGGAGGAAATGAAATTAGTAGTCTTAAAAATGAAAAGGAGAACTCTTCCACCAATGAAGAGGAAATTAGAGAAATAATAAGGAGTTATTTTGCTCAACTTTATGCCAATAAATCCTGATAACCTAATGAAATGGATGACTCACCTCCAAAAATACAGACTGCAGACTAACAGAGGAGGAAGAAATTGTTGAATAGTCCCATTTCAGAAAAAGAAATAGAACAGCAATTAAATCAACTCCTAAGAAAAATCCCAGGACCAGATGGATTACATGTGAATTTTACCAAACATTTAAAGAACAATCACTCAATGCTATATAATTATTTGATAAAATAGGGAATGAAGAGTCCTACCAAATCTTCTATGACACTAGAACATGGTAATTGATACCTAAACCAGGTAGGCTTGAAAACAGAGAAAGAAAATTATAGACCAATCTCCCTAATGAATATCGATGCTAAAATCTTAAATAAGATACTAGCAAAAAGATCACATGATAAATCATCTCCAAGATAATACACTATGATGAAGTAGGATTTATACCAGAAATGCAGGTTGGTTCAATATTAGGAAAACTATCAATATAATTGGCCATGTAATACAATCCAAATTAGCAAAACCATATGATCATCCTCAATAGATGCAGAAAAGCATTTGATAAAATCCAACATCCATTCCTATTAAAAAACACTTGAGTATAGAATCAAAATGGACTTTCCTTAAAAATAATCAGCAGCATCTTTTTAAAACCATCAGTAAGCACTTATATGTAATGGAGACAAACTGAAACTCATTCCTAATAAGATCTGGAGTGAAACAAGGCCACATCACCGTTACTAATTAATATTGTATTAGAAATGCTAGCTATAAGCAATAGAGCTGAGAAAAGATTAAAGGAATCAAGAACAGGCAATGAGAGCCAAATTATCACTCTTTGCCGATGACATGATGGTATACTTAGAGAACCCAGAGATTCTGCTAAAAAGTTATTAGAAATAATCTACAACTTTAGCAGTGTTGGTTATAAAATAAACCCACATAAGTCATCAGCATTCTTATATATCACTAACAAAATCCAACAGTCAGAGTTACAAGAGAAATCCATTTAAAGTAACTACTGATAGTATAAAATATTTAGAATCCATCTGCCAAGGGAAAATCAGAAACTTTATGAGCAAAATTAGACCACTTTTCACACAAATTAACTCTGATCTAACCAATTGAAAATATTAAATGCTCCTTGATAGGTGAAGCAAATATAATAGGATGACAATATTACCTAAACTAATCTATTTATTTAGCACTATACCAATCAGACTCTAAAAACTATTTTAATGACCTAGAAAAATAAAACAAAATTCATATGGAAAAACAAAAGGTCAAGAATTCCAAGGGAATTAATGAAAAAAATCAAATGATGGTGGTTTAGCTGTACCAGATCTAAAATTATATTATAGAGCAGCAGTTACCAAAACCATTTGGTATTGGCTAAGGAATAGATTAGTCGATCAGTGGAATAGATTAGGTTCAAGGGATAAAACAGTCAACAAATATAGCAACCTAGTCTTTGACAAACCCAAAGATGCCAGCTTTTGGGATGAGAACTTACTGTTTGATAAAAATTGCTGGAAAATTGGAAACCACTATGGCAGAAACTAGGCATTGATCCATACTTAACGCCGTACACCAAGATAAGGTCAAAATGGGTTCATGACCTAGGCATAAAGAATGGAATTATTAATAAATTAGAGGAACATAGGATAGTTTACCTCTCAGACCTGTGGAAGGGGAAGGTCTTATGACCAAAGCAAGAACTAGAGACTCATTACTATCACAAATAGAAAATTCTCTGGATTATACCAAACTGAAAAGTTTTGTACAAACAAAACTAAATGCAGACAAGATTAGAAGGGAAGCAATAAACTGGAAAATATTTTACAGTCAAAGGTTCTGATAAAGGCCCTCATTTCCAAAAATATATAGAGAATTAACTCTAATTTATAAAAAATCAAGCCATTCTCCAATTGAAAAATGGTCAAAGGATATGAACAGACAATTCTCAGATGAAGAAATTGAAACTATTTATAGTCATATGAAAAGATGTTCCAAGTCATTATTAATCAGAGAAATGCAAATTAAGACAACTCTAAGATACCACTACACACCTGTCAGATTGGCTAAGATGACAGGAAAAATAATGATCATTGTTGAGAGGGATGTGGAAAACTCAATTGATTCATTGTTGGTGGAGTTGTGAACGAATCCAACCATTTTGAGAGTAGTTTGGAGCTATGCTCAAAAAGCAGTCAAACTGTGCATACCCTTTGATCCAGCAGTGTTACTACTGGGATTATATCCCAAAGAGATTATAAAGAAGGAAAGGGGCCTGTATGTGCACGAATGTTTGTGGCAGCCCTTTTTGTAGTGACTAGAAACTGGAAACTGAATGGATGTCCATCAGTTGGAGAATGGCTGAATAAATGGTGGTATATGAAAATTATGGAATATTACTGTTCTGTAAGAAATGACCAACAGGATGATTTCAGAAAGGCCTGGAGAGACTTACATGAACTGATGCTGAGTGAAATGAGCAGGACCAGGAGATCATTATATACTTCAACAACAATACTAGATGATGACCAGTTCTGATGGATCAGGCCATCCTCAGCAACGAGATCAACCAAATCATTTCTAATGGAGCAGTAATGAACTGAACTAGTTATACCCAGAAAAAGAACTCTGGGAGATGACTAAAAACAATTACATTGAATTCCCAATCCCTATATTTATGCCCACATGCATTTTTGATTTCCTTCACAAGCTAATTGTACAACATTTCAGAGTCTGATTCTTTTTCTACAGCAAAATAATGTTTTGGTCAGGTATACTTATTGTGCATCTAATTTATATTTTAATATATTTAACATCTACTGGTCATCCTGCCATCTAGGGGAGGGGCTGGGGAGAAAGAGGTAAAAATTGGAACAAGAGGTTTGGCAATTGTTAATGCTGTAAAGTTACCCATGTATATATCCTGTAAATAAAAGGCTATTAAATTAAAAAAAAAAAAAAAAAAAAAGAAACTTGGATATTTAAGGATATTCTTACAGAGAAGGTAAAAAATGGAGAACTGGCAGGAATGGGTGAAAGTTATAAAAGGTAAATTTAATTCATTATCCGGTATACTTAGTAACATTTGGAATTATTCTAAAGTATAATGGGATGCCTTAGTATATAGTGGGAACCCTCTTATTTGAAGTCTTCAATCAGTGATTGAGTGAATATCAAGTATAATGTAGATGGGATTATCATTCAAGAATGGGTCAGACATCGTGAATTCTGACATCCTTTTCAAATGTGAAATTCTGTGATCCTATTTTTCATATTTTTTCCCAGGTTTGAAGAACAGAAGGGTTTGAATGCAAGGAAAAGTTCAGGTAAAAGAAAAAAAGATATAGAAACCTGAACTTGGATTGAATCTGAGCTGAGACATTTTTTGTGTTACCTTAGTCAAATCACTTTCTCATATTGAGCTTTAAGGGGGTTGGAGGTCAGAAAACAAGGTTTTTAAAACAGATTTGCATATAACTACAAAATCTCTTTTTAACCTATCTCCACCTGACCAAATTGAAGCTTTTTTACTTTTCTTTTGGAAGTAGACTCACGTTGCAAAAGATCCTACATGGGCATAAGCATAACCTTTATGCTTTTTATGTGATCTGCAATTTTTAAGAGATCCATTTCAATGAAAATGAATTATTTTGCTTTCTTAGCATTTCTAAACACTTCAAAATAATTTTAGACTCTACTGTTCATCTTGGAATGGGATATACTTCTATAATGATGGTGAAAAATAAAATTTTATCATTCACAGAAATGGAAAGACTGAATGTCTTTTCATTCATACATAGAACAATTTCTTAAACTGTGGTTTATGACCTCATATGGTGTCTGATAACTGAGTATGGGGCCTAAATTTTTTATTTATAATCAGTAATACGCTCCAGGTCATGTAAAAATTTGGGGGAGAAAAGGGGTCATTATTGAAAAAAAGTTTAAGAAGCCCTTATATATAGGATGATATGTTGGGCATCTCAAGAAGCATAGAAGCAAATAGAGGCATCACATCTAACTGTGGGAATAAGGCAAGAGGAAGTGACTCAAGCTGGGAATTGAAGAAAATAAGCATTTAGCCAGAAGCTATATTAAAGGAAATGAGTGATGAGGATACATAGGATGGTAGGTTCAAATGCACAGAAGTATAAAGATGGCAGGAGGAAATTAGGAAAATGTCTCATAATCAAGTTTAGTTGGAAAGTCATTTGCGTGAAGAGGAATATTGCAAAACAGGCCAGAAAAATTGGGTTAAATGAGAAGAATCTTTAAAATACACTGATAATTTTAAAACAATGATCAATAAACTTTTTTTAGAACTCTTAAATTTGGGTTTGAGTTCTCTTTCTACCTATCAATATATGTAGATTATATTCCATGGGTAGAGTAGAATGTTTTTATTTTAATTTCCCATGTCAAAGGCTATGTATCAGAACTCCATTGTGGGAGAAAAGATCTTATAAAACATTCCATTTTCTAGTGTAAAAATCTAATAAACCATTAACCTGGGACACTTGGTCATGTTAAATCGACTTCATAGCAGGGCACTAGATGAAATGAGTCCATAGGGACAATTAGAAGCAAAACATATTACATTTTTGCCATGTAAAGCCTATTACAGACTTATTATATGAATTCCTTCAAGGCTTGCAGGAATGGAGTCCTCATTTGATAGACTAAGAATTCTTCACAAAGTCTTTTGATTATTATTATTTTTTAATGAGGTTTGTGTGCTCTGGGAGCATGATGAGTCAGTGTTCTCTCTCCCTCTCCTTTACATTCTCTCTCTCTCTCTCTTTCCCTCTCTCTCTCTCTCTCTTTCTCTTTCTCTCTCTCTCTCTCTCTCCCCTTCTCTTTCCAGCTGTCTCATTAGTGGAAAAGTCTATTAAATTAGTTTTACTCAACTTTAATTAGGCTTCAGAAGGAAGACTGATAGCTGTGTACACTAATAATCCTAAAATCAAAGAATTGTTAAGATATACATATGACCAAAGAGCTTATGTCAAAGAGAAACATGGCTTACAGAATTTATATTTTTACACTAGTAAAACTAGAGAGGAGAATGATAAAGCTAGTGAAGTTCAGGTGTCTCAGCAATGAAAATGCATCAGATTAAAGGGAAGATCACAGTTTTTAGAGATATGGATTCTTAATTCATAACTGTGACTATATGAAAGCAATTCCTTATTGAATATTGTGTCCAATCATGAACCCCATCTAGGATCATGGAATTTAGAGGTCTTTCTGATTTTACATATAGCACTGGACCAACAACTACCCTAAGATGATTTTCAAAGAGAATAAAAATAGAGAATCACTGAGAAGTCAATCTAATTAAAGTGAGGAAGTTACTTGTCCTGCTACTCTGTTTCATGAACCTCTTTGTCTGTTTGATGAAACCTAGGAAAACTTTCCTTAGCATAATGTTTTAAATATATGCATAAAATACATAAAATTATACAAGAAGCTGGGTGTATTGAAGTAAATTGTGAAATATATTTTCAGCCAAATTTGTGATCAACTAATATATAGAGAGGTTTGTCTCATAAGTATAGCAAAGTAGTGAGAATCATAATATTTCAAGATAACTGTAATGGTAAAATGATATATGTCCATTCTCTTTGTCACAAAGTCAAAAATACTGGTAATGTTACTATATTTTGCTGCTTATATTCATAATGGTAGAAAAATGGTAGGTTTGATTAGATGTTAATTGAAAATAAAGATAATTTTGTTTTGTTTTCTTTTTTCACATCCAAGTTCATAGATTCCCTAAAATCTATTATGTTCTATGGTCCTCAGATTAAGAACTCATTTTTTAAAAGAAAAATAAAGTATTCTCTGTGTGCCAGTCATTCCCTCTGTTATTTTCAAAAAATGAAAGCTCTCAAAAACATGGTACAAATAGGCCAAAGTCTGGTATTTAAAAGCACTTTCAAGTATTTGTAATATTTAATAATGTGTATTTTTGTTTCTGTCATGAATCTGTTTATTTATATCATCTCATAAGGATTTAATGAAATGACAACATTTCCCCCTCCCCCCCATGAAGCCTGGTGAGATTTAGTCATATTTGTTTTTTTTCTTTTAGAATCTTAAAGGAAGCTTGCAGATAATCTGATTCCATTTAGAATTTTATTTTTATGCACATTTTATGACTTTAATTTTAATTGCTCCAATTGCTCCAGGCACTGAAAGGTTGAGAATCCCCACTGTAAAATACTAGAACATTCACCAACAATGTATACATGCAAAATACACATTTGTGGATCTATATCTTGGATTCATGGATTCTAACCAAAAACCTAAATAGTATTTTAATCCTAGCAATACAAAAATTATCCATGGAGATTTTATTTTTAACATACTTAAGATTCTTGATATCTTTGTCTAGTTTAAAAAAATTCATAAATATAAAGCTAAAGAGAAAACTAAGTCATTTGCCCAAGATCATACAGGTAAGTATGATGCCTCCTGAATATCAATGAAGCATTCAACTTGTTGACATATCACTTATCAGTCATTCTTGTTAACTCTATTTTCCTACTCTTAATGAATATTACTTAGACTAATGTGCCAAGCATTTTCACTGTTCCTTACACATGATGTTTTTTTTTTCCAATATTCATGATTTTGAGCTAGTCATCATTTATGCTTAGGCACTCCCAAATAACATCTATTTCATTAAAATTATTTTTCTATAAGATTCAGCTCAAGTGACATCTCCCAAATCAGGTCTTTCCTGATCTTCACAAATACTAGTACACTCATCAATTTATCATTTCCTTTAAATATTATGTTTTTTCTTTTTTTTAATAACTTTTTATTAACAGAACCCATGCCAGGGTATTTTTTTACAACATTATCCCTTGCACTCAATTCTGCTCCGATTTTTCCCCTCCCTCCCTCCACCACCTTCCCAAGATGGCAAGCAGTCCTATACATGTTAAATAGGTTACAGTAGATCTTAGATACAATATATTTGTGCAGAACCGAACAGTTCTCTTGTTGCTCAGGGAGAATTGGATTTAGAAGGTATAAATAACCCGGGAAGAAGAACAAAAATGAAAGCAGTTTACATTCATTTCCTAGTGTTCTTTCTTTGAGTGTAGCTGCTTCTGTCCATCCTTGATCAACTGAAACTGAGTTAGATCTTCTCTTTGTTGAAGAAATCCACTTCTGTCAGAATACATCCTCATACAGTATTGTTGTTGAGGTATATAATGATCTCCTGGTTCTGCTCATTTCACTCAGCATCAATTCATGTAAGTCTCACCAATCCTCTCTGTATTCATCCTGCTGGTCATTTCTTACAGAACAATAATATTCCATAACATTCATATACCACAATTTATTCAACCATTCTCCAATTGATGGGCATCCATCCATTTTCCAGCTTCTAGCCATTACAAACACAGCTGCCACAAACATTTTGGCACATACACGTACCTTTCCCTTCTTTAGTATCTCTTTGGGGTATAAGCCCAGTAGAAACACTGCTGGATCAAAGGGTATACACAGTTTGATAACTTTTTGAGCATAGTTCCAAATTACTCTCCAGAATGATTGGATGTGTTCACAATTCCACCAACAATGTATCAGTGTCCCTGTTTTCCCACATCACCTCCAACATTCTGTATGATCTTCCCCTGTCATTCTAGCCAATCTGACAGGTGTGTAGTGGTATCTCAGAGTTTCTTAATTTGCATTTCTCTGATCAGTAGTGATTTGGAACACTCTTTCATGTGAGTGGTAATAGTTTTAATTTCATCATCTGAAAATTGTCTGTTCATATCCTTTGACCATTTATCAATTGGAGAGTGGCTTAATTTCTTATAAATTAGAATCAATTCTCTATATATTTTGGAAATGAGTCCTTTATCAGAACCTTTGATTGTAAAAATGTGTTCCCAGTTTATTGTTTCCCTTATAATCTTGCCTGCATTAGTTTTGTTTGTACAAAAACTTTTCAATTTGATATAATCAAAATTTTCTATTTTGCAGTCAATAGTGATCTCTAGTTCTTCTTTGGTCATAAATTCCTTCCTGTTCCACAGGTCTGAGAGGCAAACTATCCTATGCTCTTCCAATTTATTTATAATCTCATTCTTTATGCCTAGATCATGAAACCATTTTGACCTTATCTTGGTGGATGGTGTTAGGTGTGGGTAAATGCCTAGTTTCTGCCATACCAATTTCCAATTTTCCCAGCCATTTTTGTCAAATAATGCATTCTTATCCCAAAAACTGGGATCTTTGGGGTTGTCAAACACTAGATAATTAGTTATTGGCTGTTTTGTCCTTTGAACCTAGCCTATTTCATTGATCAACTAGTCTATTTCTTAGCCAATACCAGATGGTTTTAGTAACTGCTGCTTTATAATATAATTTTAGATCTGGTACAACTAGGCCACCTTCATTTATTTTTTTTTTCATTAATCACCTTCAAATTCTTGACCTTTTGTTTTTCCATATGAACTTTGTTGTTATTTTTTCTAGGTCATCAAAATAGTTTTTGGGAAGTCTGATTGGTATAGCGCTAAATAAATAGATTAGTTTAGGTAGTATTGTCATCTTTATTATATTTGCTCGACCAATCCAAGAGCATTTAATATTTTTCCACTTGGTTAGATCAGACTTAATTTGTGTGGAAAGCGTTTTGCAGTTTTGCTCATAAAGTTTCTGATTTTCCCTTGGCAGATAGATTCCTAAATATCTTATACTATCAGTAGTTACTTTAAATGGAATTTCTCTTTGTAACTCTGACTGTTGGATTTTGTTAGTGGTATATAAGAATGCTGATGACTTCTGTGCATTTATTTTATAACCAGCAACTTTGCTAAAGTTGTGGATTATTTCTAATAACTTTTTAGTGGAATCTCTGGGGTTCACTAAGTATACCATCATATCATCAGCAAAGAGTGATAATTTGGTTTCCTCATTGCCTATTCTTATTCCTTTAATCTCTTTCTCAACCCTTATTGACAAAGCTAGCATTTCAATCAATTTAAATAGTAACGGTATTGGCAACCTTGTTTACCTCCTATCTTATTGGAATGGTTGCAGTTTGTCCCCCATTAAATATGATGCTTACTGCTGGTTTTATATAAGATGCCACCAAATTTTGGGAAGGAAAATCCATTTATTCCTATCTCCAAGTGTTTTTAAAGTAATGGATGTTGGTTTTTTCAAAGCCTTTTCTGCATCTACTGGGATGATCATATGGTTTTTTTAATTTGGTTATTAATATGGCCAATTATATTGATATTTTCCTAATATTGAACCAGCCCTGCATTCCTAGTATAAATCCTACTTGATCATAGTGTATTTCCTGGGGATGATTTTCTTATCTTTTTGCTAATATCTAATTTGATTTTAGCATCAATATTCATAGGAATTGGTTATAATTTTCTTTCTCTGTTTTCAACCTACCTGGTTTAGATATCAGTACCATGTCTGTCATAAAGGGAAATTGGTAGGACTCCTTCATTCCCTATTTTATCAAATAATTTATATAGCATTGGGAACAATTGTTCTTTAAATGTTTCGTAGAATTCACATATAAATCCATGTGGTCCTGGGGATTTTTTTCTTGGGGACTTGATTAATAGCTTGTTCTTTTCTTTTTCCAAATGGGACTATTTAAACAATTTACTTCCTCCTCTGGTCTGGGAGTCTATACTTTTGAAGGTAGTATCCATTTCCTTAGGTTATCAAATTTTTATAAAAAGGGAAAAATAACTCCTTAGTATTTCTCTAATTTCCTCTTCATTGGTGGAAAGTTCTCCTTTTCATTTTAAGACTACTAATTTCATTTTCCTCCCTCCTTTTTCTAATCAGATTTACCAAAGGCTTATCTATTTTATTGGCTTTTTCATAGAACCAACTCTTAGTTTTATTAGTTCAATAGTTTTTTTTTTTTTTTTACTTTCAATATTATTAATTTCTCCTTTTGATTTTAGAATTTCAAATTTAGTATTTGATTGGGAGTTTTAATTTGGTCTTTTTTTAGTTTTTTTTAGTTGCAGGCCCAATTCATTGATCTTCTCTTTCTCTGTTTTATTCAAGTAAGCCTCTAAGGATAGAAAATTTCCTCTTATTACCGCTTTGGCTGCATTCCACAGATTTTGCTATGATGTCTCATCATTGTCATTATCTTGAGTGAAATTATTAATTTTATCTATAATTTGCTGTTTCACCTAATCGTTCTTTAAGATGAGGTTGTTTAGTTTCCAAATACTTTTTCGTCTATTTATCCCTAACTTTTTGTTGAATGTAGTTTTTATAGCATCATTATCTGAAATGAAAGCATATACTATATCTGCCTTCCTGCATTTAATTTTGAGATCTTTATGGACTAATACATGGTCAATTTTTGAATAGGTTCCATGAACTGCTGAGAAGAAAGTATATTCCTTTCTGTCTCCATTCAATTTTCTCCAAATATCTAACATACCTAATATTTTTTTTATTTTTTTTATTTTTTATCTTTTTATATTTCTTATATTTTTCTAATATTCTATTTACCTCTTTAATTTCTTTCTTATTTGTTTTGTGGTTTGATTTGTCTAATTCTGAGAGTGCAAGGTTAAGGTCTCCCACTATTACTGTTTTGTTGTCTATTTCTTCTTGCAACTCTCTTAACTTCTCCTTTAGGAAGTTAGATGCCATCCCACTTGGTGCATATATGTTTAATACTGATATTGCTTTGTTATCCGTACTACCTTTTAGCAAGATATAGTTTCCTTCCTTATCTCTTTTAATTAGATCAATTTTTGCTTTTGCTTGATCTGAGATAAGGATGGCTGCCCCTACTTTTCTGACTTCACCTGAAGCATAACAGATTCTGCTCCAGCTTTTTAACTTTACTCTGTATGTATCTCCCTGTTTTAAATGTGTTTCCTGTAAACAACATATTGTAGCATTCTGGCTTTTGATCCAGTCTGCTATCTGTCTCCTCTTTATGGGGGAGTTCATCACATTCACAAATACGGTTAAAATGACTAATTCTATATTTCCTGCCATCCTAATATCCCCAGATTATGCTTTTTTTTCTTGCCCTCCTTCCCCCCTTCCTTAGTATTAAACTTATTGGTCCCACTTGTGTCACCCGGCTCTCCCTCTTTAGTATCCCTCCCTCCTCTCTTTGAATCCCTTCCCCTTTCTTGTACCCTTCCCTTATTACTCTTTTTTCCTTTTCCTATTTCCTCTCCCTCTTTTAATGAGGTGAGAGAAGATTCTCTGTAAAACAAATGTGTCAATTATTTCCTCTTTGAGCCAACTCTAATGAGAGTAAGATTAGTACAATGTTCCTCCCCCTCTCTAAGTTCCCTTAGATATGATAGGTTTCCTTTGCCTCATCGTCACATGTAGTTTCCCTCTTTTTATCTCCCCTTTTCCCTTTTTCTGACGCTATCCCCTTTCCTTTTGTACTTCTCTTTTTTATACTATATCAGTAAAATCAAATTATACATGTGGTTTTTAATGTATATCCACAACAGAAATACAGTTCTCAAGAGTTCCTTTTATCTTTTTCTACTTGTCTTGTGTCCTGTTGTTGGAGATCAGATTTTTTGTTTAAATCTGGTTTTTTCTTTAGAAACAGATGGAATTCCTCTGTTTCATTAAATGTCCATCTTCTTCCATGGAAAAAAATGCTCGGCTTAGCTGGGTAGTTTATTCTTGGCTGCATTCCAAGTTCTTTTGCCTTTTGGAATATCAAATTCCAGGCTCTTCGATCCTTTATGTTGAGGCAGCCAGATCTTGTATGACCCTTATTGTGGCACCTTGGTATTTGAACTGTTTTTTCCTGGCTGCTTGTAGAATTTTTTCTGTAGTCTGAAAATTCTGAAGTTTGGCCACAATATTCCTCGGAGTCTATATTTTAGGGTCTTTTTCAGAAGGTGTTCGATGGATTCTTTTAATGCCTATTTTACCTTCTGGTTCTATTACTTCTGGGCAGTTCTCTTTAATGATTTCCTGTAAAATAGTATCTAGGCTCTTTTTTCATCATAATTTTTGGATATTCTTAGGTTATCTCTCCTAGATTTATTTTTCAGATCTGTTGTTTTTCCAAGTGAATATTTGACATTTTTTCCCAATCTTCCTTTTTTTGGTTTTGCTTGAGTGATTCTTCCTGTCTCAATGGATCAGTCATTTCTATTTGTTCAGTTCTGATTTATAGTGAGTTATTTTCTTCATTAGCTTTTTTTTACTTCTTTCTGTATATATCCAATTGAATTTTTAAATGAGTCGTTTTGTTCTATGGAATTTTTTTTCCATTTCACTATTTTTTTTTTAGTGAGTTATTTTCTTTCTCCAATTCACAAATTGTCTTTCCCTGCACTTCTTCGGAGTTTTTTACCTTTTCCAATTTACATTTCAGGAAGTTGTTTTCTTTTTTCACTCTATCAATTTTTTCTTTTAGTGAGTTATATGTCTTTTCTGTACTCTCTTGCATATCTTCTCTTTCCTTTCCCCATTTTTCTTCTAGTTCTCTTTTGAGGTTTTTAATAGTCTCTTCTAGGACAGCCTTTTGTATTGGGGACCAACAATTGTCTGGAGACTGTCTGCTATTAGTCTCTTTAGGGTTGAAATGCTGTTCTCTTTCTGAATAGAAACTATCAATTTTCCTTTTGATTTTCTTACTCCTTTTATTAAAGCTTGTAGGGTCTGCCTTCAAGGCCAGGAAATAATCAGCTTCCTCTGCAGAGCAGTGAATGGTGCATGGATGAGTAGCTGTCCTGCTAGCCGGCTGCAAAAAGCAGGGAGGTACTGGAGTGCTCTGGGAAAGAGTTCCCCACCCAGAAGTAACTCAGGCCTGCAGGGCAGAGCTAGGAACGTGCCCTGCAAAGAACCCCCAGTGTGTGAGATAATGAGTGCCATGGGGCTAGATGCTGAGCAGTGAGATTTTCACTATCTGAAGCCAAATCCTGCCCTGGGGCTGTGGGTATTAGCAGTTGAGCAGTGAATGGATTTGCAGGGACCAGAAGTGTCTCTGCCCTGGGAAGTACAGTCCTGTTGGGGAAGTTCTATTGCCCCAGGCTGAGCCCCCCATTGTGCTGATTAGAGGCTGCCCAGGCTGTGCACCCCTGCCTTGCAGGTTGTAACTGCCCCCACAAAAGCCCCAAACTGCAGTATGTGGCTGCAGGGCTGAGTTTCAGTCTGCCTGAGTCACTTCCGGATTTGAGTAGCTACAGCCAGATCTTGTTAGGTTCTGGCATTTTTTAGAGAACCCTCTGTTTTAGGCTTTAATTTCGCTGCCAGTTTACTGCTTTGTAATCAAGGCAGAGCAGAGTCTGTATAACGTCTCTAGCTACAGAGATCACCCCCGCTCCTGGTCTACTCAGGAAGCTAGTCTTTCACTGCCTGTGCTATTCTGTTCCTGGACCCTCAAGACAAACCTTTCCTAGCATTCTTCCAAATTGACTTCAGCTGGTAAGTTGTAGTGCTTCTGATCTTCATGAATATAATGAAGAGCTATTTTTGAGGCTGGATTAAATAGTTGGTTATGAGGGGAATGAGAGGAATTTAGAAAGTTGTGTGTGCCTTCTCCGCCATCTTGGCTCCGCCCCTGTTTTTTCCTCTTTACATTATTTTCTGCATCTACCTACTTAGTAGGTTCCTCCATAGACTATTGTAAGAAGAGGTCATTAACATTCATATTATCTACATCCCCAAACGTCTACTTTGTCTAATGTAATAACTGGAATATAACAGATGTCTTAATAAATTACTTGTTGGTTGATTATTTGTCATATGAATCAACTGCCTTATCAATCAAATTTCTTTCTCATTCCCTAGAATAAAACATCCTTCAAAGGACATTTCTCCTATATTTGTCCTTCCTAATTAGAATGTAATCATTTTGAGAACAAAGAACTATCTTTCTTTTATATAATGTGTACCAAAAGTTTTAATCCAGTTTTAAGCTATAAATCAATGAAATTAGTCAGTATTTATTAAGTACCTACTGTGTTCCATGCACTATGCAAAAAATGCTATCTATACAAAGAAGGAGGTCAGTTCATATTGTCAAAAAAATTAATATGGGACACAACAAACAAATATGATATGATAAACATTTGTTAAGCAGCTATTATTATGTTTTAGGCATTTTTATAACCATTGGCGATACAAATACAAAAAAGGAAAGACAAACCCTGCCATCAGGGAGCTAATAATCTAAAAGGGTGATATAAAAAATAAGCTGAAAGGGGGGTGGTGGAGAATGCTGGAAGGTTTCATGTATGGGGGTATGGTGGATGATGAAGGAATGAAAACCAAGCAGATAAGCCCATGGCAAAAAAGAGGTGTTTGGCATTGTGATTTCTCTAAAAAGGAAAGCTATGGAGGAGGTTTTTTGGTCCTTTTTTCTGACCTTGCAAACAGAAAGTAAGTATTCAACACTTTTATTTATTCAAAGTATATCCTATTAAAAAAAAAAAAAACTAAAGTTCTTAGATATTTATTTTTCTGAAGTGCCAAAAATATATTGGGAAGTATTATAATATTTAATTTAATCCTATCCATATTTATAGCAATCTTCATCAACATCATCTTCTAGAATTACAGGTCATTAAGTTTACTAGGGATTGTTAATTCACTTAGTAAAATACATATTACAGAGAAGGAAATTAAAGTTCAGAAATGTCTAATGACTTATTGAAGAACACATAGATTTTTAAAACAACTTAGTATTGACACAACATGTGGTCCCAGCAGCATGTGAATTTGACTAAATTATTTAATTTCTCTGACATGTAGTTTTTTAGTACTTCAAATGGGTATAATCCTTAACTTGTAGGATTTTGGTGAAGTTTCAATGATATAGCACATATATAAAGCAATGTATAAATATTAATTATTCCATTATCTGATTTCAATTCCAATGTTTTTCAACATAAACACACATTCCTGATACCTCTTAGGGACTATAGTATGGTAGTATGGCTATCTCCTTATATCTTCTACTTCCAAGACAACAGAGTTGTTCAACCTTTTGTCTTCTGCTTCTTTCTTATTGGTATGCCTTATTGTTGACAGCAACAATTATGTGAAGTCCAAGTCACCATTCCTTATCTCCCCTTTATGGTTATTGCCAGTCTGTAATTCTCTTCCATCCTTCTTATCCCACTCATCTTTTTCCTTAATGCTTCTTCTGGATTTTGTAATTTCTCACATGGATTGGATTCCTTGACATGAGACTGGCTTTTATTTTTATTTTTTTTTATCACCAGTCAACCTGAACTTGCCCCTACCATACAAATTGAAAAAAAATCAGTAAGTTAATAGTTACCACAATGATTGTGTTTGATCTGTGTATTTTTGCTTGCTCTTTTATATTTAGAAGATATTTCTTTGTTGTAAAATAAGTTTTTTTAATGATTCAAAAATTTTCTTCTGTAAAATTAGAAGATAAAACTATATGATCTCCAGTTCCCTTCCATCTCTAAAAATAAACATTTCTATAATATCTATAATTCTGAAAGCTTATTGGGGATGGGGAGTTTGAATAAGAAAGATTCTATTGGATCTTCCGTGTGTCAATAATCACAAAACAGTTTGTAATATTAAAATTTTTGTTAAAAGAATATGAATTTGAATCTGGTATTTATCCCACACTACATATTTGACCAGAACCTAGAAAAAAACTAATTAAAATTCTTTGATCTTAGACCTTTCTAAAAGTTTAGAAAGACCCACTTCTTAGATTTTCAGGTTCTTCCTCTATGAGATGTAAGAATTGTAAATGAGGACTTATAAATGTTTTTGAAATCTTAAATCATATGTTAATGGTCTACATGCCATGAATTAATTTATAATTGAAAAAATCTTTCTGGTTTTTATCCCTGAAGTGACTATATTAATTCCTTATAGCAAGAACAAATATAAACAAAAAGTTCTCTCTGAAATAACACTACCCACATACAATGTGGAAACATAAATAGGCATTGGATTATTTGACTCTTTATTCTTAAAGTTTGTTTCCAAATCATTTTACTTTATTTTTGAAGGTAAATTTCAGTGAACAAAGTAGTTTCCCTCTTCGATAGACTGCCATTATTTTAGGCACAAATAATCTAATTCACCTAATTTTGAGGAGAAGCTAAAGCATAAAGTCATTTAGAAAGAATCATTGTGATTTAAGATGTCTATTTTTTTCAATTGAAAAGGAAATACTTTGCACCAAAATGTTTGCTCCTATAATAGCATTCTCAGACAATAGGGTCATTTGTTTTTACATTGGAATCTAGGTGGTTTTCATCTTCTTGACACACAGTGATGTCTCTTTAATGGTCTCATCCCTACAATTACATTCTAAGTAGTTTATTCCATATTTGATCAGAACTATTGTCTGGAAAAACTAGAGATTGTTTAATGAAACAATTAGGACAGTAGTAATCAACATTCATATTGCAGTATATTACTTTATAAAAGCTTTCTGATTATTAAGTATGCATTCAAATAATTGAGGTTTTATCTTAGATTTTTCTTTTCGAGGTATGGGATAAATTTCTCACTGAACTAGCTATTTATGCTTTTGCTTCTAGTAAAGGACACATATATTCTGACCCATGACATAAGACATGCATGTTTAACTATAATTGAATCCCCTGGATGCCACTGATCTAGGAAGGAAGAACAAGGATTTTACCTACTTCTTTATCAAATATTCTTCATTTTATTAATTCTAATTAATATTTTAGAGCTGGAGAGGATAGGGGATAATCATCTGGTTCTTTCTTTTATATATAAAGTTGAGAAGGCACAGAAAGGACAAATTTATTTCAAAGATACAAAATGTTAGTGGCAGAAACCCCAGATCTCTAAACTATCACAAACTTCTCTTTTCACTATCCCATATCACAATTAGTAATAAAATAAATACCATGTTACCTGTCCAGAGTACAAAGTGTATTTACTTATTAGAATGAAGTTTCTACATGAAAAGTCCTTTCATGACCATAACATGAAGTAATAAAATACTTCACAGAGAACTATTAACAATACATTTTGCACTGTTCCCTATCATTTCCCCCCTTTCCAGATATAAATGTGATTCACATGGCATTATCTGTGATTTCAGACTTTTCTTTAATGATCTCATCAAAGTATTTCATGAGAAAAAATTAACTTATAAATCAAAAAGCAATTCAGGTATACTTTTCTTCCTTTGCTTTTCTGATTAATGATTCATTAAACTTTGGCTTTCCATAGGTTATCTCAAGGTTTTCTGCACATAAATTTGTCCAGGAAATTAAAAAAAAATATGGATGTGCATATTCTGTTCAGCAAACTTTCAATTCTCTTTATGTATGTTACAATATATTTCTGGATGCAAAGTTATTTTGATATGAAAAGTCACATGGGGAATGTATTTGAAACAGTCAGTTAAATAAATGTGCTAGAGATGTTGGCTGAAGTAGTAAAGACTTAGTTGTGGAGGCACAATGTATTTTGAAGAAAATGGTGGAGCCACCCCCATGGAGCTGAGTCATATGTAGATAACTGGATTATTATATCATTCATTTTCTTATCATAATCTCCCTCATCTCTGTGCTTTAATCCTTGTAATACAATTATGAGTTATGTTGAGGTATAGACAAAGTGCATTACACACACACACAAGCATGCACACACACACACACACACACACACACACACATACATTCCCTTCCCCCTAGCTCTAGAAAGGCAGTATGCCTTATATTCAAAATGTTTCACATGCTTCTAGTGGACTCTTCCCAAACTGTTTTATGTTCCCCGGAATCTTTCTTTTTGCCAAGATCAGGCACAATTCACATTCTTCATCAGACTTTCCCTGATCACTTTACCCAGGTGTAAGTGGTCACTACTTTTACACTACTTCTCATTTTGCCTCTGTCTCTGTTTTGTCTTTATCTATCTTCTGCATGATAATTATTTGTGTGCATTTCCTTTTACCTATTAAATTGAAAGTATCATCTATATCATTTATCATATTGAACAAATATTTATTAAGCATCAGAATACTGTTCCTTAACTACCAAGACAGACAAAAATACCCCTTCCTTCAAGGGCCTTACAATTTACTAGGGTGGCAATGTGGCATAGTTGTTATGCCTCCCTGGATTTCCATTTCATAGTCTGTGAATGAAGGTGTTCAGTTGTGGGTCCCTTCCAGTTGTAGAGCTATGATTCATTGGTCCTGTGAAATTTCATGTACACAAAATTTTATACCACATGTAACATAGAATGAGACATTTGTCCCTTCTTTCTCTTTTTTATGTACTTCATTTCTACAGTGCTGTAAACAACAATTGTTTTGTTGATGCAGGTATTCCCTACACCAGTGAAGCAAATGATCCTTCTCTGAATCTGTAGCTAGATTTTTAGAATTGCCAGAACCAAATTTCTGATATCTTTATGGTCATCTCACTTATAAACCTCTCCAAATAGATGTCTTTGGACAACATGTATATAGTTACTAAATGCTTACTTGAAACTATTTCAGTGAATAGAGAAAGAATAATGTGACCAGTGCTTAATCTTATGTAGAGTCAGGATTCTGGACTTCTGGCTTTCACTGCATCTCCTTCAATCAAAGCTCTTATCTAGAACTTTCCCTGATCACCTTATGCAGGAATAACTAACTGATCACTACCTTTACACATTCCTCATTTTGCCTCTGTCTCTGTTTTGTCTTTATCTCACTATCTTTTGCATGATAATTATTTGTGTGTATTTCCTTTTACCCATTAAATTGAAAGCATTATCTAAATCATTTGTCATATTGAACAAATATTTATTAAGCATCAGAATACTGTTCCGTAAGTACCAAAGGAGTACCAAAGGAGAAAAAAAATTCCCCTTCCTTTAAGGGCCTTACAATTTAGCAGGGTGGCAGCACAATATTTTTGACCATTTCATCTCTTTAATCTTGTTTCTTTCTCCATAAATGAATGATCAAACTTGACTATCTCTTATTTTTGTTCTAAACCAAGCCCTCCTGAAACCTGTTCTGATCAAGATCATATTCTCATCTGTTTCAGGCTTAATTGAGGTTGGACATGTGCTTAAATAGCTTGAAAGATAACTAAATGTAGAATTTCCTTTGGTAATTTTGTGGATCAGCAAAATATTTTTAGATGGTTTAATTAAAGCTAGTGATTGGTCTATAATTTAGAATATATTCTCAAAAATAGAGTTATATCATATATGTGAGAGATGAACACAAGATACGTGTTTCTGAAGGCATAGGGACCTTCCATTAAAAAAAAATAACAACAATAACAACTTGGAAAACCATTCCAAAGAGATAATTGTTAACCCACACAACAGCATAGGTACAATATGGCAATAGGATCCTTCTTCAGAGAACAAGCAGCATTGTAGTTATTTCAAGACTAATCAGTAGCCAAAACCTCTTGAAGAAAGTTGAAGAAAATTGGAAATGTAAATTAGAGATGTGTTAAATGGTTTAGCAGCAACTAACAAAGGTTACCTGCTGGCAAATGGGCCATGCTCAGCACCTTATGTACTGCCAGTGCTAGTCCCTTCGGTATACATTGGAGTCAAGACTGCTATATATAGACTATTTTTGTAGGTTATCTTCCAATGCAAATTAAGACAACTCTAAGATACTACTACACACCTGTCAGATTGGCTAAGATGACAGGAAAAAATAATGATGATTGTTGGAGGGGATGCGGGAAAACTGGGACATTGATGCATTGTTGGTGGAGTTGTGAACGAATCCAACCATTCTGGAGAGTAGTTTGGAACTATGCTCAAAAAGTTATCAAACTGTGCATACCCTTTGATCCAGCAGTATTACTACTGGGCTTATATCCCAAAGAGATCATAAAGAAGGGAAAGGGATCTGTATGTGCACAAATGTTTGTGGCAGCCCTCTTTGTAGTGGCTAGAAACTGGAAACTGAGTGGATGCCCATCAGTTGGAGAATGGCTGAATAAATTGTGGTATATGAATATTATTGAATATTTTTGTTCTGTAAGAAATGACCAACAGGATGATTTCAGAAAGGCCTGGAGAGAATTACACGAACTGATGCTGAGTGAAATGAGCAGGACTAGGAGATCATTATATACTTCAACAACAATACTATATGATGACCAGTTCTGATGGACCTGGCCATCCTCAGCAACAAGATCAACCAAATCATTTCCAATGGAGCAGTAATGAACTGAAGCAGCTACTCCCAGAGAAAGAACTTTGGGAGATGACTAAAAACCATTACATTGAATTCCCAATCCCTATATTTATGCCCACTTGCATTTTTGATTTCCTTCACAAGCTAATTGTACAATATTTCAGTCTGATTCTTTTTGTACAGCAAAATAATGGTTTGTTCATGTATACTTATTGTGTATCTAATTTATATTTAAATATATTTAACATCTACTGGTCATCCTGCCATCTGGGGGAGAGGGTGAGGGGTAAGAGGTGAAAAATTGGAACAAGAGGTTTGGCAATTATTAATGCTGTAAAGTTACCCATACATATAACCTGTAAATAAAAGGCTATTAAATAAAATAATAAAAAAAGTAAGTTGTCTCTTTAAGAGTGAAAATAAATGTATATTTTTTGGCAAAAATAAAATACTATTAAAAGATTTTTAAAGACAAAAAAAAGTAAGTTATCTTCCAAGAAAAAGGAAAGTTTAATACATAAAATAATCTACTAAAAGTTTGTATAACCATATGTCAGTGTTTAGGTTTTTTATTAGCTTTAAAATAAATGGAATTAATAATTTCTTAAATAATTCCTAAGGACCAAAGAAAAAAAGGACATTACAGAACTAAGTCTGATATAAATATGAGACATGACTTCAGGGAATCCAACATATAATGAAGAAAATGGGCTTTAGTTTTGTAAATCATGCTAAAAATGTATTCATCTGATGCATTTGAGAATTACCTGCCTAATCTTCCCAGTGAAATCAAAATGGTAGGAAGAGATAGTTGAAGATGAGATTTCAGATTAGGTATAAAAAAGCCCCTCTCTAAGTGGCCTCCCATACTATCTGTCTTTAGACTGCTGGAAAGTATTATTGGGTCACTGTCCTAACTTGACTTTCCTGCCTAGTCTATCTCCTTCCTTTACAATTCTTGGTTTTCTGAACTGTCCTAATTTCATCCTTCTGGTTGTCTCTGTCCTTGAGGATGAAACTGATGCTATAGAGTATCATTAGATTGTTTTCTAATATCATATGATGCCAAATTATCAGGCTGAGCATTAAGAATCTTCTTCCCTCAGTCTTATCTAACTTTTTACTTTGCACTGACTCTCTCCTTTTAGATAAATAGTTTGTTCTAGCTCTGAGGCCAAGTGACCAATTTGTGCTTACAGATTTCTAAGTTGACATATTCCAGGGCTATTATTGGATCAAGTTGAATGTTGCAATTATTTGTCTCCTCTTGGATCTATATATGGGTCAATTCCCAGTCTTCCCAGGAAAATAAATTATTAGAGTCACAATTAGAAAACAAAATTTCTTAAATGTACATTTGAAAACTTTCAAAATATGTCTCTGTCACTATGTAATGTTAAAGCAAGATATAACATTCCAATGTAGAACTCTGAAAATGTAAGACTGCAAAAAAGGCTAAATTAGTATAAGTTTAGCTGCCATCTACTACCTCAAAATAGTAACAAAATTGTCCATGTAAAGAATAAATAACTGAAACAATGATAAGAATAACAAAAACAGCAATGATAACAATAACACAAGGCAATGATAGAAGAGGAAGAAAGGAAACAAACTTTTATTAAATACTTACTCTGTGTCAATTACTATGCTAAGCATTTTACAACTATGCCATGTAAATCTGAAGATAACCCTGGGATATATGAAATATTATCATCCCTGTTTACAATTGAGGAAACTAAGAAATCAAAAACAATGATTTTAGCAGGGTCATAGCTGGTAGGTATCTGAAATGGGATTTGAACTCATATCTTCCTGAATCTAGGCCAAGCATTTTATCATGTTCTTACCTAGATTGCAGAGGGGTCTCTGAATTTGGATTCGTAAAATATTAGGATTCAAAAAGTTATTGTTAACCTTTGAGAGAGTAGCATCAATAGAACTGCAAATATATAATCAGATAACAATGGGTCAAGATATGAGTTAATGGTGACTAATGCATTAGATTGTGAGTACCTTTATAATAGAATCTGAGGAGGATCCTGGGAAGATAGAGGAGTAGTCAATAAATTTCAAGCTCTCCATATTTCTCCCACAAATAGAACAAATTTGTTTCTCAGGGGAAACATAGACTGGCCAAAAATCAAGAAGAGTTGGGGCAGGATTGTACTCATCCTGGGACAACTTTAGGTCTGAAGAATGACTCTACACTGGGGATTAATCTGTGTGAAGTGCAAACACTTGCAGGCTAGCTCCACAGAAACAGCAAATGGGGAGTCTGGGATTAGCTGGGTTTGCTTGAAGCCTTAGCAGGAACTACAGACACTTTCACCCCCCAGATTGCATGAGGAATCTGAGTGCAGGAAGATTAGGGGAACTTTGATTGGGAATTGCCAGGCACAGCTGCACTGAAGAAATGGGACATTGAACTAAAAGGAACCAGCACACCCCGTGAGTACAAGGCAGTGGGGCAGATTGCTACTGGCTGTGGGCACTTGCAGGAGGGTAGAACTTTGATTTAGGGTTCCAGATCAGAGAGGAGAGCTAGAGTAAAGCTACAGGGGCCAATCCCCACTTCATAATTAGAGGTATGCAAATACTTCCTATAGAAGGTTTCTGTTTGGCTTCTTTCTTATTGGCTGGTTCATCTCCAGGGGAGTACACTTTTATTTTCAAAATGCTGGCATAGTTTCCAACTTTCATCCTTGCAAAACCTGATGTTCCAATTTTTTCTCCCTCGCTTCCCTCTACCTCTACATGGCAAGTAATTCAATAGATATTAAACACATGCAACCGTTCTACATATATTTCACCAATTATCATGATGCACAAGAAAATACAGATCAAAAAGAAAAAAAATAAGAAAGAAAACAAAATGCAAGCAAACAACAAAAAAGTGAAAATAATATGTTGTGCTATACACTCAGACTCCACAAACCTCTTTCTGAGTGCAAATAGCTTTCTTCAATACAAGACCATTGGCTGAAATATCTCTTTGTTGAAAAGAGCTGCCTTTGCTAGAATTAATCATCTTATAATCTTGTTGTTGTTGTGTACAATGTTCTCTTTATATTTCACTTCTTCTAACTTCACTTATTAATTCATGTAAATCTCTTCAGGCCTTTCAGAAATCATCCTACTGATCATTTCTTATAGAAAAATAATATCCCATAATATTCATATACCAAAGTATTCCAGAATATATAACATCTTATTAAACAAACAACAGATCTGAAGAATAGATCAGGGAGAAAAAATATAAGAATAATTGGGCTACCTGAGAGTTGTGACCAAAAAAAGAACTTTGATACAATAATGCAAGAAATAATCTAAGAAAATTGTCCTAGAGTAATAGAACATGAGGGGAAAATAGAAATATAAAAATCTACCCATCACCACCTCAAAGAGATCCTTGTAGAAAACTCATATTGCCAAATTTTGAAACTCCTAGATCAAAGAGAAATTTTGCAAGAAAAAAGAAAAAATATTCTGGAGGTAAAATTAGAATTGTACAGAACTTATCAGCAGTCATAATAGTGAAAACCAGGCCCTAGAATCATATCTACCAGCAATCAAAACAATTAAGCCTGTGACCAAAAATATCATATCCAGCAAAATTATCCATAATGTTCAATTTTTAAAAAATAAACCTTCAATGAGCTTGCAGATTTCCAGGACTTTCTGTCCAACAAATCTAAATTCAATATAAAATTTAACATATAAGAGCCAATATCAATATCAATGATTAATCTCCAGGAACTCAACAAGAAATTGTTTGTGATTTTTACGTGGAGATGATATACCATATGCTTAAGATTGACATCAACAATTGGGTAGCTCAAAAGAAAGATTGGGGCAGAGTTGAGTATGATCTGATTCAAAAAAGCAAAACTGTTTAGGCAAAGGAAAAATTGTAATTATGTTATACAAATGAGTTACAGAGGAAGAATAGTTGCAGAGTAATTGGAGGAGGGAAGAGGGCTCATATTTCTGAAAATCTACTCACATTGGGAATGGGTTAAATAGATAACACTACATGTGTATTATGAGGAGTATAGCACCTTCTAAAATCTATAAAGAAATAAGAGGGAAGGGGAACCAAAGAGTGGAGGAAGAAGACAAGGGAAGGATCCATGGATCCAGGGAGGTTAATTAATAGCAAAGCAAGTTAAGGAGAATGAAAGTAGAGAAGTTAGCAAGGATAGGAAAGAAAAATGTACACAAACACTACAACAAAGATTAAAAGTACAATTTAATAAGAAAAATATATGGCTAGAAATCATTGATCTTAGACAAAGTTAAACTTAAAGATTTAATCAAGAGAGAAATTTACATTATATGTCAATCATACTAATAGTTTTATATTCCTGTTTACATATGGAGAAGTGCGTGTATATGTGTGTCAGAATATGTATAGATATGTATTCACAATGTATCCACATTGCTCTATATGTGTGTGTATATAGATATATGTATATGTGTGTGGGTCTTGGGTATATGTGAATGTATATGTGTGCATATGATTGATATATATATATATATATATATATATATATTTATCTATGTGTATGTGTGTGGGTAGGTGAGGGGTGTGTGTATGTGTGCATATAATATAACTACATAAGCATATGTAAATGTATCTGTCATTTACTGTAGCTTACTTGAGGGAGATGGGAAGGATGAAAGGGAAACAAAGAATAAAGTTTTAAAAAAAAAAGACACAACCGAAAACAAGAAAACAACCTAGAAGGAAGCAAAGAAAAGATGGATACTCATGAATATAATTTCTTCTTCTCTCATCTATCCTTTTTTCAACAGGAAATTTATTGTTATCTATTTTGAATCCTCCCTAATGTTCTGCTGGGCACATAATGCTTTGTTTTGGTTTGCTTTGTTTTCATTTTTTTCTTTATTCTATTCTGTTCTTTATTTATTTATTTTTTTTTATTTAATAGCCTTTTATTTACAGGATATATACATGGGTAACTTTACAGCATTAACAATTGCCAAACCTCTTGTTCCAATTTTTCACCTCTTACCCCCCCACCCCCTCCCCATATGAACTTTGTTGTTATTTTTTCTAGGTCATTAAAATAGTTTTTTGGGAGTCTGATTGGTATAGCGCTAAATAAATAGATTAGTTTAGGTAATATTGTCATCTTTATTATATTTGCTCACCCTATCCAAGAGCATTTAATATTTTTCCAATTGGTTAGATCAGACTTAATTTGTGTGAAAAGTGGTCTGTAATTTTGCTCATAAAGTTTCTGATTTTCCCTTGGCAGATAGATTCCTAAATATTTTATATTATCAGTAGTTACTTTAAATGGAATTTCTCTTTGTAACTCTGACTGTTGGATTTTGTTAGTGATATATAAGAATGCTGATGACTTATGTGGGTTTATTTTATAACCAGCAACTTTGCTAAAGTTGTGGATTATTTCGAATAACTTTTTAGCAAAATCTCTGGGGTTCTCTAAGTATACCATCATGTCATCAGCAAAGAGTGATAATTTGGCTTCCTCATTGCCTATTCTTATTCCTTTAATCTCTTTCTCAGCTCTTATTGCTATAGCTAGCGTTTCCAATACAATATTAAAAAGTAATGGTGATAGTGGGCAACCTTGTTTCACTCCAGATCTTATTGGGAATGGTTGCAGTTTGTCTCCATTACATATGATGCTTACTGATGGTTTTAAATAGATGCTGCTGATTATTTTAAGGAAAAGTCCATTTATTCCTATACTCTCAAGTGTTTTTAATAGGAATGGATGTTGGATTTATCAAATGCTTTTCTGCATCTATTGAGATGATCATATGGTTTTGTTAATTTGGTTATTAACATGGCCAATTATATTGATAGTTTTCTAATATTGAACCAGCCCTGCATTCCTGGTATAAATCCTACTTGATCATAGTGTATTATCTTGGAGATGATTTTCTGAGTCTTTTGCTAATATCTTATTTAAGATTTTAGCATCAATATTCATTAGGGAGATTGGTCTATAAGTTTCTTTCTCTGTTTTCAGCCTACCTGGTTTCGGTATCAGTACCATGTCTGTGTCATAGAAGGAATTTGGTAGGACTCCTTCATTCCTATTTTATCAAATAATTTATATAGCATTAGGGCCAATTGTTCTTTAAATGTTTGTAAAATTCACATGTAAATCCATCTGGTCCTGGGGATTTTTCTTAGGGAGTTGTTTAATTGCCTGTTCTATTTCTTTTTCTGAAATGGGACTATTCAAACAATTTACTTCTTCCTCTGTTAGTCTGGAAGTCTGTATTTTGGAGTAGTCATCCATTTCACTTAGGTTATCAAATTTATTGGCATAAAGTTGAGCAAAATAACTCTTATTTCTCTAATTTCCTCTTCATTGGTGGAAAGTTCTCCTTTTCATTTTAAGACTACTAATTTCATTTTCCTCCCTGCTTTTCTAATCAGATTTACCAAAGGCTTATCTATTTTATTGGCTTTTTCATAGAACCAACTCTTAGTTTTATTAATTAGTTCAATAGTTTTTTTTTTACTTTCAATATTTTTAATTTCTCCTTTTAATTTTAGAATTTCCAATTTAGTATTTGATTGGGGGTTTTTAATTTGGTCTTTTTAGTTTTTTTTTAGTTGCAAGCCCAATTCATTAATCTTTTCTTTCTCTGTTTTATTCAAGTAAGCCTCTAAGGATATAACATTCCTTCTTATTACCGCTTTGGCTGCATCCCACAAATTTTGGTATGATGTCTCATCATTGTCATTATCTTGAGTGAAATTATTAATTGTATCTATAATTTGCTGCTTCACCCAATCATTTTTTAAGATGAGATTATTTAGTTTCCAATTACTTTTTGGTCTATTTCCCCCTAATTTTTTGTTGAATGTAGTGTTTATTGCATCATGATCTGAAAAGAAAGCATTTACTATTTCTGCTTTCTTGCATTTAATTTTGAAGTCTTTATGTCCTAATATATGGTCAATTTTTGAAGAGATTCCATGAACTGCTGAGAAGAAAGTATATTCCCTTCTATCTCCATTCAATTTTCTCCAAAGATCCAACATACCTAATTTTTCTAATATTATATTTACTTCTTTAATTTCTTTCTTATTTGTTTTGTGGTTTGATTTGTCTAATTCTGAGAGTGCAAGGTTGAGATCTCCTACTATTACAGTTTTGTTGTCTATTTCTTCTTGCAACTCTCTTAATTTCTCCTTTAGGAAGTTGAGTGCCATACCACTTGGTGCATATATGTTTAATATTGATATTGCTTCGTTGTTTATGCTACCCTTTAGCAGGATGTAGTTACCTTCCTTATCTCTTTTAATTAGATCAATTTTTACTTTTGCTTGATCTGAGATAAGGATGGCTCCCCCTTTGACTTCACCTGAAGCATAATAGATTTTGCCCCAGCCTTTTACTTTTACTCTATATGCATCCCCCTGCTTTAAATGTGTTTCTTGTAAACAACATATTGTAGGGTTCTGACTTTTGATCCAGTCTGCTATCTGCCTCCTCTTTATGGGGAGTTCATCCCATTTACATTTACGGTTAGAATTACTAAATCATGATTTCCTGCCATCCTAATAACCCCAGATTGTGCTTTACTTATTCTTGCCTCCCCAACCCTCTTTCCCCTTTTAAACTTATGTACCCCTCTTGTATCACGATACTTATCCTCTTTATAATCCTTCCCTCCCCCCTTTGATTCTTTCCCCCTTCCTTCCTTTATTACTCTTTTCTTTTCCTTTCCTCTCCCCGTTTTTTAATGGGCAGAGAGAATTTTCTCTAAAACAAATGTCAATTATTTTTCTTTGAGCCAACTCTGATGAGTAAGATTCACACAATGTTCCTCCCCTCTCTAAATTCACTCAGATATGATAAGTTTCCTTAGCCTCTTTGTGGATGTGGTTTCCCTCTTTTATCCCTCCTTCCACCTTATTCTGCCATCATCCCTTTTCCATATCTACTTCCCTTTTTATGTTATATCTAGTACAATCAAATTATACATGTATTCTTTTTGTATATCCACAACAGAAATACAATTCTCAAGAGTTATTTTTACCGTTTCTGCATCTCTTGAGTTCTATTCTTAGAGATCAAATTTTTTGTTTAGTTCTGGTTTTTTCTTCAGAAACAAATGGAATTCATTTGTTTCATTAAATGTCCATCTTCTTCCCTGGAAGAAAATGCTCAGCTTAGCTGGGTAGTTTATTCTTGGCTTCATCTCAAGTTCTTGTGCCTTTCGGAATATCATATTCCAGGCCCTTCTTTCCTTTAATGTAGAGGCAGCCAGATCTTGGGTGATCCTTATTGTGCACCTCAGTATTTAAATGGTTTTTGGCTGCTTGTAAAATTTTTTCCTTAATCTGATAGTTCTGAAATTTTGCCACAATATTCCTTGGGGTTTTTATTTTGAGGTTTCTTTCAGAAGGTGTTCGATGAATTCTTTCAATGCCTATTTACCTTCTGATTCTATTACATCTGGGCAGTTCTCTTTGATGATTTCTTGGAAAATTGTATCTAGGCTCTTTTTTTCATCATAGTTTTCAGAAAGTCCAATAATCCTCAGATTATCTCTCCTAGATCTATTTTCCAAGTCTGTTGTTTTTGCAAGTAGATAATTCATGGTTTTTTCCAGTTTGTCATTTTTTTGGTTTTGCTTGACTGATTCTTGCTGTCTCAATGAATCATTAGTTTCAATTTGTTCAGTTCTAATTTTTAAAGAATTGTTTTCTTCAATAGCTTTTTTTACTTCTTTCTGTATATGTCCAATTGAGTTTTTGAATGTATTGTTTTGGTCTGTGGAATTTTTTTCCATTTCACTAATTTTTTTTTTAGTGAATTATTTTCTTTTTCCAATTCACAGATTCTACTTTCTTGTGTGTTCTTTGTCTTTTCCAATTCACGGATCCTACTTTCTTGCGAGTTCTTTGTCTTTTCCAATTCACAAATCCTACTTTGTAGTGAATTCTTTATTTTTTCCAATTCATATTTCAGGAAGTTGTTGCTCTCTTGTAAGGCTTATCTTTCCTTTCCCCATTTGTCTTCTAACTCTCTTTTGAGACTTTTAATGGTCTCTTCTATGAGAGCATTATGTAAAGGAGGACAGTCTGATGCATTTTTTGCTGTTTGAGGTCTCTTCAGGTTTGCTGACCTGCTCTTTTTCTGCATAGAAGCTGTCGATTGTTCTTTTCATCTTTTTATTCATGTTTTAAAGCCTTTAGGGTAGGTCTCCTAGGCAGGGGGGTTACCAGCTTCCTCTGCAGAGCAGGGAAAGATGTAAACCAATTTCCGGCTACTAGGTATGGGAGTGCTCTGGGTGAGAGTTTTCCCTTCCCCCAACAGGAAGTGGATTCAGCACTGGCAGAGCTATCAAACTGCTTAGTAGGGCTGAGTGGATTATCGATTGCCCTGGGCTAGAGACTAAGTGGTGAAAGTGCCACCGCCCCAGGCCCGAGCCTCTTGTGGGACTGTGAGTATTAGCAGCTGACCACAGACCACAGACCGCCACAAACTCTGCCCAGCGTCTCTGCCTGATGCAAATCGGCCCAGGAAAAGCTCTATGGCCCCAAGCCGAGCTCCTCCCTGCGCAGACTGGAGGCTAACCCGGGCTGCGTCCTCCTGCACGATGCAGGATCAACTACCCAAGGAAAAGCCGGTACTGCGGGTTGGGGCTGCGCGCTTGTGCTGAGTTCTGTGCCTTCACCCTCGGTTTGAGACTCTCCTCGGAACCTAATTTCTCTCCCAGTCTGCGCAGATCTCCCCCCTGGCCCCGGAACCAACCTTTTTTGGCGAGACTGCAGATTTTCTTCGGCAGGTGAGTTGTTCTACTTCTTATCTTTACGAATTGTAGCAGTCAAGACTATTTTTGAGGCTCGATATAATATTGATAAAGAGGGTAAGAGAAGAGCTTAGAAAGTCTCGTGTGTCTTCTCCGCCATCTTGGCTCCGCCCCTCTGTTCTTTAAATAAATAGAAAATTTAAAAATAGAATCCATCTGTTGCCACCCTTTTTTGCTTTTCCCATATTTATCATGGTGCTTGACATATAATAGATGCTTAATAAATGCTTATTGACTGATTAAGAAAAGATACAACAAATTGTACATAAATTATGACATGCTTGTAATATTTTGTCTTAAGGGAGTGTTGTTTCATAAATCTGAAGCTCTAAATATAGAGTTTGAAACAACTTCTCAATTATTTATAATCTTAGAAAGTTACTTGAGTATCAGAGAGGTTAAATGATTTGCCCATAGCCATACAGTTAGTGTCAGAGAAAATATTTGAGAGTAAATATTTGAAAGTATTTCTGTCTCTATCTATGACTCTTTATATGGCAATAATGCCTCTCTGAATAAACTAGATCCAAGATTTATTTGCTGTGTTGTTGTTTTGAAATATAGCACATACAAGTCTAAATAATATGATATCTATGTAAATGTATGAATTAATGAGACACACATATATTCCACCATGTCTTTGTATCTTATGGAATTACAATTTTAAAAAATAAACTTAAATATAAGTATTAACTAGCTGTGTCAAGAAAGCAAACAAAAAAGATAATAATGACTGGTAAAAAAATTGTTAAGGTATCTATTCCCTCTCTCATGGGGTAAATTTTTCCAGTAATTATATGTGCAACTGTATTGAAAATAACCCTGAGAATAGAGATGTTATTTGAAAAGAAATGTGTATAAAAAATTGGATTAGACATAAGGGCATTAATTTCATTCATTTTTATAATTATTGTGGGGGGACAGTAGTATATGGGTTGAGTATAAATAATTCTTCCATAAATGAATTAGCACTTATGCCACATCTTGTTCATAATGATCTCTAACTCAGGATTACCACTAAGGATACCTTAGAATAATGGTATTGATTTACTTATAAGATTGCAGAGTTACATACATGCTTAAATGATTATCAGTCCATGTCTTTTGTGTAGAGTTGAATCAAGCTGTGCCCTTAGTTCAGTCACCTTGGGAAATCATAAGAAGTTATATCATTAGTTAATGAACATCTTATTTTTGAAGAAACAATCTTGAAAATTATAAAGGTTTTCAATAATTTTGTTTAATTTACTTTAAACATGATTTTCTTTTTCCCCAAGTGTTAATTTCTATCATTTTATTCATTGGTTTAATACATTGTTATTAATAATAAAACTTCCTAATTATAAGTATATAATTAGCTACTTATATAGCATGTGACATTTGGGAAGGACTTTCTCAGGTTTATTTCTAGTTATTCAGTTGGAGCTATACTTTTAGGATTTCTAGTGATATTACTTGCCTTTTTTTTTTCCTGAAGCAATTGGGGTTAAGTGACTTGCCCAGATTCAATCTACAAAGTGTCAAGTGTCTGAGGCCAGATTTTAATTCAGGTCCTTCTGACTTCAGGACTGGTGCTCTATCCATTGTGCCACTTAGCTGTTCCTTGTCATTTTTTAATAATATTTATGGAATGAAAAGTCTGAGTTCCTTCACAAAAACGCATATATATTTTTTAAAAATAATTATAACTTTTTATTGATAATACATATGCATGGGTAATTTTTAAAAACATTATCCCTTGCACTCACTTCTGTTCCGATTTTTCCCTTCCTTTGTCCACCCCCTTCCCTGGATGGCAGGCAGTTTTATGTTAAATATGCTATAGTATATCCTAGATACAATATATGAATGCAGAACTGTCCAGTTCTCTTGTTGCACAGGAAGAATTCGATTCAGAAGGTAAAAATAACCTGGGAAGAAAAACAAAAATGCAGAGTTCACCCTCATTTCCCAGTGTTCCTTCTCTTGGTGTAGCTGATTCTGTCCATCATTAATCAATTGGAACCGAATTAGATCTTCTCTTTGTTGAAGATATCTCCTTCCATCAGAATACATCCTCATACAGTATTGTTGTTGAAGTGTATAGTGAACTCCTGCTTCTGCTCATTTCACTTATCATCAATTCATGTAAGTCTCTCCAAGCTTCTCTGTATTCATCCTTCCGGTCATTTCTTACAGAACAATAATATTCCATAACATTCATATACCACAATTTACCCAACCATTCTCCAATTGATGGGCATTCATTTATTTTCCAGTTTCTAGCCACTGCAAAAAGGGCTGCCACAAACATTTTGGCACATACAGATCCCTTTTCCTTCTTTAAAATTTCTTTGGTATTTAAGCCTCGTAGTAGCACTTTTGGATCAAAGCATATACAGTTTGATGACTTTTGGGGCATAATTCCAGATTGTTCTCCAGAATGGTTGGATTTGTTCACAACTCCACCAACAATACATCAATGTCCCAGTTTTCCTGCATCCTCTCCAACATTCATCATTATTTTTTCCTGTCATCTTAGCCAATCTGACAGGTGTGTAGTGGTAGCTCAGAGTTGTCTTAATTTGCATTTCTCTAATCAATAGCATTTCCACAGAAATGGCTGAGATCACACCCAACCACCCTCTCTGATCTGGTCAGTTTGATCTGCCTGCCTTACTCTCACTGCCTGACTTCAGCCTGCACCCAATCTGTCTATCGCACCCACGAGCAAAAACTGGCAAATTTCTGGCAAATTTCAAGGATGTCTTCTGTTGGTAATTATTTGTGTGTGTGTTTTTTTTTTTCAGTCAAGCACTATTTCTGTGCTTGTCTATGACAAGTTATGAGGACTTGTCATAAAATAAATTCTGAGAGCAAAGGTGGAAATTAGGTAGTTGTGTGTGTCTTCTCCGCCATCTTGGCTGGAAGTTTGCATATATAAATTTACTTAGCAATTGCCAAGTTGTCATCATATACTTTTACATTTCCACAAATTTGTCTTTATTATTATGATTGCTATCAATGGATGGCTTTGGGATTACCTTCTAGAATCTTAATTGTTGAATAAGCTTCATTTTGTAATGAGTCACTTTTGATTACATTAAGCAAATACAATTGTATACCCCTACTATCATTCTAATGTTATTATTAATTTATTCTTATTTCAAAAGTATTCCTAAATTTTTTTCTATGCTCTGAGAGCATCTAGCAATCCTGCCTTTCCTTTTTTTAGAGAGGAAATATTGATCTTTTTCTAGCTATTTCTGAGTAATGGACTCTATATTTTATTGATATTTTACTGTTTAGGTTTTTTTAGAGTACTTTCAAATTCTGCTATTTTCAACTTTTGGATTTCAATAGTTCAGATTAATTAGTATGGTGTAGCTGTTAAATATTTCACAAATACTCATTCCATTTAGCTTTGACTTCAGAATGTCAAGAAACTGAGTAATGGTCTTATCTTTATGATCTGTGAGTTTTACCTGAAGAAGATTTGTGGATATACCTTGGCCTTCTGTTGATTTAATGTGTCCTTTAGATTTAAACTCAAGTCCTTCTGTCTCAATATTTCTATGGCATATATTATGAATCTGACATTTATTAATCCAAATAATGTTAATATATCATTGAACAAAGTTTCCATAGAGTGAGGAAACTGTATAATTTATTTTCAATGTAGCCATATAGATTTGTCATCCATAAAAATAAAATGGTAAATAAATTGTTTTTACTTTATATAATTTGAATCTTTATTTAGCTCTGTTTTGGAGAAATACTAATGAATTTAAGGATATATATAACTAAAAAGTACTTAAATTGTCTCTTTTAAAAATGTCACTTCAAGAAATTGGAAACCACTGGGATACATATCTTTTGAAGAATGGCAGAACAACTGGTGCCATATGATTGGGATGGAGTTCTTTTGTCTTATTAGAAAAGATGAAGGAGGTGGTTTCATGGGGAAAATATGGTAAGAATGAAGTGAGAAGGATTGACAGATCATTGCTCATAGTTACAGCAATGTCTTAATGATTGTGAACCATAAAAGACTTCAATACATAGATAATACAATGATCCAAGATAATTCCAAAGGACTCAAGATAAAAAAACCAACCAAACAAACAAACAAAAAAAAAAAAAACTATCCATTTTGAGAGAGAAAGAAAGCTGCTGAACCCTAAGTAAAAATTTAAATTAAATTTTCTCCTTTTTAAAAAATATTGCTGATATGGGACTATATTTAGCATAATTTTACATATAGAATTGATATATTACTTGCCTTCTTGATGAGTTTGGAAGAGAGTGAAAAGAAGAGAGAAAATTTGGGACTCAAAATATAAAAAGGAAAGAAAGTTAAACTAAACAATAAATTAATATTTTTATATAATTACTTTTTTACATTTTAAATTATTTGTTCTTTCTGTCATTGTATTAGTAACATATATTAAAGGTAACAATTTTCTACACTTACATGTATTGTTCATTTAGGTAACAGTGGATAGGAAGTTGGACCTGCAATTAGGAATACCTAAGTTCAAATCTATTCCTTCTTAGACACTTAGTAACTTTGGGCAAGATATTTAAAAATCTTTCTTTGCCTCAGTTCACTCAATTGTAAAATTGGAATAACAGCACCCAGTTTGCAGGGTTGTGAGGATCAAATGAGAAAATATTTATTTGCATAGTATGTGGTACACAGTAAACATTAAAGAAATGCCCATAGCTCTCATAATATTTGATTTTAGTTTGTGTGTGAAATAGGATTGAACTGAGTCAAAAGCTTTGTAAAAATCAATAGGGTATATATGTTACAGACCATTCAATCAGCTTATTCACTAATTATTATATTATTAGTAAGTTGTTCTTTATACTCTTAAATGTTTTGTGATACTTCTAAATCCCCTTGTTTTGGATTTGTGCATGATAATTTGTTAATAATTTCTATGAAACATATAAATGTTGATTTTATCTACATGAAATCACTTGCCTTCTTTTCCTTTGGTAATAGCTATATAAGGTTTTCTGCTAAAAAAAAATGTAGGTCCAAGCCTGTGTCTGACCAGAATCTTGTGAAGAATGTTGCTAAAAATTCATGCAGGATTTTTAACTAATCACAGTGGACTTTATCTGGCCTTGCTTCTTTCCAATCTTTCAAAGACTAGAACTTTAGTAACAAACATTGATGTCACCATTTTGTTATTTATTATGTTAATGTTGCAAAAGTTTTTTGTCATATGTTCTGACTTTTGTTTTATCTGTATTGGACAATTTGTGACAATATAGACAACCAGAAAATAACTGCATTTTCTTTTCTTGTACATGATTTCTTTCCTTTTCTCAGGACTCTTTAATAAAATTTGTGGTTGATACTGAATTGTTTGTCTCCTTATTCTCTTTGAAAGGTTCTCATGGCTATATTTTTAACTTTTATTTTTCATTGCTAATTAAGGGAATCTAGAATTTCTGGTATGCTTTTGTCTTCTGAATTATATTCTATATGTATCTTTTTGTTGCCTTTAATTGCTCGATATGGTGCACTAGCTTTTTATTCTATGTATCAATTTTCATTGTTATAAAATTTAGCAAATTTTCCCACATTGTCATTAGCTCTTTCAAGTCACATTTCCATTGCCAGAACTTAGGTAAATTTTACAATATCTCTTCTCTTAGGAATCTTTATTTTAGTGTTACTTTAGTATAATATATATGCATACACACATACATTTATATGTACATATATATATACATACATGAATGTGTACATATATATACAGCAATATTCATATGTTAAAATACTTTTCTGTTTTCTCTCAAATACTGCGCAAGAATGTGTCCAATGATTGTGATTGAATTACATTTATGAAGCCCTTTCTTATAAGTGGATGGGTTCTTTTCCCAATTTTTTAGTAATATTTCAATTACTCAAATCAAATATTCACATCTTTAGTCCATTACATCTTCACTTTGATTTTTTTTTCATTTTAATGATCACTACTATCTGTACAAAAGCATTTACATAATACTAATTTCCTACATTATACCAACTTATATGTTAATGCAGGCAAAATTATTGCTAGGGCACATATGAGGAACCTTTCAAAGTTCCTGGGAGAGACAGGCCTTATTAGCCTTTCAAAACAACTACATAAACCATTCAAACCACACAAAAATCTCAGCATATAGCACCTTGACTCCATTCTTTTATTTTGTCATTTTCCTGCATCTCTACATGACATAGGTTTGGCTTTGAAGATTAGTTGTAGTGGTGGTAGTAGGGTGGTAGTGGTTGATCATGACTGAGGACAACAATACCACCATTCCATTAAACCTGAAAGCTATACTTATCTGAATTTTTGTCACAAGGCAACATCAGATGTTGAAGTATATCTGAAAACAAATGTGATCAAATGTCAAAAGCTTCTCTTGAAGAATGAATAGATATCCAATTTTGGCAAATTATAAATCCTTGGAGCAGTTTTAATTTAAATTTATACCTTTAAAGATGTTGTGAGATTTTATGTGATAGGGACAAAACATACAGAAACTTCAATTCAAAATGTTATAAAGTAGTATATAATTTTTGTAGAAAATGTATGCTTTCCTCTGAAATGGTGGCATTGTACACACTATTGTCTCAACTGGTCTCTTAGAAGAATCATCCAATTAAGCAACCTCAGAATTGATTGATTAGTTTCTTCAAACAAATGTCAAGATTGATTACCTAATTCCAAAGCAACCAGTCTTCTATGAATAAAAGATGCATTGATAGGTAGGAGAATAACAGACTGAAAGTAATTATGGCAATGAAACATCTAGAACAATAAATTTGGATCTTCATTATTAGATCATCAAAGCATTTTTATTTAAAACAATCATAAGAGTCTGAACTCCAACGTTGGCAAATGAAAATCATCAGAGAGAAGTCAAGGAGAAGACCTCTGTTAAGTGAAAAATGAGGAATGACTTAATGAAAGAATAGTTATAAGATGGCCTTAGTCACTTCATAGAGCTTTTAAGTAATGGCAGCCATGTTTAACACTAATTGTCTAGTCTACTAATCTCTCCACTTAAAAATATGCTGCTTTACTCTGTTAAGTCTCTCATATATCTATATCTATGTATATGTATATATACATAGGTAGTATATCTCAGCTAGATCATATTGCCTTTTTTATAAGGTTGATATAAGAAATGAACTTTGTAAACTATAAGTAAACTACTAACTACTACTTACTACTACCATTAACTATTACTATTATTTACTATGACCATTATTACTACCACAACAACTACATCTGCTACCAATGCTGCTATTTTATGTCATACCACTTAAATACACTAATATTTAATGCTAATTCTAATTCTTTAACTACTTACAACTGATATTATTATCACTACCTTTAGCAATAATTTAATGTACTACTTCTTAGTACTAATAACACCATGACTACAACTTACTACTTCTACTACTTATTACCAGCATGACTATAACTATTATTACTACTACCTACTCTAAATACTAATTACTACTTCTACCACAACTATAATATAATACCCAAAGCAGGCTTTTGCAAGGGTGAGGAAAGGGCAGTGATACTTTTGCTTCTCACACTCTAGCCCCAAGGCAGTCGCTAATCCTCACAGCAGGGCTCCTCTCATGGCACTTCCCATTTCGGCCCATGATATCCAGGCCTAGTCATTTCCAGTGAGGACCTTTTCCCAGAGTACCTCCACAGTTCAGCTGCTCTTTGCAGCCCATTGACAGGACAGGTACTGTCCATATACCTATCCCTCCTCTGCAGAGGAAGCTGGTAACCTCCTTGCCCTGAAGGCAGAACCTAAAGGCTTTAAAAAATTAGTAAAAAAATCAAAAGGATGATCAGTAGCTTCTATACAGAAAGAGAGCTTCAACCCCAAAGAGACTAATAGCAGACAGTCTGCAGACAAAACCCAAAAGGGGGATGTAACCTGATCCTCAACAAAAAAAGTCTCTCCTAGAAGAAACTATAAAAATTCTTAAAAGAGAGCTAGAAGAAAAATGGGAAAAGAACAGAGAAGCTATGCAAGAGAGTAACAACTTCCTGAAATGTAAATTGGAAAAGGTAAAGATCTTCTAGGAAATCAGGATTTATGAATTGGAAAAGATAAAGAACTTCCAAGAAAGTAGGATTTGTGAATTGGAAAAAGAAAATAACTCAGTAAAAAAAAAATAGTGAAATGGAAAAAAATTCCATAGAGCAAAACAACTCATTTAAAAACTCAATTGGATATATCCAAAAAGAAGTTTAAAAAGCTAATGAGGAAAATAATTCATTAAAGATCAGAACTGAACAAACAGAAATGAATGATTCATTGAGACATCAAGAATCAGTCAAGAAAACCAAAAAAAAAAAAAAAAAAAAAAAAAAAAAAAAAAAAAAAAAAGAAAGAAAGAAAAAGAAAAATTAGAAAAACATGATAAATAACTATTTGGAAAAACAACAGCCCTAGAAAATAGATCTAAGAGAGATAATCTGAAGATCATTGGACTTCCCAAAAATTATGATGAAAAAAGAGCCTAGATAATATTTTATAGGAAATCATCAAAGAGAACTGCCCAGATATAATAGAATCAGAAGATAAAATTGATATTGAAAGAATTCATCGAACACCTTCTGAAAAAGACCCTAAAATAAAAACTCCAAGGGATATTGTGGCTAAATTTCAGAACTATCAAACTAAGAAAAAAAATATTACAAGCAGCTAGGAAAAAAAAACAATTTAAATATTGGGGTGCCACAATAAAGATCACTCAAGATCTGGTTGCTTCCACATTAAAGGATTGAAGGGCCTATAATTTGATATTTCAAAAGGCAAAAGAACTTGGAATGCAGCCAAGAATAAACTACCCAGCTAAGCTGAGCATTTGCTTCCATGGAAGAAGATGGACATTTAATGAAACAGATGAATTTCATTTGTTTCTAAGGAAAAAACCAGATCTAAATAGAAAATTTGATCTCCAAATATAGGACTCAAGAGATGGAGAAAAAGGTAAAAAGAACTCTTGAGAACTGCATTTCTGTTGTGGATATATATAAAGAGTACATGTATAATTTGATGTTACTGATATAAAAAGGGAAGTAAAAATGGAAAAAGGATAGTGTCAGAAAAAGGGAAAAGAGGACATAAAAAGGGGGAAACTACATCCCATGAAGAGGCAAAGGAAACCTATCATATCTCAGGGAATTTAGAGAGGGAGTGGAACATTGTGTGAATCTTACTTTCATCAGAGTTGGTTCAAAAAGAAAATAATTGACATTTGTTTTAAAGAGAAACTTCTCTCAAGTCATTAAATAGTGGGAGAAGAAAAGAAAGAAAGAATGATTATGATCAGCAATAACTGGAGACTTTAGTAATGATGATGTGTGATTAAGGAAAGGAAGACTTCAGCTTTTTAAAAGAACTGAAATGGCTGATAGAAAGATAAGTAGATAGGAAATATGATCTACCTTTGTATAATGACTTCATATAATTAGATCTAGTTGACCTATGTCTTTGGTTTTTGATACAAAAAGCAGATATGAATGTTCAGCCCTTGACAGTCATCTTTTAAAAATAATTCAATAGAAGGGTTGGTACAAGACTGAAAGAAAAGGAAGTTATGTCCCAATATAATTGTTGTTAAAAGAAGATGTAAATTCTGTAAAAGTTATTCAAGGGAATTTGTTTTGATTGCTATAAAAATTATAAAATATATTATTAAAGATGTAATTATCAGGTATTTAGAAAAGGAAATGAAGTAAGAGCCAAGATAGTGAAGCAGAAGAAGCTTTAAAGCCAAAATCTATCAACATTCCCCTAAAAAAAATTCTTAAATTAATGCCTCATACTTAATTCTGGAAATTCAGAAACTTTTGTTGCTCAGGGTGAGTGATTTTTCAAACACAAGACAGCATGGAGCATAGAAGGAAAAAAATTATGATACTGGGGATCACACTATGAGTGAAGGATCAACTGGAGTGTGGGTGGAGACAACAGCCACTGTGGACTTTTGAGGCATTGACAAAAACAGCTGCAGCAAACTCTGAAGCTCTCAGCCCAGACCATAAAGGGATTGGACAATTGCTTAGAAAGGAAATATATGGGATGTTCCTCCTAGCATTGTGTATAGATCACTGGCAGTTAAGGTGATTATAACTCATTCTCAGTCACAGTTCTAGGGAGGAGATGAGGGTTTATATTTTTAAGAGAACAAGGACCCTGAGAAGTAATAGTACTTTTATGTTAAGGGAACAAGGGAGGGGAAGAAAAAAAGAGAAAGGGAGGTATAATAAGAAAAGACAGATTAAGGGAGTTACTGGTTAGAAGCAAAATGTATTTTTGAGGAGGAACAATGTAAAAGAAGAGACAAGAATAAACAGAAAAAAATAGGGAAATGCATAGATGCTAATTAACAACTATGATGTGAATGATATGAATTCACCTATAAAACAGAAGCCTCTAGTAGAATTTATTAGAAAACAGAATTCAGACCTCTAGGGGTGGAGCCAAGATGGTAGAGTAAAGCCAAGAAACTACTAGAATTCTTCCAATCTCCCTCAAAAACCACATCAAAGACTCTGAACAAAGTCTGACAAATGAAATCACTCTCTAGTTCAAGACAGACTATAAAAACTTCAAGAAAAGGCAGTCTCACTGAGGTGGAAAGGGTGTTCAGTTCTGCTCAGACAGACTCTAAGAAAACTGGTGAGAAAATCTTAAACACAGCAGATTAGCAACTAAAATTTTCAGGCCTGGCTCAGTAGAGGCAGGAGACCAGCTTCCAGTCCCAGCTCAGAATCAAACTCTGGGAAACCAGGCTATTTCCTAAAAAGAGGAGGCAAAACTAACTTCTGCCAACATAAGGAACCCCTGTGCTCAAAACCAAGGCTCAAAGTTACATAGAAAGCTTGGAATATCTTTCCCTTTACCCCAGGAGCAGAGTAAAAGAAGAGGAAATACCAAAAAGAAAAGCAAAGAAATTAACCAAATAAGAGAAAAGAACTTCGACTACAGAAAGTTACTATGGTGACAGGAAATACTAAAACACCAACTCAGATAAGGACAAAATGTCCACAGAATAAATATCAAAGAATGATATAAATTGGTCTCAAGCCTAAAGAGACTGCTTAGAAGTGCTCATAAATGATTTAAAAAGGCAAGTAAGAAAGGTCAAAAAAAATGAAAAAAGAAATGAGAGCTATGCATGAGAGAGTCAAAAGCTTGGAAAAGAAAGGGAAAGAAAATGCCTGAAGAAAACAACTCCTTAAAAAATATCATTAGCCAAATGCAAAAAACAAAGCAAAACAAAACAAACAAACAAACAAAAAACTGAAGAAAACATCTTCAAAAGTAGAATTAACCAAAAGAGATAAAAAAAGTAACTGAAAAAAATGACACATTAAAAACTAAAATGGGCAAAAGGAAGCTAATGGCTTTGTCAGACAGCAAGAATCAATAAGAAAAAACTAAACAGAATGAAAAAAATAGAAGAAAATGTGAAATATCTCATTGAAAAACCAGCTGACTTGGAAAATAGTTCCAGAAGAGATCTGAAACCCATGACCAAAAGATAGAGCCTGGATAGCATTCTTCAAGAGATCATTAAGAAAAAAATGCCTCAATATTTTAGAAACAGAGAGGGAAATACTAATTGAAAGAATCCATCAATCACTTTTGGATCCCACAATAAACCTCCAATAACCCCAATAAACATTGGTATGAAATTCTAGAACAAAATCGCAAGGAAAAACACTGCAAATGGCTAGACAAAAATAATTCATATATCAAGGAGCAATAGTCAGAATTAACCAGGATCTGGCAGCTTCAAGAGAAGCACTGAAAGGTAAACAGGGGGAAAATATATATTATTTAAAGGTTAAACTGTTTATGTTCCTAGATGGAGAAATTATATCTGTAACTCTTGAGAACTGTATCTGGCACTGAGGAAGACAGAGGGAGGCATCACATGAAATGAGAGGGTGGTTGTGAATGGACTATGATGTGATGATACAAAGAAAAAAAATATTAAGGGATAGCAAAAGGTCTGCACTGGAAAAAGAGGAAAGGGGAGGTATAATAGAAGAATTCACATGAAGATCTTATAACAATGGAGGGAAAGAAAGGGGTATAATCATTGTCTAAAATTCTTATCAGTTTTGATTCTAAGAGGGAATAACATAATTATTCACTTGGATATAGAAATTTATATAACCTTATAGAGAATTAGGAGGAGAAAGAGGAAAGTAAAGGAAGGGACACAAAAGAAGGGAGGGCAGAAACACTAGGAAAAAAGTTAATAGAAGGGGGTAAGGGGTGATAGAAGATAAGGTAGTGGGTGAGGTGGGTTACAAAATCACTCCTAAGGACAGGGTGGAAAGACAGAAGAAAAATATATACAGGAGAGAAAATAATTTGGAGGAAAATACAGAGCTGGTAATCATCACTATGAATGTGAGTGAATGAAATCCAATAAAATGGAAGCAAATATCAGAATGGATTAAAAAAGCAGCCTATAATATGTTGTTTACAAGAACCACATGTGAACCAGAGGGACACATACAGAGTAGAGTAAACATCTAGAATAGAATTTATTTTGTTTCAACTGAAGTAAAAAAAAAAAAAAAAAAAAAAAGTAAGGGTAGCTATTCTGATCTCAGATAAAACAAAAGTAAAAAATAGGTCTAATTAAAAGAGATGAGAAAGAAAAGTACATCTTGGAAAAGGGTACTGTAAACAATGAAGCAGTAAAGATAATAAATATGTATACACCAATTAGTATAGCAGCCAAATTCCTGGAGATTTAAAGCCAATTAAAAGAAAAAATAGACAGCAAAACTGGGGGACTTCAACTTTCCCCTCTCTGAAGTAGACAAATCTAATCACAAAATAAACAAGAAAGAAACTAGGGAGTTTAATAGAACACTAAAAAAGCCGAACATGATATACTTCTGGAGAAAATCGAATAGGAAAAGGAATGAGTACACCTTGTCCTTGGCAGTACATGGCACCCACAAAAAACTGGCCACATATTAAGACATAAAAACCTCATAGTTCAAATGCAGCAAGGCCAAAATAATAAATGCTTCCTAAATTGCAGGAAGAAATAGACCATAAAACTAAAATGGTAAAAAACTTCAACTTTCAAATCTTAGTGCCCATAAATATAACCATAAAATAAAATAACTAAGAGGAATAGAATTTTTAAAATTATATAATACATCTCTGAAGAAAATTGAATAAGAATTGAGAAAAGTATATAATTTTATTGACCAAAAAAGGAATATTCAGAAACATTGACCATGTATTGGGAAATAAAATCCTAACAACCAAATATGGAAAAGCAAAAATTTTAATTCATCCTTTTCAGATTGTAATGAAAAGAATTACATTCAATTAAGAACTCTGGAAAGATAGATTAAAAAATGATGTGAAACCAGATAATCAAATCCAAAACAATTACTCAAAAATAACTCATAGAAGCAATTAAAAATACATTTAAAAAGAATGACAACAATGAAACAACATACCAAAATGTGTAAGACACAGAAAAAACAGAACTTATCAGAAAATTTTATATCTCTTAATGTGTAACAACAAAAACACCAGGAAAAGATAGAAAGAGAAACTCTATTTAAAATAAATGAAGAGAATCAGTTAGGAGGCATGGCCGATAGAGCATCAGCCCTAGAGTCTGGAGAGTTTGAGTTCAAATACAGCCTCAGACACTTAACATTTAGTGGCTCTGTGACCTGAGCGACTTACTTAACCCCAATTTTGTCACCAAAATAAATGAATAATATAAAATAAATACAGATAAAATGAAATATTTAGGAATCTACCTAACAAAAGAAACCTAAAAACTAGATTAACCATGTTACAAAACATAAATAAAGGCAAATCTAAACAATTGAAGAAATATTATTTCCTCATAGAAAAGCCAAGCCAGTATAATAAAAACTAAAATTTTACCAAAATTAATTTTGTTTGTTACCATATTAATCACAATACCAAGGAATTTTTAAGAAAAGCTTAAAAGCACCATAATTTGTTTGAAAGAACAAAAGATCAAAAGAAAAAGGAAATCAGTTTTGAAAAATATTAAGAAAGATAGCCTACTAGTATCAGATTTCAAATTATATTGCAAAGCAGAAAGCATCAAAAACAGTCTGGTACTATTTAAAAATGAAGTAATAGATCATTAGAATAGATAACAACATATACAAAAATAACCATAATATTCTAGTGTTTGATAAACCCAAAAATCCAAGCTTTGAGGGCAAGAATTCACCTTTTAACCTTAAACCATTACTAATCTTTGCCTACCCCTTCATACATATTAAATTTGCTAACATGATAGGAAAGGAAATTAACAAATATTGGAACTCATGTCGAAAAATGCACTTTTGGTAGAACTATTACCTTAAATTAGAACTATATGGCTATATATGGTAGAACTATAACCTTAAATTATCAAAATTTGCTGAGAAATTATTTGAACTCTTCTTATCTAAACTGAATGAAAGAGGAAGAATACATATATACACTAACTTGGGTAGAGAAATCAATCTTACAAAATAGGAAAGAAGAGGCAAAAAATAAGGTAAAGCTGATAAGAAATGTATCTCCCAAATCTATGGATAAAAGAAAAGTTTATAACAATGCTAAAGAAATAAGATGAATAATTTTGATTACATGAAATATAAAAGAAGTACAGCCAGAATTAGAAACAAAACAGGAAACTGGAGGAGGGGGATGATTTCCCAGCAAGTTTCTCTGCTGAAAATCTCATTTCTCCAAATATACAAAACTGAGCTAAATGTACAAAAATAAGAAGCATTCCCCAATTGATAAGTGGTCAAAATATATGAAGAGTCAGTTTTGAAAAAACACTGTCATTTATTTCACTAAGTATTTCCACTTACATGTAAAAATATGTAACACTTTTTAAAAAGTGAGTTTTGAATTTTCTCCCTCTCACATCTTCCTCCTCCTTGGAAAGACAAGCAATTTGATATCGTATATACTTAAGAAATCATTCAAAACATATTTTCATATTAGCCATGTTGCAAAAGAAAGCAAAGACAGAACTATAATAAGAAAAATAAAGTTAAAAAATATTTATTCATTTGCAATTCAACAGTCCTCTCTCCCTGGAGGTGGATTTTTCATCATAGGCCCTTTGAATTTGACTTGGACCATTGTCTTGATCAGAGTGGTTAACTCATAGTTCATTTTCTTCACAATATTGCTGTTACTGAGTACAATTCATTCCCTGGGCCTGCTCACTTTAACTTGCATAAGTTCACATAAGTCTTCCTAAGTTTTTCTGATATCATACTATCATTATTTCTTGTAGCAAAATAATATCACAATCATGTATCACAAATTATTCAATCATTCTTCAATTCTTGGAAATCAGCTTGATTTTCAATTCTTTGTCACAATAAAATTATTTCAAAACGGAGAAAGAAGCATAGTACCCAGTAAGGAATATTGTAAAAAGCCAAATAACAAAGACTTTGCTATTCTGATCAAAATAATGATCCAAGACAATTCCAAAGGACTCATGATTTTTAAAAAATGCTCTCTACCTCCAGAGAGAGAACTAACAAACTCTAAATGCAAATTAAAGCATATTTTAAATGTTTTTTTCCCTTTTATTTTCCCATGAGTAATGTGGAAATATGCACTGCATGACTTCACATATATAATTTCTATCATATTACTTGTCTTGTTGAATGAATGGGTGAAGGAGGGGCTGAAAGAAGAAAAAAAAATTTTGAACTCAAAATTTACAAAAAAAAAATTAAAATATGAATATGTGTAAATATTAAACATAAATATGTATAAAATGCATAAATAAGAGGAAACATCTTAAAAGAAAGGGAAATGATGAATGTAAAGAATATAGCAACAATCTTTCCTTTATTGATAAAGCTATACTACACTGTCAAATCAATGCAATATTAGGAATCCAATTTAACTAGTTTTAAGCCAACATACAGTTTAAAAAAATGTTTTTTCTTTACACTTCTTATATGCAGTTTTCTTAGTTTTTTGGTGTAGTTACAAATTATTCACCAGAACTTTTGTATCAATTAATAGTTCTACCAAAAGTGCATTTTTCGACATGAGTTCCAATATTTGTTAATTTCCTTTCCTATCATGTTAGCAAATTTAATATGTATGAAGGGGTAGGCAAAGATTAGAGATTAGTAATACAACCCTGCTACACACACTGTTTAGCAGTTTCATTAGACAAACGTTAAACTAAAAGAATATTCACTAATGGTTCAATGTCAGTCTAGGTTATTGTGACTCAAATGGTTTTGGTTTCTATCCTTGGCCCATTATTGTTTATAGTTTTACCAATAACCTGAATGACATGTTTATATAATTTGCAAATAAAACAAATTTGTGAGAAAAAATTAATAGACTTGTTGCCAATCAAGATAAAAAAAACCCTCACAATTAAATAATGTTACAAATTTAATATGGTGAAATCTAATAGAAATAATTATAAAATTTTTAGACTGGTTCAAAACAACTACTTTATACATACAAGATAGTTAGAGATTCCTTGGACCATAGTATGCCTGAAAAAAACATACTTTAAGGGAACTATAAACTCAACAGGACAGACAGCACAGGATAAAAGATAGAAGAAAGATTTGTCTTGAAATTATGAAGATCAGGATTCAAGTTCTGCCACTGAGGCTGTATGAACAAGAGGAAATCAGTTAACATCTCTAAACCAATCACATTGTCCTTTATGTCTAAAAATTATAGATGTGCTGTTGAAATTTTTCAGGGAAGTTTCCATGTTGGGACTGACCCTTACAGATGAAAATGATGGATAAATAGAAAGATAAATGAATGACTGAATAAATGAGTACATAAATGTGTGTGTGTGTGTGTGTGTGTGTGTAACCTACTAAAGTCAATAGATTATAAAATGATGCTTTGGATTTAGTCAAAAGTGTAAAATGTCTTAATAAATAATATCTTTTCTCATTTTTTCTCCATTGAAAGATGACATTTTTCATATTACAAATTAAACTATTTATTCCATGAGATTCCTTCCATTTCTAAGATTATAAATTAAAGAGAATAGTGTTTAGAAATTACCCCAGACATTGTATAGTCCAACAAGTATCTAAACAATAATTGCATCAACAATATATCCTACTTTGATTAAGCTATTTATGTAAGGAAGAACTTTCTACTGCTCAAAGCAACCCATTCTACTTTTAGTTTGCTCTAACAGTAAAAAAAGTTGTTATGGTTTTTAACAATATTTTTCCATACATCAAACCAATTATTTATTATAGTTTTGAACACACACAATCCACCAACACCACCAGTAACAACAACATTAAATCAAGGAATAGGGAGGGTAGTATAATGTATTTATTTAGGGAGTATCTACTTGTATCTGGCTCCAGAAATACACAACATATAGTTTGCTTCCATAGATAGATACAAAAGATATTAAGTATAAACACAATACACTCTATATTCTAGAATACATGTATTCATTACCTCATATATGCACATGTATAAAATATATACATGCAACCCACACACATACAAAATAATTTTGGGATGGAGAACTTTAGCAGTTCAAGTTTGGGCATCAAGAAATACTCATCTATAACATTCTCCAATTACTCATTCTATTTGAATAGAAGACTTTATGGTACCAAAGTACAAATATCATAAGCCTTGTCATTTTTCATTAGGATAACTCAGAACAAGATTTCTCAAAATGTTTTTCACACACAACTTTTTGAATATTTCATTGGTTGGTAATGCATTGTTTTCATAGATTTGTCCTCAAATTAGTTCATGAAGCTGATGCATTATTCACAGGCTGACTCACTCACTGAAATCCAAAAGCAATAATGTAAATTGCCTTTGAGAAAATATTTATTTTGGGAACATGAGCACCCTAACCTTAATTCTGACTTCATCATTGAGATGTTCTCTCATTTTATAGCTCTACAAAAAGGTTCTCAGCTGGAGGCCATATCCAAAGAATAATCCCAGCCAGTTTCAGGAATCTGTGATTTGATTTCATCTACCTAGTGAATCTTGTTGAAAACACTTTTCCAGTAGATTCTTCTCCCAAGGCTCATCAAACATTACTGGTAGAAACTTTGCTTCCTTTAAATATTTTTTTCTTCAGGTAACTGAGAATACCATATAATTTGTAATGATAACTAGAATAATGAATGCACAGTGTAGTTAGCTATTACCAGTAGTAATTGGTACACCTTTCATCTCCTGTCAAACTGAGTGGTTGGGATTAGGACCAAAAGGCAGCTATCATCTCTCTTATTTCCTGATTCAGACAAAAGGAGGAAAAAAGGTGCCTATCTGTGCTGAGAGGTATCTGATCAAAGCCAGAGAACCTGTCAGAAGCCAGCTCAGCTCAGCGGCCTGATTGCTCCTGAGTATAGTACTGCCTTTGATCTGGGTGCAGCCTAACCAGGGGGTTTTATTTATGTTATTAAAAAAGAAACATAATCAAGATTGTAACAGAGCAAAAGAAAAAGTGCCATTTTCTATTTCTGAACCAATTTTGCAACTTTACAAAGGAGAGGAATATGGGATGAATCACTTCTGGGCAAACACAAAGATCTTTAATAAAGATCCTATACCAAACTCCTTTTGAACCCTCCCTCCCTGGATTTCCCCTTGAATTATAATGAAAGCAAGAGTAATAAATGTTTACTGACATAGATGGGAATTATTTTCACCTCTGGAGAGAGGGAAGTTTTCTGTAAAAATACAAATTAATTCTAAGTACAAAATTAATTTACAAATATTTTCAAGCATTTATAAAAACACAGATGCTTTGCTAAGCGCTGGAGTTAACAAAGAAAAGAGTAAAACATCATTTATCCTTAAATAACTTACAGTTTAATTGTGGTGGAGGGTCAGCATATATAATAATAATAAAGTAGAAAATTACCTTTGAGGATATGGCACTAGCATCTAAGAATAAGAAAAGATTTCCTTTGGAAAGTGGTATTGAGTTGAAGAAAGCTAGGGATTCTAAAAGGATAAATTGAGGAAAGAAAGTATTCAAGTCATGGGGCAAACAGTTCAAAGATTAAGAGTTAGCTGATAGATGAATGAAAAAAAAAGTAAGTATATCAATGGCTGCATTGAAGGTAAGTATGAGTCATTCAATGAATTTGTGAAGAATAGGTAAGTGCAAGATTATGAAATGCTTTCAATGCCAAAAATGGGACTTATTATTTAATTTTATAGAAAAGAATGAGATTTGATCCAGCAGTGTCACTTCTTGGTCTATATTCCAAAGAGATCATAAAACAGGGGAAAAGACCCATATGTACAAAGATATTTGTAGCATCTCTCTTTGTATTAGCAATGAATTGGAAATTGAGTGGATCCTCATCAGTTGGCAAATGCTACATAAGTTATGTTACATTAATATAATGTAATATTATTGTTCTATAAAAGTCATAAGGAGACTTACTTTAGAAAAGCCTAGAAAGACTTACATAAACTGATGCTGAATAACACAAGCAGAATCAGAGGAATATTGTACACAATAATAGCAAAATTATGTAATGATCAATTATGATCTAAGAAAATTCCAATAGACTTGAAAAGAAAAATGCCATATGCATTTAAAGAGAGAATTGTAGAGACTGAATTTGTATTGAAGTGTAGCAAGTTTCCCCTTTTGGTCTGATTTTTCTTGTATAACATAACAAATATGGAAATATGTTTTAAAAATTATAGATGGAATCTTACTCTCATCAGAGTTGGCTCAAAGAAAAAATAATTGACATTTGTTTTAGAGAAAATTCTCTCTCACCTCATTAAAAACAGGGGAGAGGAAAAGGGAAAAGAAAAAGAGTAATAAGGGAAGGAAGGGGGAAAGACTCAAATGGGGGAGGGAGGGATTATAAAGAGGATAAGTATCGTGATACAAGAGGGGTACATAAGTTTAAAAGGGGGGAAGAGGATTGGGGGAGGCAAGAATAAGTAAAGCACAATCTGGGGTTATTAGGATGGCAGGAAATACAGATTTAGTAATTCTAACCGTAAATGTGAATGGGATGAACTCCCCCATAAAGAGGAGGCAGATAGCAGACTGGATCAAAAGTCAGAACCCTACAATATGTTGTTTACAAGAAACACATTTAAAGCAGGGGATACATATAGAGTAAAGGTAAAAGGCTGGAGCAAAATCTATTATGCTTCAGGTGAAGTCAAAAAAGCAGGGTAGCCATCCTTATCTCAGATCAAGCAAAAGTAAAAATTGATCTAATTAAAAGAGATAAGGAAGGAAACTACATCCTGCTAAAGGGTAGCATAAACAACGAAGCAATATCAATATGAAACATATATGCACCAAGTGGTATGGCACTCAACTTCCTAAAGGAGAAGTTAAGAGAGTTGCAAGAAGAAATAGACAACAAAACTGTAATAGTAGGAGATCTCAACCTTGCACTCTCAGAATTAGACAAATCAAACCACAAAACAAATAAGAAAGAAATTAAAGAAGTAAATAGAATATTAGAAAAATTAGGTATGTTGGATCTTTGGAGAAAATTGAATGGAGGTAGAAGGGAATATACTTTCTTCTCAGCAGTTCATGGAACCTATTCAAAAATTGACCATATATTAGGACATAAAGACCTCAAAATTAAATGCAAGAAAGCAGAAATAGTAAATGCTTTTCTTCAGATCATGATGCAATAAAACTACATTCAACAAAAATTTAGGGGAAATAGACCAAAAAGTAATTGGAAACTAAATCAATCTCATCTTAAAATGATTGGGTGAAGCAGCAAATTATAGATACAATTAATAATTTCACTCAAGATAATGACAATGATGAGACATCATACCAAAATTTGTGGGATGCAGCCAAAGCGGTAATAAGAGGGAATTTTATATCCTTAGAGGCTTACTTGAATAAAACAGAGAAAGAAAAGATTAATGAATTGGGCTTAACTAAAAAACTAAAAAAGACCAAATTAAAAACCCCAATCAAATACTAAATTGGAAATTTAAAATTAAAAGGAGAAATTAAAAATATTGAAAGTAAAAACTATTGAACTAATTAATAAAACTAAGAGTTGGTTCTATGAAAAGCCAATAAAATAGATAAGCCTTTTGAAATCTGATTAGAAAAAGGAGGGAGGAAAATGAAATTAGTAGTCTTAAAAATGAAAAGGGAGAACTTTCCACCAATGAAGAGGAAATTAGAGAAATAATAAGGAGTTATTTTGCTCAACTTTATGCCAATAAATTTGATAACCTAAGAGAAATGGATGACTACCTCCAAAAATACAGACTTCCCAGACTAACAGAGGAGGAAGTAAATTGCTTGAATAGTCCCATTTCAGAAAAAGAAATAGAACAGCCAATTAAACAACTCCCTAAGAAAAAATCCTCAGGACCAGATGGATTTACATGTGAATTTTACCAAACATTTAAAGAACAATTGTCCCCAATGCTATATAAATTATTTGATAAAATAGGGAATGAAGGAGTCCTACCAAATTCCTTCTATGACACAGACATGGTACTGATACCTAAACCAGGTAGGCTGAAAACAGAGAAAGAAAATTATAGACCAATCTCCATAATGAATATTGATACTAAAATCTTAAATAAGATATTAGCAAAAAGACTACAGAAAATCATCTCCAAGATAATACACTATGATCAAGTAGGATTTATACCAGGAATGCAGGGCTGGTTCAATATTAGGAAAACTATCAATATAATTGGCCATGTTAATAACCAAATTAACAAAAACCATATGATCATCTCAATAGATGCAGAAAAAGCATTTAATAAAATCCAACATCCATTCCTATTAAAAACACTTGAGAGTATAGGAATAAATGGACTTTTCCTTAAAATAATCAGCAGCATCTATTTAAAACCATCAGTAAGCATCATATGTAATGGAGACAAACTGCAACCATTCCCAATAAGATCTGGAGTGAAACAAGGTTGCCCACTATCACCATTACTATTTAATATTGTATTAGAAACGCTAGCTATAGCAATAAGAGCTGAGAAAGAGATTAAAGGAATAAGAATAAGCAATGAGGAAGCCAAATTATCACTCTTTGCCAATGACATGATGGTATACTTAGAGAACACCAGATATTCTGCTAAAAAGTTATTAGAAATAATCCACAACTTTAGCAAAGTTGCTGGTTATAAAATAAACCCACATAAGTCATCAGCATTCTTATATATCACTAACAAAATCCAACAGTAAGAGTTACAAAGAGAAATTCCATTTAAAGTAACTACTGATAATATAAAATATTTAGGAATCTATCTGCCAAGGGAAAATCAGAAACTTTATGAGCAAAATTACAGACCACTTTTCACACAAATTAAGTCTGATCTAACCAATTGGAAAAATATTAAATGCTCTTGGATAGGGCGAGCAAATATAATAAAGATGACAATATTACCTAAACTAATCTATTTATTTAGCCTATACCAATCAGACTCCCAAAAACTATTTTAATGACCTAGAAAAATAACAACAAAGTTCATATGGAAAACAAAAGGTCAAGAATTTCAAGGGAATTAATGAAAAAAAAATCAAATGATGGTGGCTTAGCTGTACCAGATCTAAAATTATGTTATAGAGCAGCAGTTACCAAAACTATTAGGTATTGGCTAAGGAATAGATTAGGTGATCAGTGGAATAGATTAGGTTCAAGGGATAAAACAGTCAACAAATATAGCAACCTAGTCTTTGACAAACCCAAAGATCCCAGCTTTTGGGATAAGAACTTACTGTTTGATAAAATTTGGGAAAATTGGAAACTAATATGGCAGAAACTAGGCATTGATCCATACTTAACGCTGCTACACCAAGATAAGGTCAAAATGGGTTCATGACCAGGCATAAAAGAATGAAATTATTAATAAATTAGAGGAACATAGGATAGTTTACCTCCTCAGACCTGTGGAAGGGGAAGGTCTTTATGACCAAAGCAGAACTAGAGATCATTACTGATCACAAAATAGAAAATTTCGATTATACTAAACTGAAAAGTTTTTGTACAAACAAAACTAATGCAGACAAGATTAGAAGGGAAGCAATAAACTGGGAAAATATTTTTACAGTCAAAGGTTCTGATAAAGGCCCCATTTCCAAAATATATAGAGAATTAACTCTATTTATAAAAAATCAAGCCATTCTCCAATTGAAAAATGGTCAAAGGTTATGAACAGACACTTCTCAGATGAAGAAATTGAAACTATTTCTAGTCATATGAAAAGATGCTCCAAGTCATTATTAATCAGAGAAATGCAAATTAAGACAACTCTAAGATACCACTACACACCTGTCAGATTGGCTAAGATGACAGGAAAAAATAATGATGAGTGTTGGAGGGATGGGAAAACTGGGACATTGATGCATTGTTGGTGGAGTTGTGAACGAATCCAACCATTTTGAGAGAGTTTGGAACTATGCTCAAAAGTTATCAAACTGTGCATACCCTTTGATCCAGCAGTGTTACTACTGGGATTATATCCCAAAGAGATTATAAAGAAGGGAAAGGGACCTGTATGTGCACGAATGTTTGTGGCAGCCCTTTTTGTAGTGGCTAGAAACTGGAAACTGAATGGATGTCCATCAGTTGAGAATGGTTGAATAAATTGTGGTATATGAAAATTATGGAATATTACTGTTCTGTAAGAAATGACCAACAGGATGATTTCAGAAAGGCCTGGAGAGACTTACATGAACTGATGCTGAGTGAAATGAGCAGGACCAGGAGATCATTATATACTTCAACAACAATACTAGATGATGACCAGTTCTGATGGATCAGGCCATCCTCAGCAACGAGATCAACCAAATCATTTCTAATGGAGCAGTAATGAACTGAACTAGCTATGCCCAGAAAAAGAACTCTGGGAGATGACTAAAAACCATTACATTGAATTCAATCTCTATATTTATGCACACCTGCATTTTTGATTTCCTTCACAAGATAATTGTACAATATTTCAGAGTCTGATTCTTTTTGTACAGCAAAATAACGTTTTGGTCAGGTATACTTATTGTGTATCTAATTTATATTTTAATATATTTAACATCTACTGGTCATCCTGCCATCTAGGGGAGGGGGGTGGGGGGGGTAAGAGGTGAAAAATTGGAACAAGAGGTTTGGCAGTTGTTAATGCTGTAAAGTTACCCATGTATATATCCTGTAAATAAAAGGCTATTAAATTAAAAAAAAAATTAAAAATAAATAAATAAATAAATAAAATTATAGATGTCAGATTGCTTGCTGTCTTGGTGAGGGGAGAGGGAAGAAATAGAAGCAAAAAAAAAAAATTAGAACACAAAATCTTGCAGAAATGAATGTTGAAACTATTTTTACATACATTTGGAAAAATTAAATGCTATTTAAAATATGTAAAATTGTGCTTTAGGAAATTAAAAGTTGAGGATTGCTTAGTTTGGGGAGAGAAATGAAACAAAAAAGCAATTAGGTGACATAAAAAGTCATGAAGTTTGTACTGCAATGAAAGATCTGTATATTTAAAGAAGGAGACAAATTATGTGGAAAGAGGAAGTGACTATATGGGTGTGAGAGAAAATTAAAAGCTAAGGATGAAAACAAAATTGTAAAGCTTGGTGACCAGAAATATACAGTATTTTCAACACTGATATATTCATTTGGGAGAGGTATCGATTAAGGAAAAAGATAAAGACCTCTGGGCTTGATCATGTACTTTTGTAATTACTCTTCTGCAGCTCTGAAGAAAGATTATCATTAGAGATATGTCATCTAGAATAGCCCTAGAAAAGATAATCAAGCTGATGAGAACCAATAGGGAAATTAAAATTTTAAGGTATATGTTAATTAAAAATAAAATAAAAATAACAAGTATAACAATAACAATATCCATTTATATTAATAGATATGAATAAAATGTAGATGTTAATGTAAGAAAATAAATAAAAATAGACATTTTCTAATCAAGAAAGAATGGATGATGTTGATAAATGTTCTCAGAATATGCATTAAATAAATAGGGTAAAAACATTTCCAGATACTCTTGGAACAGATTTAGTGGAAACTCCACTAAATAATAATAACTACTAATACTTAGTATTTATATAGCACTTTAAAGCTTACAAATTATTTTGAATGTGTTAACTGATTTAAATGCATTGCATATGACTGAAATTGATTTTATATTTGATGGGACTTATAATCCAGTTAAATTCCATCCATAAGTTTCAATTATATCAGTTAAGCCAACCATATATTGAAAAGCATCTAAAAAATGTCTAAGTCATATAGATATGCTGTATTTCAATGTAATGATAACATTGTAGGACCAAATCAGTGTCACCAGAAATTATAAATAATATAATCTTAATAAAAATGAATTATTGATGACTGAAGAAATGAAATCCCTTGTGACAAATGTTACAAATTTTAGTGATGAGTATGTCCAGAAATTAGGTATCATTATGCACCATTGAGTCTATTATCACTCTTGTAAGATCAGCATAACATGCTTCAACATTGGACCTCTGGAATCATAATTGGCCATTGAGTGAATCAGAATGTTTAAGTTTGTCAGTATTTATAAATCTTTGTAATTTTTTGTTACTTAAAAATTATCGTAGTTCTTTAAAGAGCTATTTTGAAGGTAATAGACAAATTGCTAGCTAATTAGGTGAGATGACATATGTAATATGTAAACCTTAAAATTTAGATTTTGTTAGTATTACTATTATCATATAATCAAAAATGAGAGAAAAAAATCAAGACTTTAAAGATGGAGAATCATAACAAAAGAAAATATAGAAAATAATTAGAAATGATTTTACCCAATTTTGTGCCATAAAATGATTAAAAATAAAGTAGATAAATATTTATAAAAACACAAAATATATTACCATCAAAATAAGAAAGAGAGCATTAAAACTATATATTAAGAAAAAATGAACAAGCCATAAATGAATCTTTGGTGAACCCTTATGCACCTTGTGGCAGGGGTGGGAAAAGACAAATTTAGGCAGAGGTATAGATGAATAATATGTAGCATTCAAAAAGCCCTATAATAATATAACAATCTAGTGCATGAGTAGGGATATTCTCCCTAGATATAATATTCTGTTATGTAGATGAGGGAGAAATCAGTGAAAAAATCTTATAAGGCAATATTTTAATGAATGTTAATGCAAAATAATTAATAAAATTAGCAAAGAAATTAGAGCAACATATTAAAATGATTATAAAAATGTTAAAGCTGGATTTCTGATAGACATTCAACTCAAAAATAAATGCATAAGTATAATATATTTTATTAATAACAATGATAAAAGTCACATTAATTAAACACACAAATTTTTTGACAATATAAAATATTTTATGTTAAACACACACACACATGAGTAAATAAAAATGTTCTTATTATGGAACACAATGTTTATTTGAGAATCAAAGTTTAGCAATAATTTTAATGGCAAAATTCTAACAATAGGTGGAGTAAAAAATGATGCCTATTTTGACATTTGATATCTTTCTAAAAATAATAGCTCTAGCAGTAGTACAAGAAAAATAATTTGAAGGTACAAGATAAGAAAAGATGAAACTTTTATAATCTTGTTTTACTCTTAGACTCTGGTAAAATCAAATAACATTAAATGGACCAATTAATATCTTACAAAATTAAATATTTTTACATAAATAGCAAATAGAGAATAAGAGAAAAGAAAAGGAAATTCTTTCTGACTTATTACAGAATGTGTGAAATATCTGAGCATCCACTTATAAAGACACACTTGATTTATAACTGTAAGAATAAAGCACTCTGCAGAAACAGAGTAATATACATAATTGTAAAGAGATTAATTATTCAAAGTTGTTCTTTACTAATATAATGAAATAAGAAGAATAAATTCATTTGTAAAGTTAGTTCTTTGTCAATCAACCTACCAAAGGATGAATTTATAAAACCAGATAAAAGAAAATAGACAAAATTCATTCATGAGGAACAAAATATCAAGAATCTTAAGTGAATCGACAAAATTGTAGGAAGGAAGAGGACCTAACAGTCCAATAGTCCTAGAACAGACTTTATTTAATCACTCTGTACTCAGTAGAAGTGAAATGTAAAACAACTAATAAGAAGACCTGTTGCCAATATTCTAATTATGCTCATATATTTAGACTTTTAGTTGCTCTTAATCATTCTTTAATTCTTTATTTCTTTCAATTCCCATTTCTGTGTGGGAATTAAAGCTATTTCATTATACTCGAGTCATATTTGTATTCAGAGTGGTTTTGTTTTGTTTTGTTGTTTGCTTTTTATAACTTCTGTGGGAAGGAATGCTTTGAGGCAAAAATAGTGTTGTTCCTCAAGGGTTTTTTTCATATAGATATAGATAGCTTTAATTCAATCATCTGAAAATTGTCTATTCATGTCCTTTTACCATTCATCAATTGGGGAATGACTTGTATTCTTATAAATTTGACACAGTTCTTTACATATTTTTGAAATGAGACCTTTATTTGAAACATTGGTTGTAAAGATTTTTACCCAGCTTTGTACTTCCTTTTTAATCTAGTTTCTTTTGATTTACTTTGTGCAAAACCTTTTTAATTTAATGTAATCCAAGGCAAATTTTTGCCTTTTGTAATGTTCTCTAGTCCTTCTTTGTTCATAAATTCTTCCCTTCTCCAAAGATCTGAAAGGTAGATTATCTCTTGTACTCCTAATTTGTTTATGGTATCATCCTTTATGACTAAATCATGTATCCATTTTGATTTTATTTTGGAATGGGGTGTGAGATGTAGATCTATGCTGAGTTTCTGACACATTATTTTCCAGTTTTTCCAGAACTTTTTTGTCAAATAGTGAGTTTTTATTCCATAAGATGGAGTTTGGGAGTTTATCAAATATTAGATTGTTATACGCCTTGGTTATTGTGTAATTTGTATCTAATTTATTCTATTGATCAACTACTCTAATTCTTAGTCAGTACCAAATGGTTTTGATGACTGCTGTTTTATAATATATTTGATACTGCTAAGCCTCTATATTTTGTATTTTTTAAATTAATTACCTTGATATTCTTGATCTTTTGTTCAAGATGAATTTTATTATTTTTCCATTTCTATAAAATAATGTTTTGGTAGTTTGATTGGAATTGTACTAAACAAGGAAACCAATTAAGGCAGAACTGTCTAATTTTCCTTTCTTTTTCTAAGCAAATTAACTGAAGTTTTATCTATTTTGTTAGTTTTTTCACAAAATCACTTCTTTATTTATTAGTTCAATAGCTTTCTTAGCTTCAGTTTTATTAATCTCTCCATTGATTTTCAGAATTTCTAATTTGGTATTTAATTGAAGGTTTTTAATTTATTCTTTCTCTAGCTTTTTTTAGTTGCCTGCCCAATTCATTGATCTCTTCCTTCTCTATTTTATTCATGTAGCTATTTAGAGATAAAATTTCCACTAAGAATTGCTTAGGTTTTGGTATGTTGTCTCATTATTGAATTAAATTATGGATTGTTTCTGGGATTTATGGTTTGAGCTATTCATTCTTTAGAATTAGATTATTTAATTTCCAATTTGCTTTTAGTCTATCTTTCCCTGGACCTTTATAGCATATAATTTTTATTATGGTCTGATTTGCCTTCCAGAATATAATATTCTAGGGCCTCCAATCCTTGATTATAGAAGTTGCCAGATCCTGGGTAATCCTGACTGTTGCTCCTTGATATTTGAATTTTGTCTGGCAACTTGCATTGTTTTTCCCTTGAGAAGGTAGTTTTGGAGTTTTGCAACAATGTGCCCTGTGGGTTTTTCTTGAGGGAATCTTGATTGACAGAGTCTTTTAATCAGTATTTCTTCTTCTGTTTCTACAATATTAGGACAATTTTCCTTAATGCCATTTGTAGAATGCTATCCAGGCTCTATTTTTGATCGTGGCCTTCAGGTAGGCCAATAATTTTTAAAATGTCTCTTCTGGATATATTTTCCAGGTCAGCTGTTTTGCCAATGAAGTATTTCACATTTTCTTCCTTTTTTTTTTATTATTTTTTAGTTTGTTTTACTGATTCTTGTTGTCTCACAAAGTCATTAGCTTCAATTGTTTGTGTTTTAGTCTTTATCATGTGATTTTCTTCAGCTAGCTTTTGTATCTCTTTTTGATTTTGGTTAATTCTCCTATTCAAGGAATTGTTTTCTTCAGACTTTTTTTTCTTTCCTTTTCTAAGCTGTTAACTCTCTCATGCATACCTCTCATTTCCTTTTTCATTTTTTCTTCTACCTCTCTTATTTACCTTTTAGTCTTTTACAATCACTTCCAAAAAGCTCTTTGGGCTTGAGATCAATTCATATCATTCTTTGAGATTTCTTATTTGGACATGCTATCTTTGTGTGAGTTTGTGTTTTGGTTTGCCCTGTCACTATGGTAGCTTTCTATGGTCAAGATTCTATTCTGCTTCTTATTTTCTTTCCTTTTCTTTTGATATTTCATTTTTTTTTTACTTTTATGTTTGAGCTCTGCTCCTGGGGTAAAACGGGCTAAAGGAGGAAAGATAAAAGCTTTCTGTGCAGGTCTGAGCCTTGGCTGTGAGCACAGGGTCCCTTTGTCTTTGTAGTGGATAGCTTTGACTGCTTTTTTCAGGAAACAGCCTGGTTTCCTAGAGTTTGCATTCTGAACTGAGACTGAAAGCTATCCCACTGACTTGTTCCTCAATTGTGCAGGTCTATGGATCTTAGTTTGTGATTTACTGTGATTAAGACTCTCTCGCCAGCTTTACCAGAGTCTATCTAACTTGGGCTGAACACCCTTTTCACCCCAGTGAGACTGACTTTTCTTGAAGTTTTTCCAGTCAATCTGAGCTGGACAGTAGTTTCATTCCTTCAGACTATGTTCAGAGGTTTAGTTTCCTATGGTTTTTGAGGAAAACTGGGAGAGCTTGAGCAGCTTACGGAATTTATTTTGTCAATGTGGCTCCACCCCGCAGAAGTCATTTGTTTACACTTTAAATTTAAAAAAAATGAAGAATTGAACTTTTTGAGTTATTGTTGTTGTTGTTTTTTATTTGTCATTTATTCTTAAATAGGACTAGTGATATCATGAGGGTGATGTCTTGACTTGTGCATAAATTAGATTTAATTAAGGTCTTAGAGCTGGGCAAATCTTCAGCCTCATTCTCTTCTCCAGAATCATCAAAGTCCAGTGGCAGCACAGAAATCAAAGAGACTGCAGATAGCCCAGGAGGCAGTAGATGACCTTGTCCTTTCTAAATTAAGGTCTTTCCTGGTGTTCAGGTTGTTTCAGAAAATATTTATTCAATGACTAAGGGCCAGTTTACAACAACAACAAAAAAAAAATTCTGAAGAGCAAGTCTCATTGTTTATAAATCCTGGCATCCCAGAGTCCAGGTTCTAACTCTGATTATTATCATTGCCATGAATATCAAGGAATGATCTTTTGTATCCGGTTCAGTAGTAGCTGAAATAAGGATTCATCTAACAGATTAATATTTCAGATAGGAATTTACTGAGGACAATATTATGTAGTAACTATATTAAATGTGATTCCATTCTCTTTAGATACCAGTATGGTATGGGGAAATATATGTCTCCAAGATATTGGGAATGGGAAGGGAAATATTTATACTTTTCTTCATAGTTTATATACTTTTTTAAAAAGCTAATTAATGTTAAGTAGAACTGGGATATTTTCTGAAACCTAACACAACTGATAAGGGCTCAAACTGGTAGATTAATTAAAATATCCATGAGGGGGCAGATGTAGCTGGCTTGGTTTTGCGTTAATGGAGTTATCCCTATTGTCACAATATGTTAATGTCCCAGTTTGGGGCCTCTATACTTTCTATGCATTCTAAAAATGAATGAGTGAGAAACAGAGAAAGAGAAAGAGATGAAATCATATATGTAAGCTATCTTACAAAACTTAAAGTGAGAGAGAAAGACAAAGAGACAGAGAAAACATATTTCAATATTCAATTTTTCTACTAATGCTTGCCTATTTGTCTTTCCTCAACTATATAATTAAGTACTTTATAACAAACACATGATAAAAATGCAGTGGTAATTGGCTCCTGTTTATTTGTAGGAAATAAAAAAACTCTTTATAAAAGTAAAAATTGCAAATAAAGATTTAAGGGTAAGCAATGAAAGTTCACTAAAATGAGACAAGATGAGGCAGGAGAGCAAAAGGATGAAAAGGGAGATAAATTCACTAAATCTCAGTGGAAATGACAACTAAAGAAATAACAAAATTTTGTCTGGGAAGATCTCACCTTAATAGTGGTTCAGAGAAATAGAAAAATCTCTAACTCTATATGACTATATTCACTTAAAGTTAGTGACATTTCCATTGCAATTGGTACACACTCTCCTTAACCAAGACTTCCTTGCATTGCACTACTCTGCCCCAGTTTGGGGGGGGGAGGGAGAAGTGGGGGAAGCACTGCAATTTATCTGATCATAAGGAATTAAAGCTGTAATGTCCAGCTAACACTCTGGAGGGTCTTAGGATGGGCCTTGGTCTTTAGGTGGAAAAGTGATGAAGGCAGGAAAGCCATCATGAGGCTGGTCAAAGATGGAGTCCCAAATCTTCTCTGTGTCAGTCTGAAACTCTTCTGTGTCTGTGGCATAGAGACTCCTTCCAGTAGTCCCAGCCCTTAAATACTTCAGTACAATTACATCACTACAGCAACTGAGTATGTGCAACCATTACATACCCTATCACATTAAGTATATGTTTAGAGAACCCTTATCTCACACTGAGTAGATGCTTAACTATAAACACCTTATTCTCTTAGATCCAAATATACCTTTCCAGAGTTCCAGCCCTCTACTTCTCCCCCTTTCTTTTGTTTTAGAACACAGGTTGTCACACCCTCCCTGACTTTTCAGGAACGGAGGTGAGAACACCAAAGGGAAATGGGGAGTCAAACCAGATATTGTTAGCAGGTTTCCGCTGGGCTGAAATTGAAACAGGTATACATAATCCATCAGCATGGGAGGTATTACACAAGCACATAATAATATAACAGAGGCTAGTAATGATATAACAAACAACACAAATATACATTAACATGTGTTATGAATATACATGTCCATAAGTCCTAGGAGGGTATATAAACAACAATCGCACATACACCTCCTTCAGCAGTCAGGAAATAGTCCAAAACCAATCTATTGTCCATTACTTCATGTGTCAGAAAATCCAATGATTCCTGCAAATTTTGAAGTCCTGCAGCACTCTTATTATTTGTTAGGAAATCCAATGATTCCTGCAGATTTGTAGTCCTGTAAAAGTCTTATCATGTCTCAAGGAATCCAATGATCCCTGTAGGTTTTGAAGTCCGGCATCAGTCTCGTTAACAATTTTTGATGTTCATGAGTCAATTGTCATACACATAGGATTAACTGCCAGGCTCTTTCATGGCACATATTGTCAGAGATGGAACCATCTGATGTTTCTTGGGTATTCTCCTTCGTTTCTAGGGTCTTTTCTTTTTCCACCTCTCTGATGGACAAGGCTGATATGGCTCATTGGCACCCATCTGATTCCTTCTCCATCTGTAGATATACAAGCAAACCTTCTCCCTCAACCTATCTGGTCCCTTCCATTCACCACTTTCTTCATCTCTCCACATTACCTGGTGACTATTTAAAGATAGTGGAGCTGCTTGCAATGGACACTGCCCTTCTGGTGGGATATAAACCTGTATTTCTGGAGCCAGTGCATCTTTATCAAAAATCAAAAATATTATAATATAAAGAATTAAATTTAAAAGTTCTCTAGGGTTATCTAGGGGGGTCCCCCTTTCTTTTGTTTTTGGAGAAGCATCTTGATGTCTCTGTTTCTCCTCACTATTATTGCCTGTCCTTGAGGATTAAAAGGTATGCCAGTGTTGTGTAAAATCTTATACTGTTCACAAAAGTGGGCAAAATGTGTAGAAGTATATATACAGGTTCATTATCTGTTTATATAGCTTGTGGCACACTCATAATTGCAAAAGCTTGTATAAAGAATTCAGTGACTACTTGGGCTGT